>NW_026782360.1:0-600000 GCF_031769215.1 Ylistrum balloti
GTCAATAAGACAACAATCTCTACACAACAAACAACAATCTCTCAAAAGGTACACCAAACAACAATCTCTAAGTACACAATACAACAATCTCTCAACATGTCAATAAGTACACCAACAACAATCTCTCAACAGGTCAAAAAGTACACTAAACAACACTCTCTCAACAGGTTAATAAGTACACCAGACAACACTCTCTCAACAGGTCAATAAGTCCACCAGACAACAATCAGCAGGTCAATAAGTCCACCAGACATCAATCAACAGGTCAATATGTACACCAGGTCAATAAGTACACCAGACAACAATCAACAGGTTAATAAATCAATCAGATATCTTCACAATCTTCACAAACACATTTGTATAATAAAAACTTGATACAGGTCAATCAATAAATAAATGTAATTGTTACAACAGCTTGGACACATTTCAGGGTTCTTGCAATCACACATCATATGTATATAGTACTTTGTCCACTTATTCAATAAAACATATGTATGCAAATTCCTGTGTTAATCAACAGATGGCAATAATACTACCATGATTTTTTTCTTAAGGTTGAACGAGTAAATCTAGGCATCATGAATGACTCAGTGGCTTAGCTTTTACATGATTAGAAATTTAATGTCATATATTCATTTCAGATGTATGAAATCAAAACAATATAAAGTTGATATAGTTGATTGTACTTAACAGTCTGAGGAGGGCTAGTTTGTGACGACACAAATCTCAATCCAGTGGTGCTGGAAACACCTAACCTGTCACTTTTGTTAAGGTTTTAGTGTAATATTTGCCTTTTCATTATGACCATATAAATCCATAACACTGTTCTGAAAGATGGCGTCATATTTATAGCTCACGACTGTCGCAAGAGGTCGTGAGTATTTCACTTAAAAGTTTTAATGAATTAGAAAGCTAGGATTGGTGGTAGTAACATGTACTTTCAGGGACTGTGACAAAAGGCTGAAACTATAACTGTGTTTTATTTAGCCTCAAAAGGAAATGAAAAACTGACAAATGTACCATGCAAGTTTAATGCATGTTCCATGAAGTTCTAAGACAATCAGATAAAATTACAATGAATTAAATGTCTTTCACCACAGGGACTTGTAAATTTTCCCACCTCTGTGTTTAAATCATGGGTATAGGATCAAAAATTCCAATCTCATTGTCTGTATATCTTTCATAAATTATTTACAATAATGAAACAGAACACTGGGTTTGAGATTCAAGTGCAAATCCATACATGATCTACAGTTCTAAAAAGTGTCAATTAAAGTATCAATATCACAAACGCATTGGCTCCTAAGATATATAGCCTGTCTGTTTCCTGGTATACTGTCTGTGTTCTGGTATATAGATTGTCTGTGTTCTGGTATATAGATTGTCTGTGTTCTGGTATATAGACTGTCTGTTTCCTAGTATATAATTTGTCTTTCCCTGGTATATAGTCTGTGTGTTCCCTGGTATATAGTGTGTTACCCGATATATAGTCTATGTGTTCCCCAACATATAGCCTTTCTGTTTCCAGGTATGTAGTGTATCTGTTTCTTTGTATAAGGAGTGTCCTTTCTGGTGTACAGTCTGTTTGTTCCCAGGTATATAGTCTGTTTGTTCCTTTGTATATAGTGTGCCTGTTCCAAGGTATATAGTGTATTTGTTCTTAGATGTTTAGTCTGTCTTTCCTTGTCTATTCCTTCATAAATAGTCTGTTTGTTCCTTCATATACAGTCTGTTTGTTCCTTGGTATACAGTCTGTGTGTTACCTGGTATAAAGTCAATCTATATTTTGTTTATAGTGTGTCTAATTCAAGGTATATAGTCTGTCTTTCCCTGGTACATAGTTTGTGTTTTCAGGTATATATTCTATGTTTTCTGGTATATAGTCTGTGTTTTATGGTATATAATCTGTGCTTTGTGGTATACACTCTGTATCTACTGATATACAGTTGGTGTTTCCTTGTATATAGTCGGTGTTTCCTGGTATATAGTCTGTGTGTTCCTTAGTATATAGTCTGTGTTTCCTGGTATATAGTCTGTGTTTTCTGGTATATAATCTGTGCTTTGTGGTATACACTCTGTATCTACTGATATACAGTTGGTGTTTCCTGGTATATAGTCAGTGTTTCCTGGTATATAGTCTGTGTTTTCTGGTATACAGTCTCTGTTTCCTGGTATACAGTCTGTGTTTCCTAGGAATATAGTCTGTGTTTTCTGGTATATAGTCTCTGTTTTCTGGTATATAGTCTCTGTTTTCTGGTATATAGTCTGTGTTTTATGGTATATAATCTGTGCTTTGTGGTATACACTCTGTATCTACTGATATACAGTTGGTGTTTCCTTGTATATAGTCGGTGTTTCCTGGTATATAGTCTGTGTGTTCCTTAGTATACAGTCTGTGTTTCCTAGGAATATAGTCTGTGTTTTCTGGTATATAGTCTGTGTTTTCTGGTATACAGTCGGTGTTTCCTGGTATATAGTCTGTGTTTCCTGGTATATAGTCTGTGTTGCCTGGTATATAGTCTGTGTGTTCCTTAGTATATAGTCTATGCCTTTCCTTGAATAGAGTGATGGTTGTTGGTTAAAAAACATACTTTCAATGGTCTACTTTTGAAACCAGGAAGAAAAACAAAATCCCAAGAAAGGAATTATAAGGAGAAAGTCATTCTGTAGGATTGTTCTCATTTATACAAAACATATCAGATTGTTTTACAACAGAAACATTTCTAACAAATAAATATGTGCACATAAACCATTGATGAAACAACATGAAAATAATGCCACCAATACACACACCAATGACAGATAAACCCACATAAAGCATACAATAAAAAAAAAATAAACTGTACAGGGATTGGTAATCTTATTTATTTGTCAATTTCTAAAGTCTCACTCAATGAAAATGAAAAAAATGTTTTCAAGAATTACACTGAAAAAATATCAACTCATATTTAAGTTACATAGCTTGATCCTAAATCAAATATTGGCAATGAATTTAAATTAAAACTTTTCTGACAATAACTTTGTGTAGAATCAGGATAAAGCAATGTTCTATTGTTCTTTTTAAAATACAAGATAAATCTATTTGTAACATGTTTTTTATTTTACTATAACTTTTTCATTTTTTTTCCTTAAAACAGATATTTTATGTACAAAATGCTTTATAAGAGGAACAGATCCTGAATGTCAGTCTATATCTATAATTTATTATGCTAATACAATAAACAAATAATTTCACAAGGTACAATATGTAAAAAAGGTTTTGGGAGCATATGTACTCATACCCTTAAGTGGCATGCAACCTGAATAGTATCAAGGATAAGAATATTTGTACAACTAAATGTGAGCGTGTACTTTTTTATTACAGAGGTGTTGATAGATAACAGAAATATCCTTGTTTTAATTCAAAGTATTTCCTTTTTAAAATAAGTAACCAGTGTCTGACCCTCTTGGAAAACATGTAACATTTTGATTTCTTAGTACACTGAATAAAAAAGAGAACAGAGCAAATCTAACAACCTTTTTTATTCTTAGTAGAAATATTGAAGTTTTGTGTTTGTTCGGTTGTTTTGCTTGATCTATTTATTGTGAAAAAAAAACAGGGTCATTTAGAGGCATGGTCTCCTTTTAGTAGCTGGTGGATACCTCATTGAAAAACCTACAAGAGGTCCTTCGCATGTGATTACAGCAATTTGGTTAAGGTGTTTTGGCTAAGGACACAACCATGATGGTAAAGACTGGTGTATTTCTCTGCTATTACAATGGGAAGGGTGCAGTTTGTGTTTCTCATAAACTGAGAAAAGGACTAATTGATCTCGGATATCAGTGCTCAACTAAGACAGGGTTTGATAATTTGGAAGTTTGGAGATATAACAGTACATTCTACTTTGATATCGAGATTCTGGAATATAGCAAAGTACACGAGAAATGAATTGTGAATATGACGGTGGAATCAACTTGCATGGGGAGCATGAATACTGTATACATTTATCATGTGTAATGTGTGAACATAGTCAGGTGGAGTCAGGTAACTGATGCAACTGAGGTACAAAGGTCAAGGGAATATATTTTGCTGAAATTTGCCCTTTTTGTGTTAATCATGGCATCTCTCAATTGATTTCCTATTTTTTCATTACCCATTGATTGGGAATCTAGGGAAGATGTGAATGGAAATATGAAGGGTAGGGATTTAACAATGTGAAATAAAAACAAACTACCAATAAATGCCAGGCTAGCAAAGTACAGGCACAACAGGACAGGCAATATGCTAGAAATTAAATAAAAACTTATACCATCATCGTGTCGATTGAGAGTTACCTCCTCCTCATTCTCAAATGAAAAATCTGCATTAATTCATATAAAACTGAATTGTAATAATGCACTGATGGAAATAACAGAAATGATCCTGCTGTACATGATTACTATGTATGACTGTACTAATAAAAGTAAATAACGAATGGTGTAACTTATCATTCAACACAATGGAAGTTACATATATATATCGCTAGTTTCAAAAATTGAAATATATATAAATATAGTTTATGTTTTTGTGATTCAATTTCATGACCATAAATTGACTTTATAGATTCATGTATTAATGTGATGTTTAATGTTCATAACAGTAATTATCTTAGTACCATCAAGTAAAGTGTCACATATCAAAACTCTGTAACATAAAATAGATAATTACTATATATACTGTTATATACAAACATATGTGATCAAATGTTCAGGTACAGCCTTAAATAATACTTGTAAATGTATGCATACCCTGAAATCTTATTTTATCAACAAAAATAAATGAAGTGTTTTCTTTTTGTGGGTTTTTTTCAGTAAAGGACTTTTTTCTTGTTTTTTTCTTCAAAGATATAAATCTTACCTGGACTTGCTTTAATCAAAAATCTTCGACAGCATTCCTGGATAAAAAAAAATAAAACATATTTGATTAAATCTTAGAATGGGAAGTTAGAGTATAATTTTGGCATAAATTAATTGCTGGTAAGTGCTTTGTTTCCAAGACTTCATTATCAGTGAACTTTTTATATGTAATTTTTTCTGCTTTTAAATATACATAAAGCCATCAGCTGGTCATTTACATTCCACGTGTTCCTCATCCACATAACTAATACAATAGTGAGTACAAAGTCCACAACATAAAAATTTATATGTTTATGATCTCTAAAAAACAACAATATCATTCTCACTACAAGTGTCTCGTGAACTTCTTCCAGAACTTGATGCACCTGGTCTCTCAGCAGCCATTCCAGTTCTTTTCTCTGCAAAAAGCCGAGAGTAAAAAGTTTAGTTAAGTTTCACAAAACCACTGTCAATCTGACCATCGGACAAGTCCTTTGAACTCTCCTAACTGCGACTGTCAGTCTCGGTTTACTCTGCAAGTCCGTAAGATATGGAAGGGTATATAAATCACAAACAAATCAACATTTTAGTTATGAAAGTTTATTAAGTATACCAGATTTTGTTGAATGACCACTACCTTCACTGTCTGTGACAACAGATCTCACCCTGTAACCTACCCTAATGTTGGTGTACTGACGTCAGGACATAACTGGTACTGCTCATCATGATCAGTACCTGGTGGCAACCACTATCGGAGCCTGGGAGTGGAGAGGGTTTCCTCTCCTAATTGTTGGCCCGCTATTCGGCCAAGCAAGTCCCCATTTATCACTGTGCAGCCCTTTTTATACCTAGTCCACTGGTCTAATATGCAAACTGCATTCCTGCACTGCATATCCATTCAAATTAGCCAAATCTATGGCATATGCACAGTGAGGTTAGAATGTCTTCTGGCAACTCACAAGGATCTAGTTGTTATGAAAGTAAAATGCCCCTGTAAACCCAGACAGCACTGATGACAGCAACTATGTGACACGAAGCATACACTGAACATATTGCCCTACCATACTGTTGATTACAAATAAAAGATGGTACCATTAAAGGGACCCAAAATGATAATAGTTTAACACCTGATACAGATAAAACCATAGATAGCCTCGCAACCTGTTTTCCTACAATACTGTATACAAGAATAGCTCTTTATCCATATATGTATCACTTAAAAGAATAACATCAGTTGCTATTTCTACTACTTTTAATTATGCAAATGATTAATTTGATTATTCTCAACAAATTTTACCATGTTTCAATACAAAATGCTAAAAGTTATTAAACTATTACTATGAAGGGTTCTGACTATCTATCCATAATTTTGTTCCTAACTTGGTTAAGTACATATATAGATATGGTCCATATCAACCATGACCAAAACAAAAATAAAATCGTGGATAGACAGACAGAATTCTTCTGACAAGCAAGGACTAATCACTCTTTGGTCTTTGCCTCTTTCATGTTAAAATCCTCCAGATTAATACAGAGTAGTAAATCCAGTAATGCATGATAGTCCTTTACAGAATATTTTTGACTTAAATGTTATTTTTTTGACGGATTTTTTCACCATTCTTAAAATTTTAAATTAAATGGATGTACTGTTTAAAGATAATTCATCTCTTTTTTGTTTACATTTGCAAAGAAAGAATATCTCAAAGGCAATTATCAGTTAAGCAAATTAAGACGACACGTCCTGTGAGAGACAATTATGTACACGTTGTTGAAATAACTTTCACTGATTGGCCTGTTGACTGTTCGTTGTAAGTTGTGTCATGATTTTAGAGACGATATACATTTTGTACCGATGTCCAAGGACACGCCCACATTTTTACATTAACAATAATTGCTGTAGTAAAACCACATTTCTGATTCAAGATTATTCACATTTATGCTGACGACTACCAACTTACCAACACTTCTACTTCTTCATCGCTGTCTTCCATCTCAAAATTTCATGTTTTCGTCTACACTTTTTTTTGTTATTTTCCGGTCAAAAGAGCTCCAAAATGTTAGTTATCTCCCGTGTGGCCAAGATGGCTGCGCCCACTGAAACGAAAACGACAGTTGTAAAAGCTAATGTAAACAGGAAGATTATCAAAGGTTTGTTTTGATTTATGTTCTTTGATATTTAAGTTGGATTCTATATACTTATGGGATGTTTTGATATACATCTCATCTGAATAGATGTGTACACCGTAGTTTTACACAATCACCGCATGTACTAGTAAAGTAGTGACAGTACTAGTGTACACAGGTACTTGAGGACTCGATTTCAAGACTCGGTCAACAAGATGCACATTTTGAACTGCCTGGTCCATGTTTGCACAGAAGCGTTTTTTCATTAATTTGTTTTATATTTCGTAAGATTTTAACAAAACATCGGCATATGTACATGTACCTATGTATCATCATCATCATCATCATCATCACCATCATCATCATCATCATCGTCTACTTCTAGAAATATAAGTTTAAATAGTTCAGTTTCCATATGTAAATAAGTCATATAACAATCATATAACATGAAGACAAAGAAGAGCAAAAGAAAAGACGACAAGAAAACCCAAAGCGTGACATAATCCCAACGCCCTGATGTTTAAAAGAAAGACACACAATCATATATACATGTTAATATTACAACAGGTTTAATGGGTTATCTTTAATTCTTCCATACAAAATATAAAAGCATTGAAATAGAGAACTTCTGCTAGAGCAATAACTTGATGCTGTACAAAGTTTTGAGTAATGGGTAATTGCCTAAATCGGTTTAAGAGAACTGGTCTGAAAAAAATTAACTTTATAAATGGCCTGTTTCCATGGTAACAGAAAATGTAGTTAAATGGTTAACTTCCCCATAGCAAAAGATACTACAAGCTTAATAAGCTTTTAAAGATTTGAGCAGTTATCTTGAATTGTTTCAGAGCATTGACCTAGAAAACTGAAATTTGTTTTATGAGAGTTATCTGTTTCTATGGTACCAGAAAATGTGTGAATAAAGTCTTTGATGACATGTCTAGACTATAAAAATTGATTAAAAAATTGTATGAAAAATGGAATTAATTTACACAGAATTTAAAGAACTCCAAAGAGCTTTTAACCAAGAATAATAAGAATATAAGTTTTTTTCCACTATATCCCGCTCAAAACTTAAGAAATGCCTTCAAATTTTTCATCAAGCAGTATGATAAGCATGATGATTTCAGTTTCATCATTGTAAATTTTTCTTCTCTGGATAGCAATATTTCTGCATCCTCAAGTTAAGTTTAAATGTTGCAGTTGATTCAGTATTCAGGGGCTTGTTCCCATTATCACAATTTCTTGAAAGAAGTCATCAACTGATGGACAAACTCATAATACAGGGTTTCAGAAGATGCAGGTTGATGAAAATTATGGGAAAGTTTTATGGTCGTCATAGTGATCTCCTTGAAAAATATTCTATTTCTTTATGCATTATGAAACAATGTGTTTGATGCTCATTTGTTTGCCTATAGGTTCTGTTGTTGTGTACCTTGTATTCATTTGAGAATGTGACATAACTTACTTGGACTGACCCAAGATTTACATGACAGGTTTTGTTGATGAAGCAAAGGATGCTTACTCATCTGGAAACCCAGGTCTTATTCCCCTTGCACTTTTTCAGGAGTCTATTTGTAAATCTTCCTTTTGTTCATATTTTGCCCAAGTTTAACTAAATTTGAGTTTGGATTATGATTCTGTTTACATGTTTTAATTTCCTTTTTTGTTTCTGATTCTTGTATTGTCATTAAACATTGTGATTGGAAGATACAGATGGTTGAATTGGATTTAAATATCGTATAGGTTTATCAGCAAGTAAGCCTTGTATAACGTCCTGAAGTAGTTAGATCATCTGATTTAGTCACAGTGTACTCAAATTAATCATTGTTTAACTGCTACATTCATTAACAAAACAGTTAGAACTATCAAGTAAATACATTAATTTCTAATATTTATGTCATGATTTCAGGAAATGTTTCAAGACGTGCTGCACATCAAATACCAGATGATATCCTGAATAATGTCAAGCTACAAGAAGCTGTCAAGCAGGTACTTGATTGAGATCATTTATTGTTGTTATAGTTTTATTAGTTTTCTATCTGTAATCTCAATAGATTGAATTTTAATTAATATAGAATTTATATTTCTGTTAAAACATTTCCGTGTGTTATTTATTTGTTACTATGTAAAATTTTATTTACATATTTTATTACGTTTTCTCAATATAACATTATTGGATGTTGTAGCTGCCAAATAACTACAATTTTGAGATATTTAAAACAGTATGGAGAATAAGGACGACAAAAGCCAAGAGAGGTGATTATATAGTTTGTAAACATTATTTATAATAAAATCCTCGCCAAAATACAGCTGATATGTTAAGAAACTGATCATGTATTCTCTAACATGTTTATGGGTTTGAAATGTTTATGTACATATTATATAAAACAACAGCAGAGTTATAACAGTATTGTTTAGTTTCTCACATTTTGATACATAACACAGAGTAAAGGTCAGTGGTCACAATGATGTTACATATCAAAACTAGCTTCATGTTGTAACAGCCTAGATAAATGATTATGATATTCTAGTGGATTTATTTATGCTTTTCAATGATTAGAATATGTCAAAGTTTTATCACTGAAATCACCTATCCAGTATCTATGGTTCTTCTGTACTTCTCTCTATATCTACAGTGGCTCTCCAGTTTCCTGAGGGATTGTTACTGTTTGCTTGTACAATTGCTGACATCATTGAGGAGTAAGTAGATCTACTTATTTTGTGTATACTCAAACAATTTTGCATTTTGAGCCTTTTAGGCGAATTATCCCCCTTTATGTAACAAATTCATTTAAACTTTGCTAATTTTTAAATGAATTTCTTTTAAATATTTAAATGCATATACAACTGCAGTGTCTTATCCCATGCAGTTGCATATGGTACCCACTTCTCACAGCTGTTCTCCTGTACATTAATGATTAAACAGAGCTCCACCAACTCATATACATGTACTACATCACACTGTACTCATAATCTGACATTTGTAGTGACATTTAGACTGAGTGTCTAATACTGTGTAATTGTGAAGAAATAAAACAATGTAAATATGTTGTACAGGTTTACAGAGGCAGACAGCCTTATTATGGGTGATGTGACTTATGGAGCATGCTGTGTTGATGATTTCACTGCTAGGGCCTTGGGAGCAGATCTTATGATTCACTATGGACACAGTTGTCTAGGTAACCATTTGAATACTTTTTTAAAATTGTCAACAAATTTATGTCAATTTTAAGAAAATGTAGTTTATATGTATACAAGTACATTTGATTTTGATATCAAAGAAACTGGTTTTCAAATTTCTTTTTCCTCTGGTTGCATTGTCTCAGTAAGAAGGATAAGAAATATACACTAAATAGCTGATTTTACGTGACTTTCTATTGTATATATGATTAATGATATCAGCTGAAAAATTTATCACTTAAACAAGCTTCTGGTAAGATGAGATGGAAGATTCTGTTCATTGCAAAACCTAGATACTTTTGTAAGTTTTTGTAAAAATGGCATTTAATAAAACAAAGATAAAAATTAATGTAATTTCAAGTGGTGCAGTAGAAACACACTCACTTTTACCTAGCTGTCTGGGGTTCGATTCCTGGTATGGACATGAAAAGGTATGGGGGTCACCCGTCTGATCACCTGGGCTTTCTATAGGTACTTTAGCTTCCTCCAATAGTAAGATCCCTCCCACACTTCCATCCGGGCCAACAAGAGTGATTTATATAACCTGATAGCTTGTTTCGCAATTGTTGTGAAATACATAAGTTTATAACCAAATGTAATTTGGGGATTTTCTCACTCAATATTTTTTAATTTGGTGACATCACAATGCATTTGACGCCATGAAGTTATGACATCACAATTGTAACAATGGGACCTTCAGCCAATCACATCGCCTGAAGGTGTCATTACATGTTAAACAAAAAAGGAGTACTGAAAAATATGTTTTGTCACCACTAGAGCTCTCTAGCCAGACACTCTGCAGCTTGGCTGAAGGGGAAATTCTCACTTTTTCTAGCCAGTACTTTACAGTACTCTTACCTCCACAAGTTTTAGCCTTCAAAGACAACCATAACCCATAAATCCCACGTGAAATTTAAACAATTTTTACAGTACATATCTCAGACACAAAAAGGACGAAAGAAAAATGGACTGTCATTTGTCTGTTACTATAAATAGTTCATCATTTGCCTGTTACTATAAATAATTCATCATTTGTCTGTTTCAATAAATAGTTCCGATAGACAAGACTGAAGGAATACAGATGCTATACGTGTTTGTCGACATCAAGATTGACACAGCTCACTTCCTGGAAACAATACATCACAACTTTTCACCTGGTTCCCATCTGGCCTTTGTCAGCACCATTCAGTTTGTGGCAGCTTTACAGGTATAATATTATATATTCTCTTCTGTCTGTTGTCAGATCTATATCAAGAAACGTGTCCCACATCGGGTTCATAAAAAATGAGTTAGCTTTGTATTACTTTTGTTTCTTATGTTAACAAGAGGAGAAAATCCCCATAGATACCATAGAATTTTTAGCATGTCGTTACCATAGAATTTTTAACATGTCGTTAATTGCTTTACATTCAATGTTTCTCTCATTCTCTTGTATTCTTGTCAGAAATGTATGAACCATCCATTGCTATCACATATTCTTATGGTCCTTTTGTCAGAGCAATTAAACCATTATTTATGTATATTCATAATATCTTTCAAAGGAGTAGATGCATTAAGGGTCAATTTTGGCCCCAGCATAGATTTTCTTAATTTTTATATCATGCAAACATGGACATATGACATTGATAAAAAAACAAGTTTTCAATAATTCTGACAATGCGTTGCCTAGCAACGGGCCTGGAAACCAACCTACTCTTTACCGTCTATTTGCACATTTTAGTGATATTTCACTGTTTTTTTTTATTATTTGGTGAAAATATTTAATCAATTTTTACATATCAATGGTATGATTTAAAAATCATATCATATTTGTGATCAACCATCATATATTACATGTTTAAGATTTCCTAGCAACACAATAACAACCAAACTCTCTCCATAGCAACGGATTGTAATAAATACAATAAAGGACACAGAAAATTGATGATAATACTCAAGGGCTGTTTAGATTATGGTACATCTTAAAAATGTAAATATGATGATACAATAGAGCATATAGGTGGTATTCCACAGTAACCATGTCTTACCATAGCAACTAAATATTTCACCATAGCAACAGTACATGCAATAATCAGTACATCAATTTGTCAATACTTCCGTACACGGTTATCTTTATATTCTTGGTTAATTTGAAAAGGATATGAAATCAAACATGTTACAGTTAATGATTCTTACAAAAGTTAAAAGTTATTTCAAATAAACATTATGCACTAACAAAATACATTGTCATTCGAGATTAAAGTCAATTCCTCAGTCGATCAAGTGACCATCGTGCATTTGTAATTACATTTTTGGAGATTCCGAAATTTATATGTAATTTACATGGCTACATCGGTAAAGCTGTGCTGTTTTATTCCTCCGTGTTACCTTCATCATCACTCTCATCAATACTGATTGGGTCTGGTGTATAACTGGCATCTTGTAAATATTGTGTCCAGTCCTTACTAAAGTCAAAGGACTTGTCTAAATGACGTGCAAATCCCATATACCATAAGATGGATGCAACATGGGAGCAAGTCCCAACCACCCTCGCCCCAGCACGGCATGTACAGTACCATCCTTGCACATTACAATCATCAAATGATACCCACAATTGGTAAAGTTTTGAGGAAAAATGTCGGCTCTGTATCTTGGCATTGATCAGATTAGCATCTACTTTACAGATAGATACTTCATATCCTCCCGTTTCGCTCATATGTTCCTGTGTGTAGGACCGTGCCAGTTTGAGCTGATACACTCCCAGTGTCAAATTCCGCAGGTCTTCTTCTGTCAGAACAGGAAATATGATATCAGTTGTGGTCTCCATCTTCTGCCACTTACTAGGTCGATTGAAAAGGCCTTCTCGTTCAATTCTCTCCCAAAGAGAATTCTGCTTCCGTGACAAATGCAACATTTTCGATCCTAGCAGTTGATCTTGCTCTGCATCCCCCGTGCTTATTGGTGTACCGAACTTGTTGAAGATTGCACACACAATCCTGACAATATCGCCTATGTATGGAATCTGTGAGTTTGGCAACACACGATCCAAATATTTCCAGGTTTTTAACCGTCCATTCACAGCCTCAACGACCCATCTGAAAAATAGTAAATAGATGCATTTTGAATGTGAATAAATGCAGTATTCAAATGCATATGATGGTAACTATATCAAATAAATTTTGTTTTCAATTTCGACATCTTCTAAATGGACAGGTTTATGCAGTTCAACTTATAAAATCGAAAGTATCTAATTCTCACTGGGAATTACCTTTAACCATTTTAATGATATATTAATACAAATAAGTTATAAATATGTTGTAAAAGCATCAGAAACTAAAGGGCGTCTGGGCATTTACTTATTGTATGTTGAATAAATATGAAACATTGTATCCATCACTTGTTGTTTATACAGTGTATCATGCAATAGTGATCTTCATAATGTTATTACAATGATTTATCAAACATGTAAATTGATGTGTTAACAGGGACTCGAGTCAGATATGAGCATTGCTTTGACTGGGTGTTAAATATTTGTATTACTTTACTAGAAGTCAATAATTGCTTTATTATACAGTATATACTGTATGAAATAATGAAATAATAGCTATTTTAGAAGCTGGTAGCTGGACTCATATGAAGTAATCGAAAATGTTTATCATTGTTTTTCATAAATAGCCAACAAGGAAAGACTGGACAAACAATTGGAGGGAGACGGACAGTGACAATTACATTAAACACATGTATAATAGAAAAAAAACCTGTTTTTATTACAATACATATATCAGTCACCTTTTTTAAAATAAAATATTGTAGTTGAAACGGAAATAAACATGATAATGAGAGAATTCTCCTCCAAGTATTTCAGATTTCTGTTACTTAACAATTTGAAGCATAGAAATAAGATTAATTCAGGAACTTCCTAAAACACTTACATGTAACTTCAAGAATCTCCAGGCATTTTCTCGCTACTCTCTGTCTCCTATTACATCACTAGTAAACCTTAAAGAATGAAAATAATGAAAATAAATAATCTATTAAATCTTAAGTTCGGTGAAAAATCTGATTTTTACAAAACTTTATTTTAAAGAGTAGCTAATGTATATTATGCCAGTGTCAATCTGTTTTAAAAAAAATATATATCAAGCCAGTGTTTCATATGTTTCCCGTAATTTGTTTTTGGTAACAGTACATGTAGCATTGATACTGGCTATACAGTATATCTGGAGCATATAAACACGTTTATATATACATGTAAGCATGTACATGTATATACTTCATTTAGTTATTCAGGGATGTGCCATTATAACAAGAGTTCTCCGAAATATACAAGCCAATAAACTAACTGCAGCCAAAAATGAAGCGAGGTCAAAAATATCAAATAGCCACAATATAATAATGTTCGATTCATTGTGCTGACGAAACTTACAAAGCAGAAGACTTACGTTTAATTTCTGAATCAAATGTATCCATAAAAATATTTGAATTCAGGTCCTCAGGATCGTTATGTTACTGGGATTCTTCAAAAGAAAATATACATGGTAAGATTTTTCATCGTATTAATTTTACAATAGTATAAATGAGAGAAATTATACCCTAGCCCATAAGAATTAACACTTTAGTTTCTGCACGTATATGCTGATTATTTGATGCTAGCAAAAGTAAGTCCGACGCAAAAAATATATATAGAAAAAAACTACCCCAAGTCGATAACAATTCAGCAAAATGACATCTAACGCGATGTAAGAGTTACAATATCTCCAAAAGAAATATTTGTAACACCAAGACTATCGATGCAAATATAATTGTTTGTATTAGAATGCAAGGATATTTATATGGAAAAATACATGTAGCAACATGATATAACGTCCTGATAATATTCTAATATTTATAATTATTAATTCTATCAGTACATTATTGATGAATATAACTATTAAAATCGAGAATAATTGAGGTGAAAGTTATAGAAAAAAAAATAAGAATAAAAAATAATATGGTGTGTGCCCGCGATTTGAACTCGCCACGGCAAATCTACATCTCCAGAGCATCGCACCTTCACCATTACACTACAGCGGCTGATTACGTCACACAGGAGATTTTGTTAGTAATATAAATCAAAACCAACACACTTCGGATGTACACTGATTTTATTATGGGTGTGTGAATTGACATTTTAGTTTATATCTCGTATATAGGAACACTTTCTCATTTTTATATGTTAGTGTATGTTTTGAAAACAACACTGTAGCAAATACAGTTTTGCCATTATGTTTTTTCTGACGATAAATCCCTGCATTTTGTTTGGTTGCAAAATTCTATTTTTAGACGCAGACTCAGACAACGTTATTATGGAAAATACCGTTTATAAACAATAAAAGAAAAGGTTTTATTTTATTTTTTATACTTGTTATTGTATTTTTACTTACTGCATACTTATCAAAACACTAGCAATATCTACAATGACTATTTTTTCGAAGTCAGATCTGACGTCTGCTCATATGCACAAACGTAAACAAATCGCGACAATGTCGCGAATACACAACATGGATGTCTTCTACATAATATTGTTACATACCTGTTAAAGAAGTAGACAACTTCTACAAGATGTGCAGATGTGTTGACAGCTCTTCTACGTATACATACTTCAAATGTAGGCTGAAACTTGCAAGATCTTCTGTGCGAGTTTAGACTAACGTACAATGTAGCGCATTAGACTCGGGCCTAGGAGATTGCAAAATCTAGGAGTTGTTACCATGGATATTTTTGTCATCTTTCAAAATACATTTTTTTTTCATTATTATTATCTAATTTTATTAACAAACATAAGTCAAGTCATTTTTCATGTTTTTGTCTTTTATTTCAGCATCCATTTACTTCCGCAATCTTGTAGTCGGTCTCGACGCTAACGTTACGCTGGGCAACGTCAAAATCTCACCAAAATCGTGAAATGTGGTTACAAATTCAGAAGATATTTGTTATTTTAAATACCTCCCCAGGCATGTACCAAAAAAATATTTGAGCATCGCAAACATAATGTGGAAATTGTTCTCATTGATAAATATAAAATTGGTACACCCTTGGGGAGGTAGTTAATTTTTCGTTCAAAGTCATAAAATATCGAAAAAAATCGTGACTTTTTGTAAACGTGACGTTTTCCCGCGAAATTTGTGACGTCATCACACGCGTTATGAACCTATTTTTATCTGCATTTCAACTGATAAGTTGTTAAATAACACAAATGGGTACATGATTAAAGAATTTTCTAACAATTAAAAAAAAGATTTTTTGAGGCCAATTTTGAGCCAAAGTGCATCTACTCCTTTAGAGTTGGGTACAATAGAGCCAAACAAATCAAACTGCATCATACAGCTGTCTCCTCCTAGGACTAATCTGTGATACCAAGGACATAGATTTTGAGGCATAGGAGCAGAGTAGAGAAAATAGGAAGTGGTCAAAAGAAAAGTCGAAATCTTGATGGGGAGGTGCACTAGCCTTATATTCAATTAATTTCGTAATACCCATTTATTGGATAATTTGAGAACAACCTGAAGTATATGTGTATATTTTGAACCATGTCACTCTTGAAATGAGTTGATATGTGGCATGAAGGTGATCATTTCAGCATTGCTCAAGAAATAGAGACCATACTTTTGAAGACTGACGCACTATAATTGAATACAATTGGAAAACCCACCATCTGATGATGTTGGTCTAAAACATAACACAAAGACATATTTTTTAGTTTTATTGCAAATTGTACACTGATGAAATGAACAGGATTAATTTGTTCAGGTTTTTGCCTTGCCTGTCACAAGGGCCTCAACAGCATCAATTTTTTCTACAAATAGTGAAGGACTTGGCAGATTTTAACCAAATTTGGTCAGAAGCACCTTTTTGTAAAGTAGAATAATTTTGGTATGAAAGGTTGGGGGAGGGGGGACACAATAGGGGAAATAGAGCAATTTTATTTCATTCTTTTATTCTTCTTTAAGAATGCCTGTGTTTTGCCCTCATTTGGTCGGAAGCATTGGGGAAAGGGAGTCCATTTTGTATAAATGGTTGCTTGCAGCCAGAATTCTTTACCAGTTTGGTCTGTAGCCTGCTGTTGTTAAGGCATATCAAGTTTTGTTTAAACGGTAGGGGTAGTCCCCGAGGCTGAAGGGTGATGCTCAATAGAGGAAAAGTTGCACATTCTTTTATCCTTCTTTCTTTAGAAATGACAGGGTTTTATCCAATCTGCAAACAAACCAATATACTTTCTCTTAACTATATTTGGGATATTTTCAAGTGTCACTAAAAAAAAAAAATAATAAGTGTCTTAAAAAACACAAAAAAACAACGGAAAAAAACATAAGAGTGTCTTAACATAGAATAAATGTCAATCTGTAAACAAGACCAACCCAGTTGCCTGATGCTGATCACTGGTGAATTTCATATTGACATTCAGAGAGAGTCTAGCTGAAATTTATCTGAACCTTATTACCAACTTCAAAAACTTTATTTCTTAATTTCCCTGTTGTTTATTTTCAATGGCTGGATAGCAACATCCCTGCATCCCTAACCTATTGTGTTTACCAGTCGCATTTGATTCGATATTCAAATGCCAGTTGTAAATACCACGATTTTTGCGCAAGATGTCGACAAATGACAGACCAATTCACAAATTAGGAATGGAATAGAATTTCTATAACACAACCAGTAAACTATTTATGTGTCACTTTTCGATGACCACACGTGACAGGTTTGAAGTTTACTAGCATATTAAATGACGTTTGAGTGTCTTTATCACTAGCACTCCACCTCTGGGTCGCGGGCTCGAGGCCAACGTGGGGCAGTCGCCAGGTACTGGCCGCAGGTCGGTGCTTTTTTTCTGCAGGAACTCCAGCTTTCCTCCACCATCCAAACCTGACACGTCCTTAAATTACCCCGGCTGTTAATACGACGGTAAGGCAACAATAAATCATAAACACTCCCTCGTCCCGGTTAAGGACTTGCCTCTGCGGTATTTCTAGATGGCCTCCTTGACCAGCCGGCTAAAAATGTTGTTTTCCGTGTCGAGTTTTTTTTAATTTTCGCAGTCAATGATATTATTTTGTTGCGTGGAATGATCTGTATGTGCTGATTAATTGATCTGGGACAGAGAAAATATTCGCTCTTATCGGACGAATCTTTTGCCTTCTTGGGATTCCGCCAATATATGACACGTCGGGGTTCTTGCGTCCGATTTTTTATATTCATTCAGTGACGTTGGGTGTTTTATCCTTAGGATGGTCTAGGACATTTCGAAGAACTACCATGACCGCGGTAAATCCTCCGAATGGATTTTGACATACCTATGCTGAAAGGAATTACTAACTTTCATTTTGTTATGTTCCTTGGTGTTTCGTCTCATAGCGTTTTCTGTGCTTTCCCAAAATATAGCACAATTTGTAGATAATATTATTATTTACAGCATGAATAAAGTTATTACAAATAACGAGTACACAATCAGAGAGTGTTTAAATATAATTCAAGATAGGAGGAATTAGTGGGGTTTTCAAATCTCAAAGCAAAAAAAAAAAAAAAAAAACTAGCTATGTCTTTCTCCAGAAGACTTAAAAACCCACATCTATATTTAGGTGATAAGCCCATCGAGTATGTCAATCAAATCAAATACCTCGAAATGATTTTGGACACTAAACTCTCCTGGAAATCACACATTTAACCACTTATAATGTTCACCTTTGTTTCGGGTCTTGGATCAAACAAAAATACATTACTCGGTACATATAGAGCGCTGTTAAGATCCAAAATATGTTACGGATGTTCAATTTGACCTCAGATCTTCAATACGCTAGATGTAATTAAACACTAAACAATGAGAATAGCACTAGGACTATGAAAAAATACACCATCGGTTAGTTTTTTGGCAGAATTGGCGAATTGCGTTTAAGACTCAGAAGAGAAAAAGACTTATTCTCAAATATTGGATCCAAAGTTTCCACCTAAAATCGATTAAAGAAGCCAAGAGATTTGAGATTCAAGCCAACAAAAAATCCTACAATCACCAGGTAGTTAATTTATTGAAGGGGATTAAGACAAAATATTCAAACAGATGGAAAGTTTCAAAATCTCATATCGCCTTGGCTTCTGAGTTTACCAGAAAATAACTACGAAATTCTTAAATCATCCACACTGATTTTATCCTAAGAGGCTCAAAGTAATATTCATAGCGACCCTACTAAGACAAATAGATAAATATAATGATGGTTCTAACAACACTTAGTGTAAATCTTGGAGTTATCTCCCCTGACAACAGCATAGAATGTCGGATATTTGAGTGAACTCATAGCTATAGGCTTAGCGTTAAGATTGATAGATCAAACCAAACCACACTGAGCAGTCATCCTCCTAGATAGTCTTTCTGCTCTACAATTTATAGACATAGGAAATAGCTGAAGGTCCGTCAGTCTAAATTCGATTTTATGTTCACTACAATTAATAGATGAAGAGGTATCATGGTAGGGCTAGTATATCCAACCCACTGTTGATATTACCGGCAACGAAAAAGCTAAATAATAAAAAAAACTTGCTAAAGAACACTTCATTATGAGATAACTGACATCGATGTCAAACATACCAAACCGGAAGCATATGCATTGATCAAGAAAACGAAATAATTCGGAAAGACCAGAGTAATTAAAAGAACCTGTGACAAATTACGGGCAAAATTAGAAAGTCTAATAAAATCTGTTACATCGAGCTAAGATCCTGTAACATCCTAACCTCGGCTAACGCCTCGGTTGGGATTTTATTACATGATCTAACCCCTCCACTGAGATACCCCAGTCTCGCTCAGCTACAGGTAATCGATTTTTTTCTCGCACCTACTACTCTGCAAATCATTCAATATTTCATCAGAATTTGGCGTCTCCCGTGGGAGCCTCAAACTACCCACACAGCCTTTTCACTTTTAAACAAAGTTTAGATGGTGCCGCGTTAACAACGTAGGCCGCAATTACAAAAAAATACAACACATTTCATAGGGAAAAACTTATTTTATCTACAACATCAGGAATCTCAACAACATCAAACATACACAAAACAGATAATATTTTTTTCTGAAATGCACGGGTGTAGGTGTCACCTACGCCTACACGCGGATGAATATACCGATGCGTAAAAAATTCCGCGAAAATTCACGTAAGGGTAATTGACAGATCGAGCGAGATAGATAAATAAATCTAGGATTGGGTATTAACGTGGGACATCCTGTCTGAGTGAGAATCTTAATTCTTTGAAAACAGCAAAATTTAGCTTCACTTACAAAAGATGTAATCATAATTCTTTGAAAACAGCAAAATTTAGCTTCACTCACAAAAGATGTTGGAGATTTGCCCATAATTAGGGCGCTGTAAGGGACAGAGTAGCAAACATTTTCTGATTATCAAAACCCTGTTCAATTATTTTCCAATTAAGTAGTATCCCCAGGATACCTATGGAGGCTTATCAGGGATGATTACTACTGATCATTCCATTAATTGGTGTACTCTGAAACCTCAGAAAGTTCAGGAGATCTCCTCTGTGCCCCATCCCCCAAATTTGAATTTGTTACAAAATAGTTTTCACATACAGTGAAGGCAGTTGCGTCCCCAGGGGACCAGAGCGAAATGCTCGCTGATAAACTGTACGCACAAAGAAATTCTCAACAGAATTTTACATCATACACGTGCAATATTGCACAGCAAGGTTAATGGGATGGAGAACTAAGGTCCATACCTAGAACGCTGTAAGGGCCAAATTATGACTCCTCCCCACCCTCTGGAATATTGGCCCCATCCCATTTTTATCACCCACTCATTGCTACCGGCTCATTTTTTAACCCTTCCAATAGCCCTACTTCCCTATCGCCAATCCCCCTCAACGCCGACCTGTGGGTTAGGGTTAGGTAAGGAATAGGAACTGTTTATGAGGAAATTCATACGGACTTCCGTTATATTAAAGACTTATCTAAATTTATATGGAGTAGAAGGTCTTCCTCTCCGTCCACGCGCAGCCCTCTTCTGAGACGTGCCTACCCAGAGATAGGTTAGGGCTAAAATTATATCTAATTAACAGGTGTGATAGTATAGACTCTACCTCATCTTTGTATTCCACTCTCTCAGTCCATACTATCTCCTCTCAACTCATGCCCCTAGCTTTTGTCGTCCACTGAAAGTTAAAAGGCCGTAATAGTGGACGTAAAACCCGTAAAATAAATAAATATGTCTCCAAATACGTTAACTTTCTGGATTGCCAAATAAGGGTTTCCACAAATTTTCATGATGTGATTATGTCCTTGCTTCTTGTCTTGTTCTTAACGCCCAACCTCTGGTGCAAGGAATGGTGAGATCGGAAGTTGGAGTATTTGCTCGTGTGTGTCTTTTTCATGACGACCTACCGTCAACTTTTCTTTACTAGAAGGTTGTTCGCGTAGTCATCGAAACGTTTCACTTAAATCTTCTACAAGGTGTGTTATAAGATGAAGGTGACTGTGTAGTCATCGACACTTCAAACTCAAATATTTTACATTTTGTGTAATGTAGTTTATATTCAAATGATGTTACCAATCTGAAGAAAATGTTCCGAAATATCGTAACAAAGAGTTTCGAGAGAAGATTTTACGGTTGTCATAGAGACATTTTACACTTCTTTGCGCGATATATTCTGAATTTGACATTACCTACTTGGACTGACCAACATTTACATACCACAAATATCCTCAAATCACAGGAGTCATAAAATAAGAGACACAGTTTACGATCATTTCACAATATGAATAATCTTTCTGTAGATCATATACAAGGACAGTATTTAGAATATACATTGGTAGGCAAATAGCCTCACAGAAGTGCTTCAAATATTTGGAGTCACAAGAGTAACAGTAAGAGTCACGGTCGAAAATCACCCCAGCCTATTTATTATACTAGGAAGTCACCTGAAGTGCTTACAGTGTATTATTCCTTTTAAGACAACCGCATTAAAAGAAATCTTTGTAAAAATATATTGGAAGGACAAGGACCATACAGAAATGTACCAGAATGTTTGAAGCCACAATCATATATCTAGTAGCAACGCAATGTTCCGTATTGCTAGATCACCAGAAAACAGCGACAGAACATGAGACAAGCGGAAATGTCATCAGTGATTGGAGCCACAACATTAACCGTAAGAGTAAGGTCAGAGGTTATTCTATGCTTTGTTCTCTATGTGACACAAGAAATTGTTAACGTGCAGTGTTTTTCTGTAAAATGATTTATTTCATGTCACAATGATATTTTTGTAATTATCCCATCGAAAAAAACCCCAAACTTTGGGATATATATTGGCAGGACAAGATCCAGAAACACTAAGGCCTCGATAACTCGTGTTCTCCGACAGCACCATGAAAAAAGTAGAAAAATGAAGTATATTAATCTGTCTGTTTCGGTAACCACCAGGAGACATTTTCTGAATGATGACGTTGGTTTAAAAAATAGTGGAACTGAAATATTCTTATCACATTATTCAACAGGACAGAACAAAGTGTATTTTTCTTTGTTTGCAAACGTTTTTCCGCATCTCATTAGCACAAATATTGATAAATACCATGCTGTGAGTGTATACGTAATACGTTTTCTGGCAATGAGTGAGGTCCATCCAGATATGACAATGAGTGATGTCCATCCTGATATGACAATGAGTGAGGTCCATCCTGATATGACAATGAGTGAGGTCCATCCTGATATGACAGTGAGTGAGGTCCATCCTGATATGACAATGAGTGCGACCACCTTGAAATGACAATGAGTGCGATCCAACCTGATATGACAATGAGTGAGGTCCATCCTGATATGACAGTGAGTGAGGTCCATCCTGGTATGACAATGAGTGCGGTCCATCCTGTTAGGACAATGAGTGAGACCACCTTAAAATGACAATGAGTGCGGTCCAACCTGATATGACAATGAGTGAGGTCCATCCTGATATGACAATGAGTGCGGTCCATCCTGATATGACAATGAGTGAGGTCCATCCTGATATGACAATGAGTGCGGTCCATCCTGATATGACAATGAGTGAGGTCCATCCTGATATGACAATGAGTGCGGTCCATCCTGATAGGACAATGAGTGAGGTCCATCCTGATATGACAATGAGTGCGGTCCATCCTGATAGGACAATGAGTGAGGTCCATCCTGATAGGACAATGAGTGCGGTCCATCCTGATATGACAGTGAGTGAGGTCCATCCTGATATGACAATGAGTGCGGTCCATCCTGATATGACAATGAGTGTGGTCCACCCTGATATGAGAATGAGTGAGGTCCATCCTGATATGACAATGAGTGCGGTCCATCCTGATATGACAATGAGTGAATGAGAATGAGTGAGGTCCATCCTGATATGACAATGAGTGCGGTCCATCCTGATATGACAATGAGTGAGGTCCATCCTGATAGGACAATGAGTGCGGCCACCTTGAAATGACAACGAGTGCGGTCCATCCTGATACGACAATGAGTGTTATCCATGTTGGTAAGGCACTATCAGAAAAACATTTCCAGGGGTTTCCAAAGAATTTGGATGAGGCAGCCAAATCTTTTTCGTATGTTTTGAAAAAATGACCGGTCAGCTAGACCAATGTCGTTATAATAATCCAATAAATGACATGTTGGGACAAAGAGATGTCCGCTACCCATATTCCACTTCCGTCCCATTAATATATGCTTTGTCAGTCCACTGAACGTATTTCCTACAACGACGACTTACATGGTCGTCCGATGACACCTACAACAACCACACCCATGGTAAATTTGTCGGTCCAACAGCAGTTTAATTCTGGTATACAACACCTTCACACACTCCCGAATCAGAGAATTACCGGTATCTTACATAATTCTACTAGGTCTGTTGTGTGAAATTTCTGACGACGGACAAGTAGTGTGTCTCGTGTGGGCGTGTTAATTACTTCTTTTATTAGATAAATATAGGTTTTGTTAAAACTGTGACATGAATTTTCTGACGGTGGACAAATCGTGTATCTCGTGTGGGCGTGTTAATTACTTTTTTTATTGGATAAGTTTTGTTAACACTGTGATGTGAATTTTCTCATGACACATTGTAAATTGTAAATTGTGTATTAAAAAAGAGTTAAACGTATAATATGGATGATATTCGAAATAATGCACTTAATCATTTATTTAACTGTGTTATCGTTGTAGTCTGCCTGCGGTATTCTGCATTATCTCCTAAGGTGATCATTGTTTTAAACAAGTTCAAAAAGAAACGATTACTCAATAATTCTAGAAGTAAAGAACACATTACTGTTACTGCGATGTAGGACTTAAAACTTCATGCATTTGTCTGGTAATCAGAAAACTGCTGGTGTATGTTCAAATTGCTAAAAGAATTATATCTAATTTCCATGCTGTTCAAATATTTTTTTAGGATTATAATGATACACCCAATAACAAAAATCGTTTGTAAAACGAAGTAAACTCCAACTTTCCACTGGTCAGGTCTCGAGAAAACGTGTACTTAACTGTTTTAATCCATGTTTGGACGTTTAATGAGACCAGGTAGAACAAGCAATATTTCATTGAGTTATTTGGATGTATCTTGAACCTTCTATTAAATCTATAGAATAAAACAGGCGGTATAAAAAATTATCACTCTAAACACCGGCTGTAAACCCAAGGTAAAACATTTACCGGACACTACCCGATGGTATCAATGTAAATTATACTTCTGTCAAAATGTCTTTTAAATATCAAATCTAAGAGTATATAAAACTATAAAAAGACGTTTTCATGTATTTTAGCTCGAATTCGAAGTTCATTTACAAATCGGGACAAACATCAACGACTTGTAGTACTGAGACCCTGTAAGAATGTTATAGCAAAGGCGGCCATGATGTGCTGACCACAACAGAGAACCCATCTTTGATCACGCGATATTAATATTTAATTGAAAATCATTTATACGAAACTGTGAAGATGTTGATCGGTATACACTTATGTAAGTCAATTGTTAAGTGATCGATGTAAGCTAACAAACTTAGGTATATTTGACCGATGACCTCTCTATGTTTAAGTTATTGTTTGACGACCATTTGGTAATGATCTAGCTCAGTATCGCGCGAGATGTTTTCATTTACACAATAATGTTAAATCTCTAATAACTGAAGGAAAATTGATTTGATTTGTTATTGTTTTGTTTGTATAGTATGTCCTCCTGTGTGGAATATACATCTCCTTGCCTGCAATGACGTCCAGGCCCCTCTGTCAAAAATAACGAAATGTCTATCTTTCATCTAAACGTTCGTAGCCAAATGAACAAATTATCTCTGTAGGAAAAGCTGGCATCTGATAATGCTATTGTCTGAGTCACTGATGTTGGTACAAATCGAGATTTTTAACCGTATCTTCAATACTTGGGTTGTCGTCGAACCCGACCATAATCGAACTATGCCACCGAATCTCACCCTGATACCTAGATGGCTATGCAAGGATCGCGGAGACCTGGGAGAAGGATAACTGTTTACACATGACTAACTTAGAATTTCGGGTGTGTGAAATTAGTTTGAGTGAGATAAAGTTTCCAAGAAGTAAAGAAGTTGTGTACTTCACCAGACCTCCGAATACTACACACTCCGAAACACTTTTTCGACTCCCCACCCCCTTATATGTTCTTTTCATGAAACTCGTAGTGATTGTTGATGACATAAATGTTGATTTGTTGACTGTAGAAAACACGCATGCAATTTCCGATAGTATCCATGATCGTTTCATCTGACTTACGTAATACACAACCCGACACGCATCGGACGCACGAGCGCTACGCTACTTGACCCCATACTGTCCTCAAGTGCATTGACTATTTTTTGCTGACGTAATTCACATTCTGATAACAAAGCGACCACTGTTGAACTGATGGGGCTGCTTATTAAAAGGCATACAAAAGAAGACTTACATGTTATAATTAAGCTAATTATAAACATTTTAACGACGTCCCAGACGATACTGACTCTATCTGCATCTTAAATTTGTTATCGACGACACATTTACAGATAAATATGTTGACATTGTCGAGAAGTGCATTCTGACAAAACCATTTTCGCTTCGATCAAAATAACAATCCCTGGTTCGATTAGGTCTTTCAGCATGAAATTAGGAAAAGACACAGACCAGAGACGTATATATATGTCTCTGCACAGACTAAAAAAATAACTAATCGTTCTCCAGACAATCAGACTAATTTCCGGAATCACATAAATAATTGTAAGACAGTTATAACAGCACAGAAATGATATTTTAGATCGTCATTCTTATTCGAACTCCAGAAACATTTTACATCTTGTCCCCATATTACTTACCACATCCGACACTATTATATACGACACACCCCATCCTTAACTTACAACGATACTCGGAAAAATACCAACATGTCAACATTAACCACAACCAGAAATCATAACCCAAACTCACATTCAATAAAACTAGGGATAAACTATGAACACAATAAAGATTTACACGTAGACTCCTGAGAATTAGACAAAGTGTTCCAAGGGACAATTTGTCTGGTTTGTTACTGAAGACATCAAGCTAAGAAATACTTTCCTGTTGAAAAATGTATGAATGAAAACGAGGTCTGAACCATAAGTATCGTAGGTAGGTGATCGTGACGTCCTATGCGCACAAGACAAATATATAAGAATAAGTTACTTTCGTCCTTAAGGCCACATGAGCTAATAAGATAAACAATTTTGATATATCTGGATCCAATTTGATCCCAGTTTTACCTGCTTTATGGTTCATTAAATATTGATTTTCATGTACAGAAATTTAATTACTTAATAGTTCCTTAGGTATAATTAAGAAATAAGATCATTTGTATTTAATCACAACTGGATGATTTTGAAGTATTTTAAATATCATATTCTTATAAACCATCTAAATCTTTGGCAGCTACAAACTTTTGAAATTTCCACATCTTAAAAGCTTTGTGTTGACTTCCACAAGACTGACAATACTATGCTAAACTTAAATCAGTGTTTTTGTCCTAGTCTGAATTTCATGAATTTGCATGGATCACAATTTTTAAAGAAAAAAATATCACAAGTGAATGACAATTGGTTTCCAGATCATTTTACATATCATACAGAAATATGAATAACATGTTGTTTATTTTGAGGTTGGGTAATTTTTAACCTGATTTTGTGTGATGATTACAGGGAAATGAATCTTTCTAAATACAACTTTGTACTGTAATCTTTGATTAGATTGGTTTTTGGGAAGATCTTTTAGAAATATGAGAAATATAGTCATTTTTGTTTATGTAATTTGCCAATATCCTCAGTTGCATTAAATCACATCAATAAATTGTCATCATTTTCACTAAGAGTTTCGTCAGTTTAAAGAAAGGGAATATACAACCAGACTGGTTTTTTTAATGAGATTCAATTTAAAGAAATCAATGATTCATGTATATTATGCTGAAGAATAAGTAAACAGTTGAATCATCAAAGCTCTGACTTTTAGATTCTGAACTGAATATTTAATATGGAAACACCAATATGCTTAATATTGTAGAAAGGTCTGTAGAAAATGTAGAAATAACAAATAAGAAGCATGTTAGAAACAAATCATTTTATTTGAAAATACATGATGTTTTACTGAAGAGGTAATCTGTGAAATTCAATCTGATGAATATAAATAGAAATTAATTTTAATTCAAGATAAAAATTCACAAACTTCAATAACCAGGAAAATTGGCCTCTTAACAGTATAATACTTCATCATAAAGGCCAGAACCTTTACATTCCTGACAAAGAAAAGTCATAACTAGCAACAACTATTTCCAAGTACTGACATATTCTTAATATCAAAACAATCACTATAACAATGGCTTCCATTGTACATATCACATCAATGCAGTATATAAATATTTGGTAAGTTAGCTGACATGATTACTAACAGATGAAAGACACCACGAATCTCAAAATACATATCTGTCAATCCTACTGCCTCTCTATCAGTCAGGATCTGTCCCACAACAAAAATATATATCTCTTATCTTTACCATTCACCTAGACATTGTGTAGGGAGTGCCCAGCTTTAAAACTTAACAATATTTAACAATAACAAGATTTGATTTAATTCATATAATCAAATAGAATATCTTAGCCAAGGTCAATTTTTGGTCTAATTCTGACACAAGCACACAGACTGAAAGTGTCTACATCTGATCAGACAACATAAAGAGGGGAATGTCTTCCTCTGATCTGCCAACATACAGACAGGAAGTACATTCCTCTGATCAAACAACATACTGACAGGAAGTACATTCCTCTGATCTGACAACATATAGGCAGGAAGTACTTTCCTCTGATCTGACAACATACAGACAGGAAGTACATTCCTCTGTTCTGCCAACATACAGACAAGAAACACTTTCCTCTGATCTGACAACTTACAGACAGAAAGTACATTCCTCTGTTCTGCCAACATACAGAGAGGAAGTACATTCCTCTGATCTGACAACATACAGACAGGAAGTATATTCCTCTGATCAGACAACATACAGACAGGAAGTACATTCCTCTGTTCAGACAACATACAGACAGGAAGTACATGCCTCTGTTCTGCCAACATACAGACAGGAAGTACTTTCCTCTGATCAGACAACATACAGACAGGAAGTACATTCCTCTGATCAGACAACATACAGACAGGAAGTACTTTCCTCTGATCAGACAACATACTGACAGGAAGTACATTCCTCTGATCTACCAACATACAGAGAGGAAGTACATTCCTCTGATCTGACAACATACAGACGGGAAGTACATTCCTCTGTTCTGCCAACATACAGACAGGAAGTACATTTCTCTGATCTGATCTGCCAACATAATGACAGGAAGTACATTCCTCTGATCTGCCAACATACTGACAGGAAGTACATTCCTCTGATCTGACAACATAGAGACAGGAAGTGTCTACCTCTGATTTGACAACATAGAGCTAGGGCATATCTACCTTCAATCTGACAGCACACAGCTCGGAAGTGTTGTCCTGATGTCTGACAACACATATATATATATCAACAGAAAAGACAACATACAGATGTTAAATGCAAAACTCAGATCTGAAAACAAATTAATAGAAAGTACTTGTAACAATGGTTCTGATCTGAAATGAAAAAAAAAAGAAACTGGTTTATTTACATTTGAAAAACAATTAAGGTAATTATTAAAAATGGACGAGGTTTCCCAATTATTTGATCTGCATGCATAGACTGATACTGGAATGATTAGGTAGGTACTGCCTACCTGGTATAGAAATAATCACTGCTCCACTACAAAATCCAACAACTGTAGGTTTTTCAGAAGATTTCAACCAAAATATTTAGTTATTGCTATTGAATTTATGGATATTGCATCTTATACTGTAAGTTACAAAGACTACCAATCCTGTCTTAACTCTTCCATATACCCTTATCAGAAATACTCTGACATAGTCTATCTACCTAATTCATTAACCACTTAGACATGAGCTCCAACAAAAATTGTAACTTTTTTTACACTAAGAGCTCATAAAGAACTCTATAAATGTAAAATTATCAAAATTGAGACATTATAATCATTTTCACATTTCATTAAGATATCTCTTTATAGATTAAAAAAAATCACTTTTAAGGTATATCAAAATATGTCTTTAGATGTCAATTACATTACACATAATTATGTCTTTTCATTTCAAAAAAATTGGTTATTGTTGAAGAGTTAGACTTTATAAAATACTATAACATATGAAAATATTTAAATTTCTATCAATGATCAAAATTTACAAAATATTTCAGGCAATTATCACATCAGAAGAAACATACAGTTCTTTAATGTTTCCTTTCACTAAATTTCCTCATGTAATGCTAAATGTCTCTTATATCAACAAAATTTGGTCAACATAACGGTTACCACATCTTCAGAGATGGTGCAAGTTACATTCCAGTGTGGCTAATATGTGGATCTAAATAATAAATTCTTAAAATTTGATTTTGCAGCTTTGTCTTCAAAGCCAGAAAATATGGTATATTTACTTCATATAATCAGCTCACTCTGAAGTGGTATCAGGTAATGCCAGCAGAATAACATTGAAAATGTGCCTTAATTAAAAATTGTTTGGCTGACAATGAGAGAGTGTTATAAAATAAATGTCTTCAAACAGATATATCTATGAATACTTATAGCAAGTTATACAGTACAATGTAAATGAAGTAAAAAAAGTGTTATATATACTTAGATCAACCTGAACAGGTTTATCAAAATCATCCCACACTGGTTCACTTCTATCAACCTAAACAGGTTTATCACAATCATCCCACACTGGTTCACTTCTATCAACCTAAACAGGTTTGTCACAATCATCCCACACTGGTTCACTTCTATCAACCTAAACAGGTTTATCACAATCATCCCACACTGGTCCACTTCTATCAACCTAAACAGGTTTGTCACAATCATCCCACACTGGTTCACTTCTATCCACCTAAACAGGTTTGTCACAATCATCCCACACTGGTTCACTTCTATCAACCTAAACCCACACTGGTTCACTTCTATCAACCTAAACAGGTTTATCACAATCATCCCACACTGGTTCACTTCTATCAACCTAAACAGGTTTATCACAACCATCCCACACTGGTTCACTTCTATCAACCTAAACAGGTTTGTCACAATCATCCCACACTGGTTCACTTCTATCAACCTAAACAGGTTTATCACAACCATCCCACACTGGTTCACTTCTATCAACCTAAACAGGTTTGTCACAATCATCCCACACTGGTTCACTTCTATCAACCTAAACAGGTTTATCACAACCATCCCACACTGGTTCACTTCTATCAACCTAAACAGGTTTATCACAACCATCCCACACTGGTTCACTTCTATCAACCTAAACAGGTTTGTCACAATCATCCCACACTGGTTCACTTCTATCAACCTAAACAGGTTTGTCACAACCATCCCACACTGGTTCACTTCTATCAACCTAAACAGGTTTGTCACAATCATCCCACACTGGTTCACTTCTATCAACCTAAACAGGTTTGTCACAATCATCCCACACTGGTTCACTTCTATCAACCTAAACAGGTTTGTCACAACCATCCCACACTGGTTCACTTCTATCAACCTAAACAGGTTTATCACAACCATCCCACACTGGTTCACTTCTATCAACCTAAATAGGTTTGTCACAATCATCCCACACTGGTTCACTTCTATCAACCTAAACAGGTTTGTCACAATCATCCCACACTGGTTCACTTCTATCAACCTAAACAGGTTTGTCACAATCATCCCACACTGGTTCACTTCTATCAACCTAAACAGGTTTATCACAACCATCCCACACTGGTTCACTTCTATCAACCTAAACAGGTTTGTCACAATCATCCCACACTGGTTCACTTCTATCAACCTAAACAGGTTTGTCACAATCATCCCACACTGGTTCACTTCTATCAACCTAAACAGGTTTGTCACAATCATCCCACACTGGTTCACTTCTATCAACCTAAACAGGTTTATCACAACCATCCCACACTGGTTCACTTCTATCAACCTAAACCCACACTGGTTCACTTCTATCACCCTAAAATGGTGTATTTTTATAATGTTAACTTGTTTTCCATCGTCGATCATAATCATCCATCACTGCTTTAATCATGCTAAACTGATCACCCTAACCTGGTTTATCTCAAAATCCTAAATAAGTTTATCATAATCATCCCAAACTTGTTTATTGTAATAATCCTTAACTGATTTATCATAATCACCCTCAGCTTGATATGATAATCATCCTAAACTTGCTTATCTCAAGGACCTTAAACTAGTTTACTATAATCGTCCTACACTTGTTTAACATAATTGTGCTAATCTGGTTAATTGTTATTAACCTGAACTGGTTTACCTAGTTAATTTCGCAATGTTGGGGTCAAATCTTGGTAAATCACATTACACATTTGACATTAATATCTTACATATGTATAAATGCTCAACGTTTTCAGTATCATCGTAAGTGATAAACAACTTGATGATTGAGTTAGATCAATGTCAGATGAGACATGTGTACATACCTGTACACTATAAAAGTTATATGAAGGCTGTACAATGATCACAGTAGCTTTCAGGACCTGCTACACTGCAGTAGGGAGTAACATTTTCAAACAGGGGAATTAATCACTATTCATCCCAAATGACAACAGTGTACTGTGTCATGTAACTGTTCCATTTCTTACTTTACACAAACTCGCGGGAAAGCTACACAAACATTTACACTACAACTACAAAAATCAATGTTTATTGTTTTTACAGCATGTGATCAATACATATGTCTCCTTTCTTCACAATAATATACATGTGTAGAATACAGGGATACTGATATTTCTTATGGCTAAATTGTGTTGAAGACAAATCCGAAATGTCCCATATGACAATGTTGGGACAGCTATGTTGGTGAAGTCCAATTGTAGAAGTCACATGATCACAAGACTGAGGTCACATGACAACTTTGACAAGGTCACATGATCACTGCAGATTCATAGTCAAATGATTGAAATTCACTTTATTGAAATGATCGCAGTATTGCATCTCATGATCAAATTATTTATGAACACTTGAATGGATGTGGGGCTTTAGAATCTTCCCAGCCCCGGCTCGAATCCTCTGGTGCTGTCCTTGACCTTTTCACATGACACTGAATTCTATTCATGTTCCAAGGCCACCTGTGGGATCACCATCTCTAACCTTCTTAATTACTTTGTTAACAAAATCTGTTGTGTGTCCAGCAACCATTACAGCTAAAAAAAACAAATTTAATTTTATCAGTTAAAAGGAAATGTAAGTAAATTGTATCTTAATAATTCTATTGTTTATCAGAATAATCAACTACTACATACAAATGTACAAGTCTGTAACTTTTTTCATGATTTTATTCCATTCTTTGAAAGATTCTGCATGACACTGAATTAACACTCAGATTGGTGTAAGTAGAGATAGCTCACACACTGACATAACACTTAGATTGGTGTTAGTAGAGATAACTTACACACACACTGAATTAACACTCAGATTGGTGTTAGTAGAGATAGCTCACACACTGAATTAACACTTAGCTTGGTGTTAGTAGAGATAACTTACACACACACTGAATTAACACTTAGATTGGTGTTAGTAGAGATAGCTACACACACACTGAATTAACACTTAGATTGGTGTTAGTAGAGATAACTTACACACTGAATTAACACTCAGATTGGTGTAAGTAGAGATAGCTCACACACTGACTTAACACTTAGCTTGGTGTTAGTAGAGATAACTTACACACACACTGAATTGACACTTAGATTGGTGTTAGTAGAGATAACTTACACACTGAATTAACACTCAGATTGGTGTAAGTAGAGATAGCTCACACACTGAATTAACACTCAGATTGGTGTAAGTAGAGATAACTTACACACACACTGAATTAACACTTAGATTGGTGTTAGTAGAGATAACTTACACACACACTGAATTAACACTTAGCTTGGTGTTAGTAGAGATAGCTCACACACTGACTTAACACTTAGATTGGTGTTAGTAGAGATAACTTACACACACACTGAATTGACACTTAGATTGGTGTTAGTAGAGATAACTTACACACTGAATTAACACTCAGATTGGTGTAAGTAGAGATAGCTCACACACTGAATTAACACTTAGCTTGGTGTTAGTAGAGATAACTTACACACACACTGAATTAACACTTAGATTGGTGTTAGTAGAGATAACTTACACACACACTGAATTAACACTTAGCTTGGTGTTAGTAGAGATAACTTACACACACACTGAATTGACACTTAGCTTGGTGTTAGTAGAGATAGCTCACACACTGACTTAACACTTAGATTGGTGTTAGTAGAGATAACTTACACACACACTGAATTGACACTTAGCTTGGTGTTAGTAGAGATAGCTCACACACTGACTTAACACTTAGATTGGTGTTAGTAGAGATAACTTACACACTGAATTAACACTTAGATTGGTGTTAGTAGAGATAACTTACACACACACTGAATTAACACTTAGATTGGTGTTAGTAGAGATAACTTACACACTGAATTAACACTTAGATTGGTGTTAGTAGAGATAACTTACACACACACTGAATTAACACTCAGATTGGTGTAAGTAGAGATAGCTCACACACTGAATTAACACTTAGCTTGGTGTTAGTAGAGATAACTTACACACACACTGAATTAACACTTAGATTGGTGTTAGTAGAGATAACTTACACACACACTGAATTAACACTTAGATTGGTGTTAGTAGAGATAACTTACACACACACTGAATTAACACTTAGATTGGTGTTAGTAGAGATAACTTACACACTGACTTAACACTTAGATTGGTGTTAGTAGAGATAGCTCACACACTGACTTAACACTTAGATTGGTGTTAGTAGAGATAACTTACACACTAAATTAACACTTAGCTTGGTGTTAGTAGAGATAGCTCACACACTGACTTAACACTTAGATTGGTGTTAGTAGAGATAACTTACACACACACTGAATTAACACTTAGCTTGGTGTTAGTAGAGATAACTTACACACACACTGAATTAACACTTAGATTGGTGTTAGTAGAGATAACTTACACACTGACTTAACACTTAGCTTGGTGTTAGTAGAGATAGCTCACACACTGACTTAACACTTAGATTGGTGTTAGTAGAGATAACTTACACACTGACTTAACACTTAGATTGGTGTTAGTAGAGATAACTTACACACTGACTTAACACTTAGATTGGTGTTAGTAGAGATAACTTACACACTGACTTAACACTTAGATTGGTGTTAGTAGAGATAACTTACACACTGAATTAACACTTAGATTGGTGTTAGTAGAGATAACTTACACACTGACTTAACACTTAGATTGGTGTTAGTAGAGATAACTTACACACTGACTTAACACTTAGCTTGGTGTTAGTAGAGATAACTTACACACACACTGAATTAACACTTAGATTGGTGTTAGTAGAGATAACTTACACACACACTGAATTAACACTTAGATTGGTGTTAGTAGAGATAACTTACACACACACTGAATTAACACTTAGATTGGTGTTAGTAGAGATAACTTACACACACACTGAATTAACACTTAGATTGGTGTTAGTAGAGATAACTTACACACACACTGAATTAACACTTAGATTGGTGTTAGTAGAGATAACTTACACACACACTGAATTAACACTTAGATTGGTGTTAGTAGAGATAACTTACACACACACTGAATTAACACTTAGATTGGTGTTAGTAGAGATAACTTACACACACACTGAATTAACACTCAGATTAGTGTTAGTAGAGATAACTTACACACACACTGACTTAACACTTAGATTGGTGTTAGTAGAGATAACTTACACACTGACTTAACACTTAGATTGGTGTTAGTAGAGATAGCTCACACACTGAATTAACACTTAGCTTGGTGTTAGTAGAGATAACTTACACACACACTGAATTAACACTTAGCTTGGTGTTAGTAGAGATAACTTACACACACACTGAATTAACACTTAGCTTGGTGTTAGTAGAGATAACTTACACACACACTGACTTAACACTTAGATTGGTGTTAGTAGAGATAACTTACACACACACTGAATTAACACTCAGATTGGTGTAAGTAGAGATAGCTCACACACTGAATTAACACTTAGCTTGGTGTTAGTAGAGATAACTTACACACACACTAAATTAACACTTAGCTTGGTGTTAGTAGAGATAACTTACACACACACTGAATTAACACTTAGATTGGTGTTAGTAGAGATAGCTCACACACTGAATTAACACTTAGATTGGTGTTAGTAGAGATAACTTACACACACACTGACTTAACACTTAGCTTGGTGTTAGTAGAGATAGCTCACACACTGACTTAACACTTAGATTGGTGTTAGTAGAGATAACTTACACACTGACTTAACACTTAGATTGGTGTTAGTAGAGATAACTTACACACTGAATTAATACTCAGATTAGTGTTAGTAGAGATAACTTACTGAGGTGTTTTTGGATGAGACTTTCTAGATGTGATGACAGGTTCCCTTCCTTTCCTTTCTTGTCCAGGACATCACGTACATGTGATTTGATCTCCTCCATCACTGTCATCAGCTGTTTGTGTTCTAACTCCAATCCATACAACTTCACTTTATATGCTTCATGTTGAGCTTTCTTCTTCAGACGACATGCTCTGTTACACAAGAGTGACATCATGGTTTAGGTACTTACTTCGACCAATAAAGTCCATACAATGTTAACAATACAACAGATAACTAAATGATCTATTACAAGGAAAACATATACTTAATGCTTAAGGTTACATTTAAACAACAATTCTTCCTCTCTGAAACACTGTAAACATACTTTATTTTGGTGCAAAGCTTTAAAACATTCTCACTCTTTGAAAATTTAGTCCAGTGGTAAATTTGCACATCTAGAATGATTACTATTTAAACAGCATTAAGCAGCTGCAATAAGTGGTTTTGTATTTTAGCACAAAGTTTACAGTGTGAAAAGCCCTAAAATAAGGTCACCACTAAAATTTGCACTTTTATAGCAATCAGTAACACTGTCAGAAAATTTCTGATCTGTCATTATTTGACAGACCAGTCTGTATTACCAAGTATTGTATTTAATCTGCTGAAAAGCAATAGATATTGGGGTGGGCTTATTAACGAGTATATATATATATATATTTAATCTGCTGAACAGCAATAGATATATTGGGGTGGGCTTATTAACAAGTACTGTAATTAATCTGCTGGATAGCAATAGATATTGGGGTGGGCTTATTAACAAGTACTTTAATTAATCTGCTGGATAGCAATAGATATTGGGGTGGGCTTATTAACATCTACTGTATTTTAGCTGCTGGACAGCAATAGGTATTGGGATGGACTTATTAACAAGTACTGTAATTAATCTGCTGAATAGCAATAGATATTGGGGTGGGCTTATTAACAACTACTGTATTTTAGCTGCTGGACAGCAATAGATATTGGGGTGGGCTTATTACCAGACATGGGCTTATTGCTGAATAATAAATCTGATCTTTGTAAGTCATTCAGGTTCTGTTCTTACCGTGATGCCAGTTTATTTTTCTCCTTCTTTGACTTGTTCCGTGTTGAAACAGGCATATCACAGAGAGGAGCAAATGCATTGATCTGTTTGTTGATTTTTTCCAACTGTAGTCCGATCGATCCTAGTTTTTTGGGGTTTGGTTCCACATTGTTCCCGTCACCTTTGCGAGCTTTTCCTCCATGTCTTATTGATTTACAAAGTCCAAGCTTTCTGCCTTTTTCAATATCAAACACAGGATCCTCAAAGTCCAGTAACACATGTGGATTTTTAGGCTCAAGGTCAAAGTTCATGCGTGTACCTTTTGGCCCTTTAGACTGGATATTGTACTGCCAGAAATATTGGTCTTTCTTACTTGAAGAGTCCTTTTTCTTCTTAGCTGACCAAGATGAATCCTGGTTGTTATCAGAATCTGAAAGAGTTTAACAGCATAAAATTGATCATATAAAGTATTATACATACTGTATATAGGTTACAGATACCCTGCCCATGATTTAGTCAAAAGACATACAACACATGATAAATCCCAAGCACTAAGGGGACAATGTTTACTTACCATGAAAAACAAGAACTATATACTGTAATCTACAGTATTCTGGAATTACAATCACAAAATGCATTGTCAGATAACTACAGGTGGACTGTAAGAACATTTATCTATAAAGTATATACAAACTGATTTTATCACAGCTGCCAGCCTCACCTGTCTATATACCAAACGTATAATTGATTACAAGTATAGGTGAGACTGGGTGCTTGTGGTACCAGCCTCACCTTTCTATATACCAAACGTATAACTGATTACAGGTATAGGTGAGACTGTGTGCTTGTGGTACCAGCCTTACCTGTCTATATACCAAACGTATAACTGATTACAGGTATAGGTGAGACTGGGTGCTTGTGGTACCAGCCTCACCTGTCTATATACCAAACGTATAATTGATTACAGGTATAGGTGAGACTGGGTGGTAATCTGTCAACAAAAACACAGCGGTTATTACCTGAATCTGAATCATTCCACTCCTCATCATCACTGCTGCTTCCTTCATCACTTTCTCCTTCATCTACAGATGCCAATGATCCAACCGAGTCTGGAAACAACAGTATGATACAGAAATGGAGATTTATAACAACAACCAACTGTCTCGGAGTCTGAAAACAACACTATCACACAGAAATAGATTTATAACAACAAGCAACGGTCTCCTAGTTAGTTTAAACAAACAACCAAACTTGTAATTAAAAGCTCACTTAAAAAAAAAATAAGAAAAACGAAAATAAAGTAAATTAGTATTCAGAGAAAAATAATAAAAGTTAATTGCTGTTTCTCTAATAAACATGAAAATACATGACAGCACAAAGAAAAGGATCAGTCTTTATCCATACATATAACACTTTCTATACACGACAACTTATTACAGCTCAACTCACCAATACTCTCCCTCTTTATTTTTGACCGTGTAGGAAGGTTGGCCTCATCGTCATGTATGAACTGTCGTATCTCCTCCCATTTTTGGTCTACATCACTTGGGTCATAGGTTGAAACTGACAGAGGGCTCCGCCGCTTACCAAGCGTAGATGTGGAAGGAGTGGCTGTTGTGATCCGAGGAGGAGACTTGTTTTCAATCAATGCTTTTAGCACTTGATTATTACATTTGTCCCCACCAACACTCCCAATGTTACAAATATTTGACAGGGGAGGCAGCTCACTTTTGATATCTCTTGAACTGGATACAGTTTCAGAAATCTGCCGTATTGGCACACTGGGCTTATTAGTCATGCTAGAAGTGGAGAGGGTTCGTCTGTTTATGTATGTATCTGTTGTGGATGGTGATGACAATCCTCCTATTGGCCATGTAACTGTTGATGAAGTTGATATTCCTGTTAGTGACCAAGCAGACGACAATGGACGTGAAGCTGTGGATTGTGATTCTATCTTTTCTGACTTTCCCTTTAACATAACCCAGGGTTTCAAAGAATCTTGTGTAAAGGGTTTTTGCATTGCTGATGTTGAACTTTGACCTTGAGCCTCAGCTGAGGTACAATTGGATGTGAGATTCACAATGTCATCCAACAATGGAGGAAAGTTTAATTCTGCCAATGTTGGATCCTCGAACACATCATCACATTTACTAAGCTGTGCTTGAAGACTTTTCTTTTGTCCCTCGTCCACCATACTTTGTGAGGTAGCAGGTTCCACCAACAAGTTATCACAAACAAGAGGAATATCTTGTGATGTTTCATATGTGTCCTCCAAATCAAAATCATCCGAGAAAAACATATTGTTAGGATTGGTGCAATTGGGCACATTGAGAGAGCTCTGCATATCGGCTTTCTCTTGTTCATACATGTATAAGGAATTAGGACTGGATGCAAAAATAGAGGCATCAAATGAGCCAAGCTCTCCTCCCATGAGAGAGTGCTCACCAAGGGTCTGACTAGAGGGTAGGTTGTCACCATAAAAACTGGAATCCATTTTCCTTTGCTCTGGCTAGAATTTATAAAAACAATTGTTACATATCTTTCCCACATGTTCTTCAAATATTTTCATATTAATATGGTGTCATTTTGAAAATTTTATCATTAAAGGTTTTTTAAAGACAAAAGGAAATTGATGTCTTAATTTTACTTTTCATTTTTTTTCATGTACTTGAAATTAAGATGAAACTATAAACATGATCTGTGTTCAACTTTGGTTCTATGTTCATACACACACTTACCCTGCCTCTGGCCTGCATAGGCCCAACAGTCATCTGTCGCGTGGGTAAGGGCAATTGAGGTTTCGTCGACAGGATGCCCTGCTGTCTGGCCCAGCTGATTGGCGGGCGCTGCAAAGGGGCAAGATTTCCAACCGACTGATATATCTTTGATGGAGGCAGAGATGCTCCCTGCTGTGGAGTGCTGTAAAATAAACATATAGAAAATGATGACATTCTGTAGAAATACATACAATCATTATCATATAATAACCATGTTGTTTGCCAAACAAGTAATAATTCAGCATAGATTCAGAGATTGTGTGATAAATGTCACAAGTTACAGGAGATCATGTAAATAAGTCTTGAGTCAAGAGTGACATGAAAATAAGGTTTTTTGCAATATTTGCAACAAACAATTGATCATGCAATGTGACAGAAACTACCTTTGTTTCTCTTTCATATGAAACTTGTCAAAATTGATCATTTCAGTGCACCGAAATCAAGGTTCAACACCTATTGTAAGGAAAAGTTCATAGACTTGTTTCATAAATTTCGTATGAAATGGAAACTCTTGTCTGTACACTGGATTGTCACCTGCTATTAGTCCGAAATAAGACAAGGTCAACAAACATGCAAGGAAATATATTCAGTCTTTTTAAGTCTTAAATAAAGCAAGTTTACAATCCCAAAAATAACTTTATATATTCTATATTGTTAGTATGAAATTAAGACCAGTCCGGAGACATGGAACTGATCATAAGTATAAAATAAGACAAGGATTAAGAATAAACAAGTGACTGTATTTTGTACAGGTTGTGTGTTATTGAATTAGACAAGGTTACAGAACAAACAACTTAGTATTTGTAATCTATCATAACACCAGGCAGGTGAACATTTACCGTACATCAATACCTGAAGTAAATATCTTTACCTGTCTTAAATTAGCAATTCTATTACATCATCTACGTACGTCAACATGTGACATAGAGCCTGTCAAATCAAGTGATGATGAATAATGTTAACATAGAGACTTGGAGTTATTAGTTTTATCAGAATATACAAAACATGATGAAAATGTAGATGTAGCAATAAAGTTATTTGTTTGGAATGCAATCTCTGTCATCAGTGACGCCATTATAATTACAAGTCTGTGTTCCTAATTGGTTAATAAGACTGTATTACCTGACTTCAGGAGAAGATATTATCACAAAATGTGTCAATTATCAGGTTTAGATTACCGTGAAAAAAATTAATGTGAGGTTCTAAAGTATTTGTGACTTAGGAAAGACGCCAGAAACAGAATTTCTAAAACTAATAAATAAAGGTGTTGGGGTTATTTTAAATCCTTTAATCATGAGTTTATTTTACAATGAATCTTTAGTGTTCCATTTACACCTGCATGAGTGGCAATGATTCACTTTGATTCCTTTAGCTAAGACATGAAAACTACTTATCTCATCAATTTATACAAGAGAATTCTTCACCTTTTTAAAATCTATCAGTGTTACATAATGAAGAAAATATTCATTTTAGCATGTCCTAATTCTACTGTCTGTTTATATGAGGTTTGCTTAATCCCAACACCTGAATCTTAAGAGACCCAATTGTCCTATATTGTCCATGCCCAGCTGATGAAAATCATATCAAAACATTCTATGTTTTAAATGATTTCATAATATGTTTGTGACCTTAGTAAAATACTAGCAACAATATACCACGCAGATAGAGAGACTGTACCCCTGGTAAATACTAGCAACAATATACCACTAGGCTAGAGAGAGGTACTCCTGGTAAATACTAGCCATAATATACCACTTGGCTAGAGAGAATGTACTCCTGGTAAATACTAGCCACAATATACCACTCAGCTAGAGAGTTTGTACCCCTGGTAAATACTAGCCACAATGTACCACTCAGATAGAGAGAATGTAACCCTGGTAAATACTAGCTACAATATACCACTCGGCTAGAGAGCATGTACTCCTGGTAAATACTAGCCACAATATACCACTCAGATAGAGAGAATGTAACCCTGGTAAATACTAGCTACAATATACCACTCAGCTAGAGAGATGTAACCCTGGTAAATACTAGCTACAATATACCACTCAGATAGCGAGAATGTAACCCTGGTAAATACTAGCTACAATATACCACTCAGATAGCGAGAATGTAACCCTGGTAAATACTAGCTACAATATACCACTCGGCTAGAGAGAATGTAACCCTGGTAAATACTAGCCACAATATACCACTCGGCTAGAGAGAATGTAACCCTGGTAAATACTAGCCACAATATACCTCTCAGCTAGAGAGATGTAACCCTGGTAAATACTAGCCACAATATACCTCTCAGCTAGAGAGATGTAACCCTGGTAAATACTAGCAACAATATACCACTTGGCTAGAGAGAATGTACCCCTGGTAAATACTGGCAACAATATACTACTCGGCTAGGGAAAACTTCTCTTTAGGTCTGTAACCCTGGTAAATACTAGCCACAATATACCACACAGCTAGAGAGTTTGTACCCCTGGTAAATACTAGCCACAATATACCACACAGCTAGAGAGTTTGTACCCCTGGTAAATACTAGCAACAATATACTACGCTAGGAAGAACTTCTCTTTAGGTCTGTACCCCTGGTAAATACTAGCCACAATATACCTCTCGGCTAGAGAGATGTAACCCTGGTAAATACTAGCAACAATATACCACACAGCTAGAGAGTATGTACCCCTGGTAAATACTAGCCACAATATACCACTCGGCTAGGGAGAACTTCTCTTATGCTGGTGCTGCAAGGTAGTGATTATTAATTTATGATTAAGTTATTTTCCATACTACCTTTTACAGCAGAGTGAAATCATGCTCTGTGGTTCAAAAGAAGAAGTTGTTTGAAGAGTCTTAAAAGGATAGTTGATAATGACTCTGAACCCAGAGGCTGTCATCAAATCAATACCGTTACATCATAGTAGGGAAGGCTATTACCAGTTAAATTCTGTTCATGTATCTACCTAAATTCTCTTTGGTTTTTTCTTTAATGATTAAATGTAGTGCATTCCTGCACTATATTATACACCATCATGTTTGTAACAGATTTGGTCTGTGGATGTGAAATATTCCCCAGATAAAATCATAAACAAAGACTTTTTGGGGCCTATTGAGGTTTGTTCATTAAAAATTTTCATCAGAACTCGATCTTAGCAGACAAGAGCACATCCAAATGCCAACAGGCCATGTAACTGTATTTACCAGGATTAGGTCTTCTTGTTACAAAGTTTACTAACAGTTTGAAGATAACACATTTATGAATTTGTATGACTAAATTGTTATACACATCTGACTGAGAGAAATCTACCAATTTGTTGATCTAACCACACCCATCTAAGATCAAAAAGAAGGAAAGTTACATGTTGATGTACATAAAGCTGACGTAGGCTCTCTATAGGAATATCACAAGATCAACATAAACACAGCCCATGGCAAATCCTCACACAAATTACTCTGAAACCCTTTTAGTACAGAGTAAGCACTGCATTGCTTATATAGTGTGAGGTCAGCTTTCTATGTCAGTGCACAATATTTTATTTCCGAAAGTAACCTGCAACCATTGAGCTTGTTATTTCATTTTCTTATCAACTCAACGACATGGCAGTTTGCATGGCTCTATGCACATGGGATGACTGGATATTAGACATAAGAAGTTACAATGTATATACACACACAAAATTACACCAAATCAAACTAAAATCAATATTGTAGTTGCTATTCATAAATTTGATCAAAGCTAAAGTGACATCTATCCTTCCACTATAAACAGTTACCTTCTATCTTAAACACTGGCATGGGGACTTTGTGATCTTTTCTTACATTCAGTATCCCAAGTACAGATGCTGGCTTAGTTTTTACCTACACTAACTATCCCAAGTACAGATGCTGGCTTAGTCTTTACCTACACTAACTATTACCGACTATCCCAAGAACTGTTTCAATGTGTTTTCCTCTACACTGAGAAAACTATATTCTTACTATCCTAACAACTGATGATGGTTTATAGTCTTTTCCTTCGGATGCTGTTTGTCTTTTCCTACACTTAGTCATCTCCAACCTGACTGAGTTTTCCTATTCTCTCAACATCCCAACAATCCAATGTACTGCTGCTGGCTTAATTTAATCTCTTTTCTACACTGGAACCAAAGTACCCCATTAGTACTGATATTGCCTGAATCTTTTGTCTCCAAAAAAAAATTAAGCTAACAAAACTTTGAAAAACATCTTATTTTCAACCTTGTTTCAACTTACTGGTGATTTGTCATAAAATACCATTTAATTACAATCATTGATCAGTTGTATAAAAAATTATCACTCACTTAAAATCTACTTCTCTCTGTATATATGTTATATTGTTACAATTTGTAGCAGTATACAAACATGTACATTATCTTTAATATAAACACAACAAGTTAATTTACAAATGCAATAGTATTGAGAAACCTCAAAGATAACCTAAGAAGATCGATTTTATTTTCAGCCATTACTGAGAGTCTTGAAGCATATTGTTTACTAAAATGGTTTGGTGCTCTGATATTGCTACAATAATTATTATGGTTTTGACTTTAGATTTGATTACTGTAACAAATCCCAGATTCACAACCTTAGATAGGAATATTGAGTTAATTAATTTAATCTTCATGTAAATATGTGATCACAATGACCACAAAAACAAAATTGACACTGACCTTACAAAGTACGGCACGTGTACATGTTTACTCATTTCAGAAGTCGGTGAAATCCAAGGGAGACAACTCTTATATCTCAGTTAGGCCAATGCCAAATAATTACAAGTGTATATTGCATCAGGTGTGAAGGGAATCTACTCCCCAACCAAAATCATTTTTTTTTCATTTCACACAAGATTATGTGTGAGGACATTTAAATCAAATATTTCAAAAGTACTAAGACTTAAGACAAAATAACTTGAAATTAATTTTAATTAAAGCCACAAAATTATCTAAATAAATTCAATAAATTGATTAATCAATGTTTTCAACAGTATTAATATAAAAACAAATCCCCTACTTATGGACAAAGTTTCTGATGTCTATATGCATGTTCTAAACAGTTATTTCATGTAATTCTAGACCAAAAATATTTTTTAATAATGACACCTAAAACTTGATTCAAGGCAATAAAGTTAATCTTAATATAATTTACATATTTATGTTGTTTATTACATTATGTTGGTATCTTTTATTGGAGTCTTTAATTAAAATATTTCCAGTCAATGATAACATATTATCAATATGTTTTCTTCTCTGATTTTCAACTTCCTGGTAAAGTATATTTATAACTAATTTGATATATTCAAACTCTTCCTAGATGGATTTTTTTAGCTACATATTTCTGAATGAAGTTTTAAATAACACACATTTAAAATGAGAAGTTTATATCACTTTGCACTAAGTACATTGATATGATTTAAGATGAAGATTAGGGATCTATTTGGTTGATTCGTGAAAGTAAATTTTCCACATAAACTCCTATTCGATGTAATTCCAGGAATTCACACGTAAACAGTCTATCAACATATTGTTTGATTGGTTAATCCTTGACCAGGAACACTAAACCTGTACACTATTTGATATGAGACTTTCATCATTACATTTTTTTTAAATGGATGTCCCAAATTTACAACAGAAAAAAAATCCATGGTTGTGATTTTTCATTAATCAGAACTAATATTTTTTTGTAAGCATGTAGGACAATTAAATGATTTATGTTCAAGTATAATATAGAAATAATTCAAAATGTACTTATTAATTGTTTTAGTTTGTATGGAGGTGAGCCACATATGGCATTATTTAAAAATTTTATATACTCTGTATGTTGCTATCAATAAAATAACTAATAGTTATCTATAAAATTAGTACCATATAGGACTGAATATGATGTGAAGCATATGGAATTATTCCATTCAATACACACAATGTATTGTTAAGGTACAAGTTGTTTTCCTTTTAACTATCTGACATTAATAATCTACCATTTTGAGACAAGAAGTTAATAATCCTTATGTTTAAGCTGTACTTCTCACCCTCTCTGATAAAGTGGTAAAGTATTCCATCTTCGAATTAAATTCCATCGAGAAACGTTAAATCCATCCCATGGTGGTTTTCCTGGACTTGAGGACTTTTTATCCATAAGACTACACAAAGATGGGGAATCTTCAGCACAAATAGATTGGATCACCATTGGCCTAATTACCCTGATTTTTTTATCACTGGGGAAAACCCCAAACTAAACCACGAGGATCTTCTATAAACAAAATATCACAATAAACTAATGAATTAAAGTAATCCCCATGGCGGCCGATTCACGTGTTTCAACAATCTACCACACCCTTAGTCACAACGTTGTACACGATCCTTAGTCATCTGTAGTTTTAACTAGTGCCAATCCCATGGACCAGAGTTCCGTCTACCTCACAGCCCAACAGTTCAGTGACAGATGGTATCGCCAAACATCGTTAACTACCATATCACTTGCGTATGTCACACACATACAGTTACTTAATAAAACAATTAATGCCAAAAATAAATAATACTTTCTACCCTCGGGCTACCAACGACCCGTCCCTCCGACGTAAACAAACTCAACCACGAAAGGTCAAGAGGTCATGATACTGTCAGTTCGCTAACCCAGTATAATCATTTATGAATTTGCAAACAAGCAACTTTGAAAAACAGTAGGATGCCTCGATGATATTGACGTTTAAGTTTAAGAAATGCTTTCTGGTTCAAGAAGTCTTATCCCTCGACCGTATCTGTTGTTCTTTCCGTGATCAATGCACGGGCAATAGAAAAAAAAAGTTACACAATAGCTCGAAATATTTCGAGTCAGTTTGTGACATTTAGAAGAAGCTTACCTTCCTGAAACTGACACGATTACCTTCCCTGCCTTTTCCTTAACGATATTATCCGAAGTATCCACTTCTTCACTTTAAAATATTGCCTTAATCATGAAAAAAATCTTCAATGTTTACATCAGTTGCAATCCAACATGGAGTTTGTTTTGGTTCTGTGGAAAGTACGGGAAATGTCTCGTGATTCTGACGTCAACCAAAGAAATAACCAATGAATACAGAGTAATCTCCGCCCACTGCAGGTAGTTGACGTTGGGAGAATGCTGTCGTCAAAACATTACATCTATCGTTTACCAAGCGGTTAACTAATCTTTTCTTACTCTCATATGGCTGAAAGCAACCTTTTGTGAGTTTATATCTAGTGACAACGGAGAATTGACGTGTCAGGGAATTCAACACCAAAAATATTTAAAATGAAAAATCCCGTTTCTAACATCTATTATTAGAATGATGACGTCTGCACTATTTTAAGCGAACGGAAAGGGTGAAGGTAGACTTTCGTCATATGTTATGGTTCTGAGAAACACGCATGGAACACAGCTATGCGTACAGGTTGTTTTCTAGGACGAATGATTTGATTGGATAACTAACACTGCGTTACACAAGTTCAAGGAAGGGACAATAAACTTGAAGAAATTACTTAGAATTAAAAATAAGATGTTATTTATTTTTAGCTATTATATTTTGTAATTGCTACAAATTTCGTATCGATTTGCAGTTCAGTAGGCACAGAAGTATTTTCCTATTTTGTCACATCTTGTTTTTTTCAAAAATGTTTTCAGGGTTCAAAATGCATCGTTATTGGGATTCTTTCATTACGAGAGAGGATTTTTGGTGGAAGGGAGGGACTGGACAACTATTGAGATTCATTTAGGACGTTGAATCCTTTCGGACCTGGCTTTGTATTGCAATTAGTCATCACCATTTATTCAATTATTTACCATATTTGAAAACTGTGGAGGTTTTCCGTCCATGAAACAACACCAGATCACACCCCTCTCTCCACATTAAAGATGAAACGAAATAGTGTGAAAACAAACAAACCAATGGCCACAAAAACCAATAACAGCTAGAACAGGGACGTACATTGATCGATATTACGGCTACGAGCTAGACGCACTCTCAAATTTGACGTGTTTACTGCAAAATAAGAAAAAAAAATCTATTTACATTTAGTATGACGTACCAGACATAACTGATGAATAATCCATATGAGGACAGCATTACCATATCAAAATTTGAAACAAAGCGAATAAATAGATAGATAGATAAATAGATATTTTTAAAGCAATTGCTGCAGTCATTTTTTCCATAAAGAATATATCTTATATTGATGCATTGTAAACATTATTTCATTGTAGAGTAAGGGGCATGTAGAGTCATCAAAAGCCAGTTGTTATGATCTTATTTCTCAACTGAATTTGGTTACAAGAGATATCCTGATTGTGCTAAAATCAGAAAAAAAAAAATAAAATAAAATAAAAAAAAAAAAAAAACAAAAAAAAACAAAAAATTAAAAAAAACTTTAGCAAGGTTTCGGGTGTCCTCTCAGAAATTAAACATAGAAGCGGGTAGGTGACATTGTCTAAATCCAATGCCTCCAGAAATCAGTTATGGTAGTGTTTGTACTCAAAGTGAAAATGGAAATCATTTAATTATAGAATGTCCCGCTGACTATACTCACAACATAGGTCAATCTTTTTTAATGCGAAATATAAATGTTAGACCGAATATATTAAAATTTAAAGATCTGATATCATCAGAAAATAAAACAACCTTTAAAAAATTTGACCATATTCAACTACAAAGGAAACGAAATCAGAAATGAAAGCGTATTTAGCCAATCTATGAAGTTATGTGTACAACATCCTACGCTTACTTTATAATAATATTGTACTTCATGTCTAAGATTGTCTCTTAGAAATTATCAAAATACTGAGAAGAAAATAATTATATTCATCAATATACCATTTTCTTGTTGGCTGAAATTAAACGAAAGTATAATATACGTCAAACTTGCTTTTTTTTTACTGAATACTAGTCCTTCTGTGTTCTAATAGTATAGTACATTCGGGTTCACCATGTGTTTGTTTATCACGTGCATAAAGGTTGTAATGTCTATTGGAAATAAACATTACAACATATCTTATAAATATATTTATAGATATAAATAAAAAGTTAGATGAGAGATCGAGAAAGAAAGAAAGGACACGGGAAAATATAGCAACACCAATATACCAAACCGTTTCTAGAAATATATCAATAAAAAGCGAACCTATAAGGACTGATGTCACCCCAATAAACTTCACAACAAGTAATTTAGAAACAGTAGATGGTAAATTTCTTTACCACCGTGTTTACTAAAGAACCGGAAGTACATAACCTGAGGGATAGAACAATAAAACAACCTTAATCCCAAGATATAACCTTACACGAGGGTCGAATTAGAAAACCTGTCTAAAACGTTGACAGAAACAAATTATGTGGACCAGATGCTATGCAATCAAAAGCACAAAGACGACTGGAGGTATGTCCAATTAATAAGACCCCTGCCCCATTTTTATACCCCGCCCAATACCTACCGTCCATCTTTCCTACCTCTCCCAGTAGTCTTCCTTTCCTAATCATCCCTACCCTTTCACGCACGAAGTTTAAAATTATCCCAATACACTCATTCGGCCAATAAGTGACCATGTAACAAGTCTATTTATTTACCACTTAGTAAAATTTCTAATGACACTTCCAACCTCTCCCAATACTAACATCACAATCACAAAATATGATCATTTAAACGTCGGAACAGCTACATAAAGAAAGGAACAGTGTGGGTTACAGAAATTATAGACATTGATAATGGGAACAGTGTACAGTATGGCAGAGAGAAATGAAAAGAATAATTACACCTGTATGGAAACCAAAAACAGATCAACACCAGCGCCTTACTAACAACTAACCATTATCCAACAGCCCGTCGGATGGGACTTAAAATGGTTGCCCGTGTGAGAATGTCCTACCCTCACGATAAAGATTCATCTGTGGCTTTTCAAAAAAGAGCGGGCGTGATAACAACGGCCGAGAGGTTAGGGTAAGGTCTGCAAAAGGGATTGTATTTCAAATAATTGAACGGACTTCCAAAATACTATCAACATATCGAAATTTACATAGTGTAGGATCCTTTTCCTCTCTGTCCTCCTGCTCGACGTGCTTCGTGTTAGGCTATCTCTACAATTAGGCCTTCAAAATTATAGTTATAGAACAGGTCAAGTAGTATAGACGGCCCCTCTCTACCTCATCTCTGTATCCCACTCTCTCTCTTCTCTCTCTCTCTCTCTCCCATGGCTGCCGATTTTTCCTTTTTACTGATTTTCCTATCTTTTCTCGTCCGCTGAAAGGTCTCAAGGCGTAAAAGTGGACGTAAAACTCGTTGAATAAATAAATTAAATAATGGAGATGTCCCGAGCAAGCCGCTGTCCTTAATGTTCAACAAATAACTAAACCGCCACTTAAACGAATGCACCTCGTCCCAAGCTTAAAACGATTATGATATTACAGCTATAAAAATCTAAATCGGATCCAGGGAATTATCGCCACACGAGTCTTACAAGTGTCATCGGTAAAAGAATGGAAAGTCCATTCGTTATAAGATCGTCAAACACACACAGGCAAGTGATGTATTCAGCATGACACCCTCAAGCTGGATATCAACATCCCTGATAGGCCGACAAAAACAGTGTGTGTAAATGGTGCAGGTTCCGATAGGGTTACAGTTACATTAGGAATCCCTCAAGGCTCCGTGCTAGGGCCTTCGATGTTTGTAATTTTTGTGAATGTTTTCCCCAGGAGTGGATCACTCCGATATGTACTATTTGCAGACGATACCAAAATATCTAAAATAATAATGATAAAAAAACAAACAGGATAGTGTCGGGCTTCAGAAAGATATTGAAACAAGGATACATTCAGGCAACTGTAAAATTAGGCGAATATATAATAAGTAGAAGGCAAAATGAAACTGAAACAGCCTACCCGAACTTATCATAGGGAATAATATTAACTTATCTTAGTGAGCCATCCGAGTATTATCTTAGTGAGCCATCCGAGTATTATCTTATCTTAGTGAGCCATCCGAGTATTAACTTATCTTAGTGAGCCATCCGAGTATTAACTTATCTTAGTATTATCTTAGTATGCCATCCGAGTATTAACTTATCTTAGTGAGCCATCCGAGTATTAACTTATCTAGTGAGCCATCCGAGTATTAACTTATCTTAGTGAGCCATCCGAGTAGTATCTTAGTGAGCCATCCGAGTATTATCTTATCTTAGTGAGCCATCCGAGTATTAACTTATCTTAGTGAGCCATCCGAGTATTAACTTATCTTAGTGAGCCATCCGAGTATTATCTTATCTTAGTGAGCCATCCGAGTATTAACTTATCTTAGTGAGCCATCCGAGTATTATCTTATCTTAGTGAGCCATCCGAGTAGTATCTTATCTTAGTATGCCATCCGAGTATTAACTTATCTTAGTGAGCCATCCGAGTATTAACTTATCTTAGTGAGCCATCCGAGTATTAACTTATCTTAGTGAGCCATACGGGTATTAATTTATCTTAGTGAGCCATCCGAGTATTATCTTATCTTAGTGAGCCATCCGAGTAGTATCTTATCTAGTGAGCCATCCGAGTATTAACTTATCTTAATGAGCCATCCGAGTATTAACTTATCTTAGTGAGCCATCCGAGTATTAACTTATCTTAGTGAGCCATCCGAGTATTAACTTATCTTAGTGAGCCATCCGAGTATTAACTTATCTTAGTGAGCCATACGGGTATTAATATATCTTAGTGAGCCATCCGAGTATTAACTTATCTTAGTTAGCCATTCGAGTATTAACTTATCTTAGAGAGCCATCCGAGTATTAACTTATCTTAGTGAGCCATCCGAGTATTATCTTATCTTAGTGAGCCATCCGAGCATTAACTTATTTTCGTTGAACAACCGAGTATGGACTTATCTTAGTGAGCAATCCGAGTATTAACTTAATTCCATTCATTGATATATATATACACATCACGATTGTATTAGAATAAGCACATCTGAATTGGATCGGAAACAAATTTTGCAACCTACATAAATCCGGAGGCACGCAATTTAAAGTTACACGGCATCAAGCAGAAAAGTGAAGATGTAGACGTTGATGATCGCACTAGTGTACGTGAAAAACATAGGATAGAGAAGAAAATAAGGAAAACGAGTGTGATACTGAAGGTATAAGAGAGGGAAATTGCCCATGCTTATACATACAAGGACTGTAACTACAGCGTATTGGGCAAAAAAGCAATTATCAAAATGTCTTGGAGCTAATAATGACGTTTTGAAGGTATGAAATAATCAACGAATTTTCATAATCCGTAAGCCCGTTGTCACTGAAGAGTATTTCGGTTGGAATATGAGTGTTAATAATACTTAAAAAAAAACGTAAGCAAATTTCTGAATAAAGTCGACAGTGTATTGAAAGGTGTTCATTAGTCTCGTCTTCTTGATTACAAATGCAAAGTTGACTTTTAACAAGATTTATACGAAATGGATAAAATCTAAGTGAACTACATTCCATCCTCAATCTTGCATAGTGGATCTGACCCAGTCTACTACCACTACAGAAAGAAGATTGAATTTTGTGACCTGACTCATTTCAATGATTTTTCAATTCAGCTATTTTTATCTGATCTGAAAAATACCTCCAGAGACTGATTACAGAAGGCGAAAAAATCATATAAAGGTTTGTTCGACAAGAAAGGGGTCGGAAATTCTTACCAACTCAAGTGATGGATGTTGTTATTACGTTGAAGAATATCTTGCAGATACTGAGGGAGGAGACCATGGATCAGTTTATGGAGATAAATGATTTTATGATGATTACGTCTTTGCTCTAGAGGAAGCCAGCCAGTCTCGATATAATGTTTCACTCTACTAGCTAGCCTAGTTCCGCCAGTAATTATCCGTACTGTCTCTTAATTGGAGATCTTCTAACATGTCAGACTGACTATTTGTAAGATAATCTCAAACGATGTCACCATATTCCAAATTAGGTCGAATAAACGTAAGATACAGAGTTTGAACAGCAGTACGACTGGACTTTAATCTGTGTAAAATGTTTAGCTTTGGTGAAATCTTAGATCTGATAGAGTAAATATTATCAGTTCAGCCACCATTTTTTAATGAAAATACGCCAAGATGCATCATGCACACAAACTTCAGTGAGTTAAGCATTGTTCATGGTCAGGGGAGGATGGATTAGAGTTTTCTTAGATGTTAGTAAGGTTTCTGATTTTGAAGGATGAAACATTACCGAACAATTGGGGGACTATTCAGGAATATCACGGAGATCGTAATTTAACATTTCTAAGCTACTCATGGGTGTGTCAATAATGATATACAATGAGGTGTCATCTGCATCTGATGTGGTGTCAGATCTCATGTCATTCACAATGTCCTTTATAAAAAGGAGAAAAAAACCCTATATCCAACCCTCGGGAACATCGACTAATTTGAGAATTTACTTTTGATATCAACTCGTTGTTTGCGACTATTAAGATAATTTTCGAACCATTTAAGGAGTGAGCCCCGAATTCCAAAACATAATAAGAAAGCTTACATAGGAGTCTCTTATGTCAAACGCGATCAAACCCTTAACTGATATCACACGCACAAAAAAGTAAATAAAATCATAGGTATTTCATTACCATTGTCTAAAGCAGAATAAATTTCATTTGCGATGACAAGAAAAGTTGATTAACAGTTGAATCGCCATGTCTAAATACAAAGGAGTGAGCGTGCAAAAAATGGTAGATATATCTAAATATGCACCCTCCCATAAGTTTTCCGACAGATACTAATGAGATAAGCCTGTAGGTAGTTAAGATAGACTTGTTCCCCTTTTTGTGCAGAGGAGTCACATTAGCAGTCTTTCAATCTGCTGAAAAAATACCAAATGTGCGAGATTGATTGAAAAATGTGTTTAAGGGGTTACTTGAAATATCAATAGATTCGTAAGTAATCTAGCATACAGTTTACCACCACTTCTTCACACTGATGTTACAGGGTTTCCTAAGTGTCCGACTGTTATGTATATGCCATAAGGTTTATAGTGTGTAAGGGGGAGACGATGGAAGGGTAGGTAACTCCAATCGCCTATCATGTAACAGTTATGTAACTCTTCGTTGAAGAGATAAAAAAAAGGGTTGGTGGAATAAAAGAGAAGATGGAAGCAAATGGATGGGTTTTAGTTATGCGTGTCTTTAGTATTTAACATGGTGGAGAATCTGGCTCTGAATGAAGCATTAAGCAAGTAATAGAAAATGTTGATTGTATGATTTATCAATTGAAATTTTACAATGTTTAATTGTATCAATTGGTATGGCTTATTAATTCAAATCTTATTATTTTAGTACTTTGTGTTTTGTAATTCAATGATATTGCTTGTTGTCAATAGCTCATGATCATATACAACATAAGTATTTCATGATATACTTAGTACTTGACAAATTATGTGTTACATTTACCTGATTTAATGCTAAAATGACGTAATATAGTATGACATCATTTCTATAAGGTTCTGTTATGAATCGTGAAATTTCAGCTCGGAGTCTTACAATTAGAGTCTTACTGTAATTATGATTTTATCATATGTCATAAGATTATCTCCCTTGTCTCAATCAGCTGTTCAGGTCATAGAAGTCATTTCATAATATTTCAAAGATATTTTTTTAAACCAAATCTGAGCAGTATAACTTCATCCCAACAGAGCAATTTTAACTCCATTCCTCTATTTCCCCTATTGGGACCTGCCACTCTAGCTCTAGAGAGGTCAGATCCACCGAATTTACAAAACTGAGTCCTCTTTCACCCAAGGATGATTCAGTCCAAATTTGGACAAAACATTCTTTCCTACAAAAGAAGGATTTTGAAGAATTTGCAGTCATGCCCCAGGGAACGAGACCAATCATATATACAAAATTGATTCCCCTTCCTCCAACGATTCTTCGGACCAAGTTTAGTCAGAATCTGCTCAGATGTTTTTGACTAATAGCAATTTGTAAGAAAAGTTGATAGACACTGTGGCATAGCTTAAGTTCATTGGTCTTTCGGACATGGTGAGCTCATAATGGAAGTGAAATAATTTTTTTTTTCAGTCAGATCAACTAGTATTATACCACTTTTTTTCTAAAGGATCAGCACGCAAATGTTTCTTTGATTTATACTTTGTCAGCATGCAGTGTTCCACTGGTCTTCTGTTTCATTAGTACTTCAATTTATTATCTAGCAAGGAAATAATATCTATTACTTTGATTATATATACTGTAGTCTGATCAATATTGTCTAACAGAAGGGGTCCCACAACAAAAAAAAAAAGAACATCTGATTTTGTTTCAATTTATTAAATACTGTCGTACCAGAATAACAACAATCACCTTGTCTTACTGTAAGCTTTCATTCTCCTCACATTTAACAAATCATCGTAACAGTGAGCACATATACAACATCCACCTATTTTACTTACAGTTTATATATCAAAGAATCAAGTTTAAAATGACACCATCTGTGTAAAGGCAACAACTGAATTAACCAGCTAAAAAGTCTGGTTGATGAATAGTATAAATTGAAACATTAAAATGTTTAAAAAAGTAAAATCATCCATTTTCCTTGACAATTCATACTATCATCAATTGTACAGAAGACCACTATATGTGTACACCATGACAGACTACAATGATAATTAAATTGGTCAGGTGTTTGAATGTAACTTTGTCTTCTAATGAAAACTAAAACCAGTACACCAGTGAAAAGCATCCTTCCCACCATGAAACAATTCAAAACTCTTTTACCAGCAATTCTTGGTCTAATATGTACCCTTGGAAAAATCAATATTAGTCACTCTTACCACCATCATCATCATTGACAATGTATTTTTTTGTTTTTGTTTTTTTTAAAAACAGATTTAATGTCCTAAGTCATATAAGGATGAATGTCAAGAGGAGCACCATGAGTGGAAAACAAAACAGAAAGAGTGGGAAAGGAAAGAAAATGCTAACATATACTTCATGTTTGAAGCCTTATATTACAGAGGGCAAAACCCCAAAACAAGCATATTTGTGTATCCCAACTCCTCTTCCAATACCTGTACCAGGTACATTGTGTTTATGAAATGTCCTATGATATGACAAGAACCCTGTACTCTCCTATTATAATGGTCATAATTAAAGGGGTATTTATTAATGATTTAAAGACATTTGTCAGTACAGGAAAATATATGTTCTTTGTAGTTTTAGTCATCTAGCTACTACTAATCTGTTTAAGGATGTAGTGACTCACTATCCAGGCAGTGTTTTAGGGACATACTCATTATGTCCTACTATATAACAAGTGTTTAAGGGAAATAGTGCCCCACTATGCAGCCAGTGTTTTAAGGACATACTGTCCCACTGCTGAGTCAGTTTTTAAGGATACACCTGGGGTAGTGTCCCACTATCCAGCCAGTGTTTCAGGGACATTGTGTCCCACTGCTGAGTCAGTTTTTAAGGATATACCTGGGGTAGTGTCCCACTATCCAGCCAGTGACTTTATGGATTATTTTTCTCTCAATTATATCACAATACAGCGATTTCTGTTTAAAATGACTGACTTTGTTACTGAAGCTAAGTTGAATCTGTCAAAGGCAAAACAAAAAACAAAATGTGCATTGCCCTCAGCACAGAATGTCTGTTTGACAGTGATATATGTCTGACAAAAACATGTTCAGATTCGTTATGGTATGATAAATAGTAGCAATATAATTGTTATTTAACAATACATGCTACAAGTTAGAAAAGATACTGTACAATTCAACGCCACCAAAGCATTATTACAATGTGGATAAAACACCACACTGTAGCTTGATGATCAGGTAATGATACTAACAGACGTAACGGGATCATGAGACAGTGAAAACCTTACCTAATACAAAATAACGTATTGATGTCTCAATCAAACTTATCCAATTGAATTCATATAGTACCGGTAATTAAAGAATAAAAATTTGCAATTATTGCTATACGACTGTTGAAAGCAAATTGGTGGATTGTTACAGGTTTTCTGTCCTTGTGACACTTTGCTGATGAACGTCAGTGTTCTGACAACATGCAAAAGCTAAGGTAACAGTCTATCAATACCAAAAATGTTTATGTACAAAAAGCAGCTTATATTATAATCCTGATTGTATTAGGATGTATACTGACAAATCTTCACTGACAACAGTGTTGTAAGGGAAGATTTAATGATACCAAGATTAGGGACCAAGAAACAATCTTAAAACTCAACTTTATGTTGGCAAGCCAATTACACATGATATCATCTCTAATAGACAGTAAAAACTGAAGAGGACAGTTTTAGAATGAAGATCGTTTCATTAATTCTAGTCATCTTTACATGACAAATGGATGGTACTTGTTTATAAATGAACAAATAGACAAAATTATTGAGCAAATACACATTGATCTTGATTATCTCACTGTTTCTAAAATCTCAAAATATTAATTAGTCATCAGTATCAGCTTCAACAGAAACTGGTTTCTTATTTAAGAGGATATCATGTCCAGATTTTAGAGAGAAAAAAACCCAGTTAACATAATTGTCTTCTTTGTGATGTATAATTAGTATAATCGCTTGACAATACCTCAGTGAAGATAAAGACTTGTATGTTACGATATTTCTAAATAATGAAAGAGACCTATACTTATTTGTGTATTCATATTTGTATTTTCTAGTATCACTGTGTGGCATGATAAATACATCAACTTAAATCAATGTCGCTGTTACTTTAGAAACATCAGACAATATGACTACAACCATAAAACAACTTTTTAACAGAATTAATCATGATCTGTTTTTGTGTACAATCACAGTATTTGATGAACGTTACAAAGCTAATAGAAAACCTAAAACCAGCTATTTATACAAGTATGGTGTACAATGTGTACATGTTTCAATTTCAAAACACCAAATGGAAATATGGTAATTTCAAACTTATCAGAGCTATTGCTCCAGATGTCATTTAATGTATTCAGAGTGATTATTTCTCATTTTTAGGAGAAGCTTTTGTAACAACTAAAAGGGGAGAAAATCAGGTAGCTTTGCTACCACAACAAAACTGTTTCATCCATCGGGAAACACTGAACCGCACACAAAAACCTACCATACACTTAATCAGCTTCAACAATAACACATCAGTTGACACTGGTACATCACATATCAAGAAATGACCAAGAAATTCTATAATTTTGATTTTAACCTGCATGTATAGAAAGTTGTTGAAAAGTAGAAATTGTGTATAACTACACATAACCGTTTCTGTTCTTACGTAAACCAGAATCTGGTGTAAATATGAATCAAATCTGTTGAGGGTTTTGTAAGATATGACAGCGATTCAGAATGCGACGGGACGGAACAGCTGGACATCAGTAATACTACAAGCTCCCCATAAAACGGAGGGGACATAAAAACCATACACTGTTCGGTAATTCAGGTACATGTTTTGTTTGTATTAGAACATCATTCTTATGGCACATTCATTCCATTTTCCCTTTAAAATTAGAATTATACAAGATGCATTTTTCAAGTGATCATTCAAGGTGTTTTCCAACAAGAAGATATTCATACTTTTTAGGCAATAATGATGTGCAAGAAATTGTTCAATCACAAATATAATAACATTATCTATGGCCCGACTACTTTGTCAGTGATTAAATGATAAAACAAAGATAAATTATGATCAAAACTACAAGTAGATGTCTGTGCAAGGATTGTCACAAACACAACATATCAATCAACATGGATTTCATCCAAAGATTTCTGACAATTATTTCATACATGGCTAAATTAGCATTCTCTAGATGGACATTGAAGCAACAAGCAATCTCATTTTATAATTTCATACATTGCACATATTTTACATTTAAATCATATACAAATATCAAAATTATGCAGCAATCAATGCATTATTTCAAATTGTATGCAACTGATTGATTTATAGAATCCATCTGAAAAAATTTCATCAGAAACATTTTTCATTAGAAAATTTAAAAAAGAAAAAGATTTTCTTTTTTTACAATATTGCCATTCAACACACACATTCTTCATCCATTTTTTCAATGATTGGCATAAGGAAGCTATATATACATGTGGTATATACTGGCTTTATTGTTTAGTATAATTTATGGTAATGAGGAAACATGAATGTGTGGTGTTTTATTTCTGTCTTATCTCAACAAAACAATGCAGAGATTTACAAATATAGTCTAGAAAAATGATTTCATGAACACTCTATAGGTATATTCTATATTCAACACATTAGCCATCTAGTGATCCAACTAGAAGCTGCTTTAGCATCATACTTCAGAAAAACAAAAAATATGGTCCACTACCCAAACCCTAACAGCTACATAAAACAGGATTACATACAATTCTTATAATTGAAAACATTACAATTTTTTTTTTTTTTTGGGGGGGTGGGGGGGGGAGAGATAGAAATAAACTTTTCCTTTAATTTAATGACAAATCCATGACAACAATACAACATAGGTAAAATTTCCATTCCACATGTTAAGGATTACAGACGAAATTTCAAATGTTTCTGGAAATATTGTTGTTGATAGATCATAAATCTAATGATACTGAAAAATTTGTATTTATACAGTATCATATTGATAATGGTTTTCTCCAGCCTAAGAATTCAGTCATCACAAATACAGATGTATGTGCATCTCCCAAGCCAGTCTGTGTTTGAGCAAATACATACATGGAGACCAATTTGTTATATGAAATCATCCAAACATTTAACTACCTACCTGTCTGATAACATGGAACAAGATTTATAACTTTTTACACAGTACCTGACAATGACTGACTTAACAAATAAATGTTGGATGATAAAATAGTCAGCAGTTACGACACATGTTACAGAGCATCAGAACACACTGAACAAACGAACATGGACATGTAGGTATGGTACTATCAATATGTTATCCTGAAGGACATGTTGAGCCTTAAGAAGATAAAATTTATATGTATTTGTTATATACAAGGAAAGATAACTCTGATGCTATCTCATAAACTCTGTGTCACAAAACCCTTACCAGGCAATCATTTTAACTCCATTTCCGTTGTCCTTGTCGACCAGGTGTACATATAAATTTTGATAATACTGTTTTATTATCAGTCAAACTATGACAAAGGTTTGAATTAAGTTTCCACAACACTTTGCAGATTTCTTCTGGAGATGATGACTATACTTCACTGGTTCAATCTATCGTACGTCTCATTATGCCATCAACGTTGAGATCTTCCATCCATTACATCTGGTATGGAATGATTATATTTCTCTTATCCCTTGAGAGAATGTATTTCACAAAGCAGATGGTAAAATTCTTGGCTAACCACTTTGCTCTATGATGCCATCGGATCATAACAGTCACTTGACTGTTTGGGATGTAAAGACACAATTATGGCCACTGGGTGTTCTATGTGTAGCTTGTCTATGCCTTGAAAAGTTGACAATCAGGTATATGGATATTGTGGAATTGTCTGGGTAGACATAAATCACTTCCATATTTAGTAGTGTCTCTTTATCAAAGAAACAGCCTCATCACTCGGGTGTTTGATGGAACTCCTTCATACAATGTGATCCCTACACAGGACCTATCATCTTAGTCCCCAGTGGTGTCTAACAAGGGTCATCATCATTTGTGTGTCAAATGTTTGCCTTCAGAGAATTCTGTCTCAGCACCATGAAAAAAATGGTGCTCTATGGGAGAAACTCTGTGTGAATGTCTCGCTCTCTGTGCGAGAGCGTCCACTGCCAGATCTGTTACGTTCCACTGTCACCACAGGCATCTGTACTAGCTGAACTGGGGATTTCTTGTCCTTCAAGGCTTGTGTTAGATTAAGTATCTGTAACAAACATGAAAGTTTTACTGATTCATTCCACATCAATTCATAATGACAATAGACAAATAAATTTGTACAAACTATAGCAATTTTGTCGATCATTAACCAGGTTAACAACTGACCAATCAGAATAAACCATTTCTAATTTATCTATAAGCAATCTAATTAATATCCAAAAAGATTAGTGCGAAACCTATGAGTAAAATTCACTGTACTTTGCTTTCGTGAGAGATATAAACATAATAGATAAGAGATATACAAGTAATTACCTGGCCTCTCATCACAGACATCTGACACTCAAAAGTCCTTTTATCAAAGCCTTTGTCAGTCTGAAACACAAGTACATAGAAAATAAGATAACTTCCTAATCCATGAGTAAATTCAGGATCACATATTTTTCAGTGTGTTAATTAAGAGTCATACTACATAAGAATTCAAATAACCTTAAACAGTTCCCAGAGGTCATCACACAGGTCCTGGACAAAGTTCATGTCTGATAACTGGGGTAGGACAAGGTCTCGGATCTCGTCAGAAAAGGGTACTTTTGCCTGAGGAAGCCACGCCCAGTGGTAGGGATCTACAACAAAAAAGTTGGGCTAAATTAATCATTGAACTGTCTTGAGGCTGAACTTATACTTTAATGAAAAAGCTTCACAGTTAAACATTATAATGATGGATTGAGGTATGTTTGTAAGGATTGTGTTAACACTGCAGAATCATATACTGACTTGATGGTTCAACACTGGATGGAATTCAAGCAACAGAAAGAGATCATGCGTTTATTCAGAGTTAGAGAATCAGGCTAATTACTATCTATCACTGAACACCTGCTCCTGAATAATATGTCTCAAAATACAATACAGAACAAGAATATGTTTATTGTAATCACTTGTAATCCCTTAAATCTCACTAAAGTACTGTAAACCTACTTTCTTTTGTGCAAATTTTACTTCGGTGAATTTTGTGATTTAAGCAAAACCAACAAAATCGATTGCAGTAAAACATAGATGACAGAGACCAATTTTCCTTGTTAACATCTAGTGTTTTATAAAAATGACTATTTACCTGATGTGCAGTTTATCCTAAATACAGTTCTAATGTGTTTCATACAGTTCTAATGTGTTTCATAAATATGGTTAATTTCAGTTATTCATTCCAATGAGTGTTTGATTCAGAGGAGTTTTTATGTTTGGTAGATGAGACAAACATATGGAGATCTGAAGAGTGTTTGAATTCTATGACTGGCTCACCATTATATGAAGCCATACAAGCTTTTATATAACTGTGATTAACTTTCAACTTGCTATCTAAACAAAAACCATGAGGCATCTTATGAATTTGAAAGTCAATTTCTCTGGGGTTTTATCAGCTGCTATTAATGTGTCAAAAGTCATTCCGGTCACTTTGTAACTGACCTGTGTCCCTCAAGCATCCTTTGATAAGCATGATGACTTTGTGACTAGATAAGGGGCTCCTAATTACTGGATTTATAAATGAAGACCATGCACTTTGAATTTAACGATGGTGGCTCAGAGTTCCCCAAAATATATTATTATATCACAAAAATTGTGGCAGTTAGTAGCTGCAAAAGAAAGTGTGCTTATAGTACTGTAATTAATTTGATATGAAATAGTGAAATGATCTTTTTAACAATATCCATTTTCTTAATTCTTTTCCGTGTTCTGAACAAGTTACTGCAGCCAAAATCCTGTGAGATCTGAACCCTGTAGCATGAAGACCATGGAAAACTTACACGCTCGCCACTCATCTGGGTGTTTAAATGGGAATGCTAATCCATTATCTATTGCAGCAATAGATATGACTGGGTTATCTACAAAGTTCCATTCACTTTCCTGTCAAAAATAAATAGAGTTAAACATCATCAGCAACAAGATCATGAATATTCTTACAACTCCATTTCTTAAGCTAAAATAGTGTATTATAGTAAAATAAGATTGTTCCCTCAATATAATCCCTCAGCTGAAATACTATGGTAAAATTAGATTGTTGTCTTAATTTAACCCCTGAATAAGTAATTCTGAAAACTTAGTGGTGAAATGTTCATCAGTTGTGCATGGAATAATAAGAGGTAAAACTAACCACACACTACATAAGCTATAGATAATTTCAGTAACAAACTATATAAATGCTTGAAGAAATTAATTTTTTGTATTCAACAAATTTCACTGGCATTAATCAATTAAATCACTTTAAAGACACATTTTTCTTTATACACTGTACAGGATTTTGGTGACAGATAATGAAGCATTACCTCCTCTGATTGCCCATGTGATGAGGCAGGCTCATATCGTATAAGCCAGTTATCGTTCCCTCTGTCTGAAACAAAAATGAACATTTTTGTTGGAATTGGTTTTTATACAATTCAGCGTAAATCAAATCCAGTATATATTTGGTGAACCTAAAATAGATATGGAAAAGAGTGGTCAATTTAAATCTTTATTAGCAAAAGTACAAGGTCTCTATGTATTGGTGAAGGAAGACCCTAGCTAACAAGTTTTGTTGTTATAAGAATGTAAAAAAGTTGTAAAATGTGACCTTTGACTTTTACCCATGACCTATGGCCACTTTGATATGAAGATAAAGATAACTTAATGTTGTGATAACATTGATTAAATTTGAACCAAATCTTTTGAGAGGTTCTTATTCACAAGATATGACATAGATTCTTATGTGAAGTTGCACAACACAACAGGAAAGATGGACATGGGATAACACTGATAATTTTTCCCCAAGAATTTGACATTGTCTCTGTTTGGGAAGAATTTTAACCCTTTAAAACTAGTTTGTAAGCCAATGGCTTACTAATACACCCTTGATCCCTGTCATTTGCAAAATACAACTTTATAGTACAGTTGCTATGGCAACCAAATGTTTTTTGGGAAAAATAGTTGCATACACATCTCTACATGGTTACTCTCATTAGTATATGTCATTTCATTAAAATTAACCCACTACAGTAGTTAAGTGGAGTTGTCCTCACAAAACATTCTATAAAAATTCAAATTTTTTTTATTGACACGTTGCCGAGACAACTACACATTTTTTGCTTAAAAAGAGTTCCATGCACATCTAAACATGGTCCCCAACATTCCTGTGTAGTCTCCAGTATCCAGTAGTTTTGAGAGATTTTTCCAGACAAAATTTTTGGGAACAGACAGACAGACGGACAGACAGAAAAACTTTTTCCAGTATATCACCTCCCCCCACCCCCACCTCTTAACTTTGTTGCAGGGGGCTATAAACAAAACAGGAAGGATATACATGGGGAAACACAATTTCACACCCTAAGAATCTGACATTGATTCTGTTGGGATAGAAATATAACCCTTTAAAAATATAACAGGAAGAATGGACATAGGGGAGACTTAAAACCCTTTAGTAGTCCATTATCTTTATAGGATAATATAAAACATATGTAAATCTGTGATTACAACTCACCAGTATTTCTGATTATATAATCTAGTACTACAAGTCGTTCAAATAAGTGCTGAAGTCGTGTTGCTGTAGAGATAGGTAAATCCTCACTGTCAAACTTCCGTAACCAGAAATCTGCATCTTTATAGTTGTTGACAAAAAACTGGAATGATCCTGTCTGTTTGCAGAAGATATTTAAAGAAATGAAACTTCATCATCAAATTTGCATATCAAATTAAAGTTAGTTCCAATGTAAGGATGACAGCAAACTAGGAACTGTTTCATTTATTGATTACGGTGTGAAACCCTACATACCAGTTCTTATTTCAAATCAGTGCACTTATCAAAACTGGAGCAAGCAATCAGTAGGTAATACTGCTTTACTGGTGTAAAATGTTAGTTGAAAGAATGTTTTTATCAGTGAAAATAATAAAAAATGTAAATACATACATATCTTTGGGGTGGAAAATCAAGCTTTATATAAAATTGGGGAAACAAGTCTTAACTCCTATCTTAATTCTTTCAAATCTGTACTATTATATCAAAACATAGGCAAATATTGTACATGTTTTATCATTTCATGGGGATTCCAAAATATATTTGGTAACTTATGTAAATATTTATTCTTTCATTATTGAGGAATAAAGATTGACGATAATTATTTCTGAATTAGATAAATCAGTGCTATGCATAAAATTTACCTTTGGTGGTAAGCCTATTCTGTGAAAATGTCTTCCCACATTTGGCAGTTTCTCCAGAATATTTTTCTTTGTTCTAGATTTTGCTCTGTCTATAGCATTGTAATTAAATGTATCACTGGCTAATTTTACTACCTGTAAAATAGAAATATACAACATTATTAAAACCATAACTGTATCAGTTTAGTCCAATATATATATTATTTATATCAGACATTACACAGTCTTCCTCTTTTGTTGTAATACAGATATATACAGACAAAAGTACTCATTGTTATATCAGGATTCCTCTGTAAATTAATGTTGATGTACTAGTCTCTAAAGCAGTACGGGAAAATGAGTTATACAATTACTTAAGTTTGTACTGTATTTCTTGTTCCAGGTGCTGTATTTCTGAGTATGAGTGATAATGAAAAATTCCTTTGGGTAGACAAGTAGCCTGCTCTAACTGAATTGGTGATTATGAAATAACAGATGCAGTTTTGTATGACAGATATTCTTCTGCCACCAATGGGACATATACATATAGACAATGACCTTTAGACATGAAAAATAATCCAAATTTTCTATTATGAACCATCAGGAAGTATGACTTTGATCCAGGAAGCAATTTTCTCATTTCAAGTATCCTTGACCTTTACAGTAACCTTGATCTTAGACTTGTAGACTAGAAACCCAAATCCAGCTGATGAAACAATACCAAATCTCACTTCTGATAGTAGGAACATATATATATGTTTTCCAGGAAATCTGACAAGGAGGTTTTAGGTATCAAGTATTGTACTGAGTCACTAGTCCTGAAACATTGAGGATCTTTTTTGGTATAAAGTTCTATACTGAGACACTGGACTTGCATTACTGTGTCTGTGGCCAAGATATTAACTGGCGACAAACCCTTTTACATGACACTGGACCTGCAACACTGTGTTCTAGCTGAGGAACTTTTCTGGTGTAAATTTCTGTACTATGACACTAAACGTTACAATACTGGTATTGATTCCTGTACTAAGACACTAAACGTTACAATACTGGTATCAATTCCTGTACTAAGACACTAAATGTTACAATACTGCTATCAATTCCGGTACTAAGACACTAAATGTTACAATACTGGTATCAATTCCGGTACTAAGACACTAAATGTTACAATACTGGTATCAATTCCTGTACTAAGACACTAAATGTTACAATACTGGTATCAATTCCTGTACTAAGACACTAAACGTTACAATACTGCTATCTATTTCTTCTTGTACCAAGACACTAAATATTACAATACTTAGTCCTAACCAACCAACTTTCTGGCATCATTTTCTTAACTTAACATTAAACCTACAACACTCTCTGCAGCTGAAGAATTTTTCTGGAACCAAGAAATTTACCTAGACAATAGACCTGTGGCATTGAGTTCTAGCTACAGAACTTGGTATAAAGTAAGTTACCTTGACAATAGACCTGTGACATTGAGTTCTAGCTACAGAACTTGGTATAAAGTATGTTACCTAGACAATAGACCTGGGACATTGAGTTCTAGCTACAGAACTTTCTTGGTATCAAGTAAGTTACCTAGACAATAGACCTGTGACATTGAGTTCTAGCTACAGAACTTTCTTCGTATCAAGTAAGTTACCTAGACAATAGACCTGGGACATTGAGTTCTAGCTACAGTCAGAACATGTTACAGTCATAGAAATAAAACAAGAGGCCCATGGGCCTTAACGGTCATCTGACAAAAAGCAAGCCAAACCTAGAAAGTGGGTTGAGGTCATTCATTTGAACAAACTTGGTAGCCTCTCCTCCAAGCATCTTACAGGCCCAATATCAGCACTCATGGACTTTTGCTTGTTGAGAAGAAGTCGTTTGTATATTTTAACATATTTGACCCCTGTGACCTTGAAAGTGGGTTGAGGTCATTCATTTGAATAAACTTGGTAGCCTTTCCTCCCAGCATGCTACAGACCCAATATCGGCACTCATAGACTTTTGCTTATTGAGATGAAGTCCTTTGTATATTTTAACATATTTGACCCCTGTGACCTTGAAAGTGGGCCAAGGTCATTCATTTGAACAAACTTTGTAGGGCTCCATGCCAGCATGCTATGGGCCAAGTATTAGCCCCCTAGGCCTTCTAGTATTTGAGAAGAAGTTATTTAAAGATTTTGACATATTTGACCCCTGCGACCTTGAAAGTTGTTCAAGGTCATTCATTTAAATAAACTTGGTAGCCTTTCCTCCCAGCATGCTACAGACCCAATATCGGCACTCATAGACTTTTGCTTATTGAGATGAAGTTGTTTAAAGATTTTAACATATTTGACCCCTGTGACCTTTAAAGTGAGTCAAGGTCATTCATTTGAACAAACTTTGTAGGGCTCCATGCCAGCATGCTATGGGCCAAGTATTAGCCCCCTAGGCCTTCTAGTATTTGAGAAGAAGTTATTTAAAGATTTTGACATATTTGACCCCTGTGACCTTGAAAGTTGTTCAAGGTCATTCATTTAAACAAACTTGATAGCCCTTCATCCCAGCATGCCACAGGCACAATATCAGCAATCTGAGCCTTTTGGTTATTGAGAAGAAGTTGTTTAAAGATTTTAACATATTTGACCCCTGTGACCTTTAAAGTGAGTCAAGGTCATTCATTTGAACAAACTTGGTAGTCCTTCATCCCAGCATGTCACAGGCCCAATATCTACACTCTGAGCCTTTTGGTTAATGAGAAGAAGTTGTTTAAAGATTTTAACATATTTGACCCCTGTGACCTTTAAAGTGGGTCAAGGTCATTCATTTGAACAAACTTGGTAGAGCTCCATGCCAGTATCCTCTGTGCCAAGTATTAGCCCCCTAGACCTTCTAGTATTTGAGAAGAAGTCGTTAGAATGAAAAGTTTACGGACGGCGCACGGCGCACGACGCACGGCGGACGACGACGGACGAAGCATGATGACTATAGGTCATCGGACCCTTCGGGTCAGATGACCTAAAAAATTATCACAATTACTTACTTTTGTTTTGGGAACTATATTTAATTGTAGTTTCTGATCCACTAAGCTAGCCCCTGCTTCAGATAAGTATCCCTGATTTGGTACTAGGCAACTTCGTCCAAAACAACATGGACAACAAAGTTTGTGCATCCATTTTGTCCATTTAGGGTTTAACTGCCCATAGGGCTCTTCGTCTTTTGGTTTAAAAACTCCAATTGTCTTCTGAAAATAGAAAAGTCAAACCAAAGGTTAATCATTTAAAGTACAACTAGTAAAGTGAAGTATGATGAGTGGAAGTAAACACTATTACTTGATATCGTGGAATACTTCAGTAGTGGAGACATTTTTTATACATGCATGTGTGACGCTGATCCTAGCTGGTAAATTCAATAAAAGCAACGCAAACTACCGTAAATATCCTTTAGGTACCACCTAACACACCCAAGTAAGCCCCTGTCACCTGATGTAGTGTGAAAACTTCTGGGCAGGAAGCCCATGTCAGAAAACATATTGTTTATAAAGAAAAAATTTAATAACATTCTCCTTTTCAACAATAACAACAATATAGATGAGAGGGCTTATGGCCAGGCCTGGGCTTATTGCTGGATAAATATAGAAGTATCATGTGTATTTTTTTTTTATCATAACATTTTGGGATTAATCTTCAATTAGAGCTGATGATCAAGATTTGTCACAAACCATGATTTTCATATGAAATGGCTTTATTTGGGCTTGTTTTTTAGATGGTTTATTTTAATATAGGGATGGTATGACCATTAAGTTTAATGTTTATAATCAATAACTTGCCAGTAATCAATAGAAAATTACAGGATCAAAGTATGTTATGAAGTTAAATGAAAGAATGTCATTCTTAAACAGGTTTCGAGACATCATGCCATCATATAGAAAAAACAAAATCAATGATTTTATTTACATTTTGTACTCTTTTCCATGGAATAGCAAAAAAAAAAAAAATACATGGATGGGACTGGTGTAGTAATACATGATGCTTTTTTAATTCTTTAGTCATTAAAACTATATTTTTCAATTTTTTTTTTTTTATTTAATTTCTCAAAATAGAGACATTTGTGAACATATTAATATTTGTCAGTTGAAATGCCACACCATAGTTCCATGTTTCAGTATGTTCTACATTTTAAACCAGAAAGTAAATCAAAAGGAATTCAAAACTGTGATCTGATTCTGATTTATTAAATCTACTTCCTCAAGTAAGTTTCCGGCATCACAAGTTTCAAATTATAAATGCACATACATGTATATATTTCTGGAGTTTACATGGATTTTGGTAACTTTTTGGTACGTTTTAATTTCCTACGGAAAGCCAAAAGGAATATTTTGTATGTCAGGGTAATTTTTTAATTGATTGATTAGTAAGAAATTCACATTCAATTTTGTGCAAAAGTTCCAGTGAGTCAGCTGTCCAATGCTGATTGCATATGCAGTTTGTTGGGTTTTGTTGGGTTCTATTTCCAAATACTTTGAATTTCCAAACAAAATACCATCAAGCACTCACTTTTAAGTGGCAATAAGTGACATGATAGTGAAATATGTATATACATGGTTATTACCATTACGCAAAATCAGATAAGTCATAATAAATGTACTTATATGCCGTCAAGGCTTCATCATAAGTAGGTTATAGAGTACAGCAGTAGAGAGAGTGGGCGATCTATTGATTCAGATTTATACATCAGCATATCTACAACATATGTATGAGGGACGACCAGCTGTAACTGTATAAAACTATAAAGTTTATAATGTATCAAATGGTAGGTATGCAAGTATGACAATATTTTGTACATCAATGTAACCATGCAATTAACATTACAACAATATAACCGAATTTGAAATATTTTATATAAATGAAATTGATAATACTCTTGAGATAAATGGACACAGTGTTATTTAGTATAAACAAGTTCATATATCACATTGACATTCATGTTACCAAGGGAAAAGTTCATTATGATGTATCTTTTAACCTTTTTGACCAGGGCAAAAAATTTGAGCATTCTGTAACGGTACAACATAGTATAAAATAGGGGTGTCCCCTTAAATCCCATACGGGTACCACATAGTACAGTGTAGTGGTGTCCCCTTACATCCCATACAGGTACCACACAGTACAGTGTAGTGGTGTCCCCTTACATCCCATACAGGTACCACACAGTACAGTGTAGTGGTGTCCCCTTATATTCTGTTAATATACTATACAGAACACTGTAGACATCCTGTTCATCTATTATGACCACCCTATTAGGGTGTAGATGACTGCCCCTACATTTTGCACTAGAATTACAGTCGTGAGTTACAGTATTTACTATTAACATGCCAGAAACAACTTACTCCCTGTCGGTCGCGGACAAAGTAACAACCACTTGTGCCCTTTTCACATAATGTTGGTGTCTTTCCTGCGTCGATTGCTAACTCCCCCTCATAAATTCTGTTGGCGAACTCCATATCATTTGGGAATGCATTTCCATACACCGATTCATACCGACTGTAGTCGGGTCCTTCCAAAGCCCCATACCCTTCACTAACTTGTGTCTCTTCATTTGCTATTATTTTCACTTTATCCAAACTCGCAGCCATTGTTGTCTATAAGAAATCACAGTTCTCTTAAACAGCATATATGCTGTATACAAGATCAGGGCCTCCTATTTCTTACATGATGAAAACACAATCAGGGCCTTTTTGTCTACAAACATTTCACACAGTATAGGCCTCTCTTCATAGGTATGACTTCAGAGTGGTGATGAAGTATTGGTGATATGTTCAAGATCTCAATTCTGTACCACTTCTTTGTTATTTAAGGCTTTCATAATGTTACTCTGATCACAAATGTCCTGTAGAAAATCTGTAAATACTTTATACGTAAATTCTCAGTTTTATACGATCATTTCAGAGTATATCACAAATGACTGTTTCTACCATGCTAATCTATCTCTAGTTTAGTAAGATACACCAAAACTCCAACATCAAAAATCCTTGAGACTGAAATCCAAATACAGGACATCCACAAGACTGAAATTTAAATGAAGAATACCCTCAAGATCAAATTTCCAACACTGAATGTTTCCAATGTTTCCAAGACTAAAACTGAAACACCAAACATCCTTCAGAAGGAAACTCCATCATCAAAAGCTTTCAGGACTGAAACTCACTGCATGTATTGGCAATAAAATTGAGTAGACTTCAGTCCATTACATTATCCACTTTCTATCTACTGATTGTACTGATAATGTCTGTGCAGACACTCAATTGAATGTAAATTAAAGACTGCTGATCACAGTTCATGTCCTGAGGAAGTGGTCGGTGAAAGACGACAATGTTAGACTGTCCATTTGTTGTAAGTGTAGGACAATCTGTTTGTGACATATAGTGCCTGTACATATCAGTATCAGCTACAATGAGAAATCCAGGTTTATCATGTTGGTTGCAGAGCATTAACTGTCAATAATATGTATTGTAACATGTTGAGGAATCATGACTCACTACAAACCACCTGTTCGGTAGCCATGTGATACTTTCACTTATTACAGGAATGTCATGGTACTACACATTGATTTATCTAACAAAGTTTCAACATACGGGCTGCTTTTATGTTATAAATCACTTTCACTTCAATCCAATAGATTTGAATAATGACCAATCAAATATTCATAGTTATTAACTTTTTTTCAAATTTCACGTTCAAAACTTCAGCATTCAGATAAAGTACTTTTGCTAACAACCTTAAAGCAAGGTAATTTAAGTTTCTGGACAAACTGAATTTTTTTTTAAACTATGAACAATCTAGATGATAACTGATATTTAAAATTGGGCCAGTCATCATGAATACCTCTCATACAAAGGGACAATTATTCAGTTCAGTCATCGTTCCCATAGTTGAACCAGGTAACCAGGGGTTCAGTCACAGTGATCTCCACTGATACACCAGGTAACCAGGAGTTCAGTCACGGTGATCTCCACTAACAGACCAGGTAACCTGGAGTACAGTTATAGTGATGTCCACTAATAGACTAGGTAACCAGGGGTTCAGTCACAGTGATCTCCACTAACAGACCAGATAACCAGGGGTTCAGTCACAGTGATCTCCACTAACAGACCAGTTAACCAGGAGTTCAGTTATAATGATCTCCACTACTAGACCAGGTAACCAGGATTTCAGTCACAGTGATCTCCACTAATAGACAAGGTAACCAGGAGTTCAGTCACAGTGATCTTCACTAACAGACCAGGTAACCAGGGGTTCAGTCACAGTGATCTCCACTGATAGACCAGGTAACCAGGAGTTCAGTCACGGTGATCTCCACTAACAGACCAGGTAACCAGGAGTTCAGTCAGAATGATCTCAACTAATAGACTAGGTAATCAGGGGTTCAGTCACAGTGATCTCCACTAACAGACCAGGTAACCAGGATTTCAGTCACATTGATCTCCACTAATAGACAGGGTAACCAGGAGTTCAGTCTCAGTGATCTCCACTAACAGACCAGGTAACCAGGGGTTCAGTCACAGTGATCTCCACTAACAGACTAGTTAACCAGGAATTCATCACCGTGATCTCCACTAACAGACCAGGTAACCAGGGGTTCGGTCACAGTGATCTCCACTAATAGACAGGGTAACCAGGAGTTCAGTCACGGTGATCTCAACTAACAGACCAGATAACCAGGGGTTCAGTCACAGTGATCTCCACTAACAGACCAGTTAACCAGGAGTTCATCACAGTGATCTCCACTAACAGACCAGGTAACCAGGGGTTCGGTCACAGTGATCTCCACTAACAGACCAGGTAACCAGGAGTTCAGTCACAGTGATCTCCACAAACAAACCAGGTAACCTGGAGTTCAGTCACAGTGATCTCAACTAATAGACCATGTAACCAGGTGTTCAGTCACTGATTTCTACCAACAACATAAAATGGAATTCTGAACCCATCTTACAGCTTATCTGTTTGACATCTGTTAAAACAATTATTCTGACATGGCCACAGTGTCTGTCTTATAGCTAATTATCTAAGTAAAAACTAAGGTACAACAATGACAAGTGATGACAAAAAATGTAACATAATCACAGACAATCACTGAAAGTTGCTTAACTCACACTAAATCAAGAGGACAATCCTTTCAGGATCTGCACTTGATTCAATGTAGGATGAGTGTGTACGTTGTTTCCTGTGAATATCCTGTTCTGTATAAATAGGACGTGTATACATTATCAATGCATGTTCTAAGACAAAGAACCTCTCATGCCTACAGGAAAGATTAGACAGCCAAAATTCTAGAACAAAACTCGACTTCAAATTTCAGGAAAAAACATAATTTGAACAATAATAAGTATTAATTTGAATGGAAAGTATTTAAAAAAATAGACATTTTATACTTATGTCACCTTACATGTACACGATGTCTACATATGTTTGAAGTCAAACAAGACACAATGCAACAACTGTCAAAACTATAAAGTTGTGCTGTTACCCATACACGTGTGTGAATTAAAAGGCCTACCTGTATAAACACATTCAACACATACAACAATAGGAAAACAGCTGAATATAACCATTAAACCATTACACATATTGCCATATAGACCTAAGTCTAAAACCAAACATGTGTCAGGCATTTAAAGTTTGACCCTGTAAACTTTATAAAATCTAAATAAATCAAACCCATGAACTGTAGTCTCTAGCTGGCAACATATAAATCCATGTTGAGAAGTATAGTACACATGCTCAGTGACATTTCCTGAAAGTCACATGATGTTTGATCAGTATTTCTAAGTCTCTTTGGTATATCAGTACAACCAACTTTTGACGTGTACATTTCCTTCCAACCAACATCTATTTTTAGTCTTATCAAAATACTGAGCAGAACACATATAAAGGGAAGTAACTCGAATAAACTGTAAGTAAATGTGTGTACACACTCACATCTGTGTTCCCACACACACACATGGCCTTGACACCAGAAGTGTCCCTGGAGTTCAACAACCCCTTGAGTGATTTTCTCAAAACTTTGCAAAGTACATGTATCATGTGATACTGAAGTAGTTTCATGCTTGCAATATCTTAATTTTTTTTTCATGTGATTTAAACTTTCCGTGGCATGATGTCTCTGTTTATTTTTATAAGCCAACAACTAATTATTTCATTTCTGTTTTTGAAGTGTTGCTGTACCTATCGCCGGTGTTCATTACAAGATTCAGAAAAAAACAAAACTTATTACCTGTTTGCTTTATTGTTTGTATTGGCTAAATATCAATACTTTTTTTTTTAAATAGAATGGAAAAGTATTCACAACCCTCCTGATGTCTCCCCTACCATGCCAGTAACTTCAAGGTCCATGCACATTTTAAGAACTGAGGTTACCAGTATATTGTCTTTCTTACACCATTTAATCAACCACCATCTTTTAATATACATACGGAACTGATGACAATATCCATTTAAAGTGTTTAATAGCATATTCTGGTAATATTGATCATAATCAACTCATCATCAAGACTTTAAGAGATAACTCCAGACAGCACGGATAGGTATTTAAATAGCATATATTTTGGCAAATAAATCTTGTGCATTGTCCCCTGTGGTCACATTATCAAATTTAGTCAAGATGTACTCATATCAGTTGTAGAGTGGCTACAATCAGTAACATAAATATTAGTATTATAGGCATATAAACACATATTTAACCTAAGCTAAGTATTTATTTATAACTGTACAAAATTGGGGTCCTGTGAATCTGTGACATACAATACAGTGATCACAGGGAAACAATTTACTTTTAATAAACAATATATGTACATAAAACTGTGTGCTAGGAAATATCCCACTGAACTCTGAACTCTTGAGTGGAAACCGGTTACCTTGTCCACGCTATTTCACAGTTTGTATCTTCTATCTGAATTATGCCTTCATTTTGAGAATAACAAACCTTGTCATTGATGCAGGCCCCATGGAAATCATTGGTAAGGTTATACAACACAATTTTTAGTTTTATGAACCGAAAATACCTGTGATCAACAGACACTTGTTGCAGATTCACTACCTATTCTACAACAACGCTGCCATTTTGTAACTACAAGCCAGGAAGCAGATGATGTTTTAACGTGATTTCAAACCTAAAAAGTTATTTCCCCATAATTGTGTTTTTGTATTAAGGAAATTTCGTTGAAGATAAAAAAAATTGGCTTGTTTTTTTAATGAATCAAATTCAGTGATGGAGCAAGAAAAAAGAAGTAAACTATTGACATACATCACAAACAACCAATATAACTATAGAACAAAAAGCAACTGACACATAAATTGGACATCAAATATGGCAAGTACAATGTCCCTGTATGGTCAGATAATCTCCTTTAGTCAGATGTACTCGGATCAATTGTTGTTTAGTAGCCATGGTAATTAACATAAGAATTATCATTATTATATAAATACTTCAATACATATATAAATAAATATTCAATAACTAAAAACATCAAAAGGTGTTTTTTTTATGATTTAATCAATCTTTATTAATTGCTTTTTAAGTGTACTATATGTGAAAAGACTAGAGAAAAAATAAACTTTTTAAGTTTTAACTAAAATGTTAATAACCAAATTCTGTTTAAAACAAGGTAAGTGTGAATGAGTAAGAAGAGAACTGCATTTTCTCCCCTGAAATGATATAAATACAATTTACTGTAGTTTAGAAAAAGCAATACTAATGTCATAAAAAAAGAAAAACTTTCAATTTGGCCACGCATAGTTTTTTTTTTTTGTTTTTTTGGTTTTTTTTTTAGGAAATATCCATATATCCAACATAAAAATAGAATTTCAAAATTTACACATGTGAGAATGTTTGTTTGTTCTATGTATTTTTTATACAAACCATTCAATACAATGTATGACATACACAGGAATCTATATACTGGGTACTTATACCCACTATTTATACCGTCTATGACAACCTCCACTGTCCCCCTTCTGTATTTGGCTTAAAGGGGTTACCTGCAATTGATTTCAGGGGTTATATATCTGTAATTGATTATGGAGGTCAAACACCTGTAATTGATAATAGAGGTTAAATGCCTGTAACTGATTTTTAAAAAAAGTTACACACCTGTAACTGATTATAAAAGTTATACATAGTATTGATTATAGGGGTTATACACCTGTAATTGATGATAGAAGTTATATACCTGTAATTGATGATAGAAGTTATACACCTGTAATTGATGATTATTGATTATAGGGGTGTGGTGTGGGTGAGACTTGGTTATAAAACATCTTTATCTTTTACTCATTTTACACCTGTTATTAGTATACAATTTGGTAATTAAGTCCAGGGTTACACAGCATACACTTGTAATTATTTTTATGAACATAAAGAACACACTTGAAGCTTCCACTTATGATCTGGTCATAACTACCTACCCTGTAAGAGAATGAACACTGATATACCAGGCAGACAACACCGTGTCCACAGAACTTGCAGTATGATACGACTTGTAAGATATACTTCTGGTTCAGTGCTTATTAGATACAGATTGATTAGACTTACTGGACTTAACATTTCTACTGGCAGCTGTGGAAAATACGATTGTTCAGCATTAAGGAGAAAATCGCTAAACAACAGTTGGAAATATATATGGATTTACATGTATCATCTTTCATTTTGATCACAGCTGTTTATAACAGCTAAACAACATGACAACTCTCTGCTATGATTCCTTCTCTATATGAAAATGACAACAGTTTACTATGATTTCTTCTCTATTGAAAATGACAACAGTTTACAATGACAGGTTAGGGGGAAAATGGTCCACTGTATCTTAATAACCAGACTATAAATTTTGAACAAAGTCCTTGAAAATTTTACTATGTTGTAAAAGTAGTTTTTTTCAATGGTTCAGTTTTTTTCTAAAAAGTACAATAAAAAGAATGATGGTCACTTTTCATTGAGATATTTTTCTGTTGGACTAACGGATATTGCTATGGACGGGTATGCCCCCTCCATTCAGTGTAGTCATGTGCTGTGTGACTGGATGTCCTACTTAGGTGACTTCTACAGAAGCCGTGTGATGGATAAGTGTATTCCTTACAACAACAGCTTCTAATGGCCCACAGATATATAGTCATCTTGCATTTGGATATCATTTGGCTCTAACAATGCTTAAGTCTTCATGAATTGAAACACCAGATCTAAAGGTAGCAAGGCAACTAACATTTTGGCAGATAAATGCATATATATATATATATGCTGCCATATATCAAACATTGAAATTCAGTTAATTCTTGTGACTTTTTAACTTTTTTTTGTTACTAATATAAAACACTTTTGTTTTTAAAGCCAGTTGTTAATTTTTTTTTAAAGTTATTAGCATGATTTCTGAAAACTTTATAATCCACATTCTTTAAAAATTTTGAAACAAGATTTTCTTCAATTTTCATAATATCCCTTGGTATTTTGATGGATATTGAGTATGCAGGTAGGAATCGGCTTGTAATACCTTATAATACAGGTTTATAGTACACACAGTGTATAGCAGTCTGACATACAGGAACCACGATATGTCAAACCGTGCCTCAAGCAAATTGTACATCAGATAGGTTAACATCAAGTAACCATATCAGGATGTATCCCGATCAGATCAGACTATAGCAAACTAAGACGTTTCTTTCTTATTCAGAACTTTTTTTAATCATAAAAAATAAATGAAGCATTGTATACACATCTGGTCATAAACTTACATTTTCCAAACTTTCAAAATCATTATTAAAACATACATGTGTTACCAGCTATATATATTCCAAATAACAAGTAAAAGTATAAATACATTATCAGCCTACAATGCTTTAAAATCATGAAAATCACAACAGCAGTATCCATTCCTGAATTCTCCTTATAATGTACAGCAACTTCTTACACCACACAAAATAAAGCTGTCAGTGTTATATTATACATGTATTGATTTATATTCGATATGACCCAGTTAAATGTATTGCTTTACCTTACTTATAGTGGGTCTAAATAAACAACCTGGCACAATCAAAATTTCAAATCTAAGATAAAGTACATTAAATATTGTGTTGTGTATGGAAAAAAATCACAACTCTAAATGCCTAGATTATGATTGTAAGTGTTGATAAAAACGTTAGCACATGATAATGAACGTAAATACAATTACACCAGAATTTTATCAATTTCACAACAACTAATCACTATTAATTAATTCTCACTCAAACTTATGGTAGTATGGACAATCATACTTGCATATGGCCGTATATGGGAAAAACCTGAATACTCATAAAAAGTCTATACATCATCAGGTTGATTGTCACATAAATATTTCACATGTTGATGTAACACGGAGCTTGTGGGAAGAAGCTACACAATCAATGTAATTATATGTTCTCTTTGTAATCATGATTAACACTGTATGTGCGTGTGAAACAAGCCAGCATACAAGTCAGATAATTTGAGTCATCAAGATGACAAGTATACTCCGCTCCAGAAGAGAACTTGCTTGGAGGACAATGGTGACATATAATCATAAATAAAAACCCACTCTCTTGTATAATAATCCAAAGCAAAAGAACCATGCTCCATCAGCATATACATGTATGTACAATTCATACCAACTCTTTCCTTATACACAATTTGTATTTTTTTTATTTTTGAGATTTCCTTAATCTCTACCCGAGATTAAATACCGCAACATGCATGATTTTGTTTGTTCCATTATAACAGAACAGTGACAAACATTTCTACGAAGACCCTCAATAGGAATTGAACCTGGGTCCCTGGTGAGAAAGCCCACCTCTCTTTGCTACATGAGGTGAGTGGCAAAAACGTATTCAACACACTATATACAATCCACACTAACTCATTCCTTTTATGCACATATATATGGTTTAACTATTACCCCACTATCACTCATTAATAATAAATGTTTGAAAAGACAGTGTCAGTATCAACAGTTTGCTCAATATGAAATGTATATGTTATTGTTACCACAGATAGCAACCTCTACAGGGATGAGGAGGAATGCTTTAAAACATTAGTCCTGTTATTTTAGTTCATTTAAAACGTCTGATTTCTGCCAAGTTTAAAAGGAATGTCAACAAACACGCAAACATTTAAAGGCAACGTTTTACATTAATCTATACTGTTACAAATAACTTATTCTTACCCCATCTTGATTTTTGACAAAATAACTTCCACTTGATCCCTGGAAGATTCTTTCTGGCAGAAATCCTTCTTCAATGGCAGATTCCGCAACTCGAATCACCTCTTGAAAATCTGGATCATCTGGGAAATTGTTCTCAAATAGTCCATACTCGTGTTCCACCCTAGATGCTAAAAGCGGAGAATGCTCTTCGTTTCCTCGTCCAGTTCTCGTTGGAGAACGACTTGGGGCAAATGTAACATCAGGCGGTAACGATCGACTCATTTCATCGAGTTCCTTTTCAGTATCACTATCCAGCACTATCAAGTCGTGTGACTCGGTACATGTATGGTCGCTCATGTACCCGTTGATTCAGTTAGCAGCCCGAGATCTAAATTCACACACAGAATACCACAATGATAATGATTAAATAAAGTCTCAGTAAAACACTTTACACCGGTGTGTTGTTTTCACATGACAGGTGATTTCCTTGATGACGTCATTTCAGGTTTTGTACATTAAAGCTGGGAAATTAGTTTAGTATTATTTTTTTCTACAACGACGGTAAACGTATCAAACTCTTAAAACTTCGAATTGTTTCGATATACTTCGATAACAATAAGAGGTAATTTTTATTTTTAAAGATAATTTGGTGTCGCCAAATTCGAAACTAATTTGCTTAGTCGGAACCCATTCTGAAAACGAGGCACGCTGTACGAAGCGTGTGGGAAAATGGCGGACGAAAGTGAGAATGCAGAACCAAGAGAACAGGATGGATTTAAGGGTGATCAAGAAAACTTTCAGGACAATTACAAAATGCATAGGGGTCCTCCCTTTCCTGGTCCTCCTCGAGGAAGAGGATTCATGAGGGGTCCAAGGTAGTTGCAAATAATGATATTTTTTTCCCACATTCTGTCGACCGCTTGTTTATTGTGACGGCCTCGTGCCGACGTGATTGATTGAACATTTCATACTTTCGAAGTGAAACAAACTTGAATATTTGAAATATGCATATGCAATTCTTTACAATACTAACAATGCACAACAATGTCTTTTGAGCAAAGTACAAAGTGACCTTTTCACTCATTGTTGTCGGCTAACACCAGTATTCACTACCCTTCATTTACTGACAATTCCGAGCTGCTTATAGAGGACCAGTAGGTCCTGCAGACGGAAACACATCAGGTAACACTGACTTGTCCGTTTTAGTCGAAGCCAGATCTTGACTAGTTAGCCAGTAATCATGGTGCATTTACACGAAAAGTCTTTTGCAACCCAAATGCACGATGATTTGTCAAAATCAACACAATTACGAATCATGTGGTTGCTTCCAGAAAAAAGGATTCTCAATTATAAGAAATGGTCTGTCAGTTACATTTGTTACCCTAATGCGAGATAAAACGACCAATGTACAAGGGTAGTTGTTTGTGATAATGGGTTCAATTTCTGCATTGTATCATGAAAGCAGTCCAACAACCACAATACAGTTGTGATATAAAGATCAGCTACATTAGTCATCCCCATATAAAAACCCATCTAACTACACAAGCACTCAAAGAATTAGACAATAACAGCAAATTTGATGACATGATTCCATCTGTTGTCTTGCAAGTGTAAAATAATTTTGGAGTATTCCTGCATATACACAATGACTATTATCGTATAGTGCCAAGATGCTGTTGTGATCTAGCAGCCCCTACATGCTCTACATTGAGAATGGCAAGTTTCCACATTAAAATATGATGGACACTTTCTTGATGAAAAAGAGTATGCTAAATATAGGAGCCACATGCTTATTTATGCACTATACCATGACCATACTACCATCAAAGTTTGGGAACTTAGCTGAGCATTTTCCAAGCTGAACCGTTTTTATTGATCCTGTTTCTATTCAATAGGCCACCTTTTGGAAGAGGACCCCCTGGACCAGGACATGGTCCACCTAGATTTAGAGGACCCCCAGGACCTCCAGGTATGAGAGGCCCCCCTCCTCCTGGAATGCGAGGTCCACCACCTCCTGGAATGAGAGGCCCTCCCAGAGGACCTCCACCCTATTTTGGAGGGCCAGGTAGACCTCCCTTTGATCCTAATTATGGTCCACCCCCACCTGGGATGGGATCACCACAGGGGACGGGGCATCCACCAGGCATGCCTCCTCCTCCAGGTATGCAGCCTCCTGGTATGCCACCCCCAGGGATGCCTCCGCCTGGAATGGTAAGTTGTTTTGTACATCTAAGAAATGTTTTATCAATTTGATTTATTTTATCTAAAATTTGAATATTTTTAACTTTGTCTGTTTTCTGCAGCGACCACCAATGATGCCACCACCAAATATGCCTCCACCAAATTTTTCAATGCCCCCTCCAGGATTTATGCCACCAACCTCTGCTGGAGGTAGCCAAGCAGTGCCAGGGTCAGATCTGAACCAGGAACTTTGGGTAGAGACTAAGACAGCTGAGGGAAAGGTATAACCATCTAGAATTTCTCTGTGGACTTTGATTTAGATGTTACTATCAAAGACATTAAAGTAGGCACCATTGAATAAAACAGACATTATTCTCAGCCTTAACATAAAGGTAGCTAAATAGTTTGAAACTAGAAAAATTTCTGTCTGAATTAGTAATTTGAAGTTTTGAAAGCTTGACTGACATAGTCAATACCTTATTATACCATCTTTGCTAAAATCATTAGGCCTCAATAATAAGTTGTTTTTTATTTTCTTGTTTTTGTCTTTTTTGCTCATTTGGGAATGGGCATTTTTGTCATTGAGGAAAAAAATGATCAATTGTGAAAGAAATTTTTAAGAATGAACTATATATTTTGGAAATTTGGCAATATTATGAAATAATTCTTTCGGGAATTGGACCCATATTCAGCCCTACAGAGCTCACGAAAACAGGCCTGTACAGAGTCTTACAGTATCTGCATTAAAAATGACATGCCTGTTTGTATTTTGTATAAGAACCGTTATCTACTCTCAGTGTTCACTTGACACCATTTTGCTGTTTTCAAAGGCATTAAGATAACTGTAACGTTAGAGTTTTCCATTGTGTAGCACATAGTATGTCTTAGTTAGGTACATGTATGTGATGAACCCTTCTTAGGAAAGGTTTAGTGAAATGCTGTCTTATACAGGCAACTTGTGAAAGCTTGGTTTATAAGTCTGACAAAAGGACGGGAAAACAACTAGCATACATAACTTAGTTACATGCTGATGTTTGTCCATTTGTCTGCTGTCATAATTTTGTTCAGAGCATATCGTTAAAAACATAAGATGTATCAACAATAAACCTCATAGGTAGATAGATCTCATTAAGGAAAAGAACAGTGTACAAAAACCGTAACTCTATTTTGAATAATTGATGAGTTATTGAAACTTGGTGTATACATGGGTTATAATAAGAGAATGTGCAGTATACCAAATTCAGGGACTGCAACTTCTACGTTACAGAAATATTGCCCTTTGATTATATTTTATGTCCAATGAAGCTGTTTTCAGGAAGCATTCATCAGTTTCACTGATACTCTTGTTGATGCTTTCATTTTTACAGGCATACTTCTATAATGCTCGCACCAGAGAGTCAGCATGGGTTAAACCAGAGAATGTGAAGATCATTACACAGGCTGATGTAGAGGCAATGGCTTCCCAGGCCCTGCAGACAAACACGCCCACATCTGCAGGTGGTACATCTACTGCTGCACAGGCTGCAGTTGCACAGGGTGAGATAACTCTACCAGACATATCTCTTTATTAAGATGAAATTCTAGTGAAGTGGAATAATGGAAATAACGTTCATTCCTTTTAGGGCTGTTCTTGACTCAAGGACTCCAAATTCAATTATTTATCTATTTAATAGGTTTAACATCCACTTACTCCAGGACACCAAAATAAATCTTTTCTATTTTTGGTACAGTTTCCTGCCTCTCACTTATTAGTAAATTATCAGTTAACTTCTGTGGCAGGTAGGGTGGTATATTTTAACAAAACCTGGAGTCCTTGGATGGAGTAGATGTTTTTGCTTGAATAGACCTTAAGAAATAATACTGGATTTCCAGAGCTCTCACACCCCAATTTGGGACTGGGGCCCAAGGCCCTTTGAATTGGGAAAAATAATAGTGTTTTCCTTAGAATTGGGAAAACTTGGGGTCTAAATTGGGAAAAAAAGATGCTATTTTGCATTGGGGTCGGCCCCAAATCTGGCAGATCAAGAGCCCTGATTTCTTTAAGAGTATATGACATTAATTTCTCACCAATTCGCAATACTGCTTTGTGAAGAATAAAATCATAAAATCAAAGCTTCAACCATTGTATTGAATAAGGAAAGATCTCTGTTGATCTTGTGTTTAGTAATCTTGTATCTAACCTTTCAGCTCAAGCAGCTGCCACCAACCAAAACCCTGTTAGTGCAACACCAGACATGACAGGTAGGAAACTATTCATTTCAAGAGCTTTATTTATCTTCTTGAAAGATATCTTCCTTTAAAATGTAGTTCCAGGAGATTGATTTGATTATTAGTAATGGTTTAAAATTGTAATTAATGATAAACATGGTGTAGTCTGGCCTCTGCAGACATAGTCTTGAAGAGATTTTATGAGGAGAAATTGTGTTGTTTTCAAGGAATGTGATTTGAAAGGGGGTAACAGTTGTCTCTGCAGAATTTGTATGCCCCTGCTATCATTTCATGTGAAGGTGGTGAAGGGGCATATATTGTAAAAATATCAGTTTTATATTGTTCTCAATCAGAACCTCTCTTTAGATTTGGTTCACATTAAGCCAATAGTATCATAAAATTAAGTTCTACACCTGATCATATTCTGGTTTATACAGGAGCTCGGGCATTGATGTCTTATAAACATTTTCTAGTTTTCAACAATCTTCAGGAAGAATAATGATTTTTTTTTACCCTTGAAAATCACATGTTATAATTAATAACTATTGAAACTCAATTACTTTAAAACTTTTTACAGGATTTAATCAGATGGGCCAAGGCTTCAGTGCTGCCCCCATGAACCAGAGCACTGCTCAACCAGTACCAAGTCAGCCAGAGACGCAGCAACCTGCTGCTGATGCTGTAGCAGCTCAGAAACCCCCAACCACTCAGGTGAACTTTTACATTAATCTCACAGATATTTGAATGTGACAATCTCTGAATCTTAAGCATCGGTTTTGGTATCGTATGTGAGAGTCTCTTGATATGTAACGACAGTATCTTTATATTTTATGACAGTCTCTTAATCAAATGTGAAAGTCTCTGGATCTTATGTGCCATGGTGCCAGTCATTTGTGACACTCTAGAATCATACATGACGGTCTCTAGATCATGTTTGACAGTCCCTGGATTGTATGTGACAAGTGTCAGGATTGTACATAACAGTCTAGATGAAATGCGACAGTGTTTTGATCTTATGTGATAGTCTCTGGATTATTTATGACAGTGTCTGGGTTATACATGACAGTCTCTGGATTATACTGGTAGTAATTTTATGGGTAATTCTGTCACACTAAGAAAGCTCATTTGGTTGCACACCTACAACACTTATTGTTGATAGATATGGCAAAGTGTAAACAAAATAGAATTTTTCAGATATATTGATTGTGAAAAGTCCATTTCCTACATTTCCAAATTTCATAGAATATGAGAAGCTAAATTCAAGTGAAAAAAATGTGTTTGTAATTCAAGGCTCAATACTTGTTTTGATAGATTTTAGAAACTTAGTATTACAATAAGTAGGTATTGTTGCTAAAAGATAAAGAATTTTTTTTTCTGAGCAAGATTCCAAAATGCAAAAAAGTCAATATTTAAAATTTTCAGATGCCACCCAAACCTCCAGAGGTTGCTGAATGGTCTGAACATAAAAACGGTGATGGCCGTTCATATTTCTACAATTCACGCTCTATGGAATCTACATGGGACAAACCACAAGTATTAGTTGACTGGGAAGGTAAGGATTTTGTCTGTGTCTCTTTGCAAATTTGTCCTATTGGTAACTGATTCAAACTACTGTAGACATTAGATTTATTAGTTTTACTTTTTTCTAGATGACTTTTGATAAACACTCTTCATGTAATTGATTTATTTATGTTTTACTTTGAACCAGCAATTAAACAATATGTCTCGTGCCATTTGAGCCCAAATATAACCATTACAAATGCAATCTAAACCATATTGTTTTTATGCACCCGTAATGAATCAGTAATAACAATTCACAGAGTGCCTTGTTTATGTTTACCAGCTAAGATAGCACAGAAACAACAGCAGCAGCTACCAACACCAGTTGCTCCCCAGCAACAGCAGCAGCAACAGCCTCAACCGATGCAGACAGAAACTACCCAAGTCAATGGCTACAACGGGGCAACAGAGGAAGTACCTAATGATACAGAGGAAAAAGGGGAAGAAAAGGAAGAGGTACTTTGAGGTTTTGGATTTTAGGGGTGAAATACTATACCACTGTGATGTTACTGACTGGCTTTCTCACTGTTAGATGTACAATAGGATAAGGTGTAGAATGAAATGGTGGGAAACTATCATTGTCTTTATAGTTGTGTAAGAATAAACATTTAACTGGAAAGTTAGTGACTTGTATTTATATAGATATCAATGGATGATTTACTATAATCTCTGTGTCATCTGGTAGAAACTTCTGCTTGGTTAAACAAGAAGTTTAATGTCAATTTCATGAACACTTGTCATGGCTTTTAAATATATCCATCAAATTTCATGGATAACTTAATTAAACTAAAGATTGATTATGAAATTGATTGAGTAAATGACAGTCTTGTATTTACTTAACACAGAAGTGTGAAGAAACTAAACATATCTTGTCTTATTGACTTTACCTACATATGACTTTGATCTCTTACTAGATGGTTACATTTGAGATATCCCAGGGATTGTTGGTTAAGGATGCAAAGGTCTAGGATGCAAAGGTCAATACGGTAATACATCAGATAAATCATGATTTCTACCAATTTTGTTTATGTATTTTCAGGAGAAAAAAGAGGAGGAAGATGAAAAGACAGAGGAACAGAAGGCAGCAGAGAAGGCACGTCCTGTGTCCAGTACACCTGTACCAGGAACACCTTGGTATGTGACATTTTATTGTGACTCTCTTCAAAAATCTTCAGCCATTGGTCTATATTTATACACAGAACATTTAGTTTCAAGAAGTTGATTTTTGGAGAGGATTTATATTTAGCTTAAAGTGAAAATGGAGCATGCAAGTTGTGCGGTGTAGTATGAATTACAAAGCTCACAGAAATGTGGAAGACTAAGGTTTCTGTTGAAGGGGATATACAAATTATGTAAGCCGTGAATCATTTACAATAAAATCATAGAAAGGTATCCAGATTCAATACAATTCCTATGATATTGTTAAATATAAAGTCGATAATAGATCCTGACACTGTCATATTGATCTGGATGCTTTGTTTATATTTATGCAGGGGTTACCATAATTGAGTCAGTTGGGTACGTAACCTTGTGAGATGATCCAAGGTACATAATTCAATGCTCCTTACCCAGTGTGGTTTATTTCTCAGGAAGCTGAGAAATGGACCAGTCTGTGACATTGTGGTTGTGTCCTTGGACAAGAAACTTTAATGTAATTGCTCTAGATGGCATGTGACATGGGTGTATGTTGCTCAATGAGGTAGCCACTAGCTACTACACAGAGACTCTGCCTCAAAATGACAGACAGATCCTGGTTGTACATGGGCAATTAACCCAACAAACTAACAGGCTTACATATATGCAGCTAGCGATTAACAGATCAGGAGGCCAATTTCCAAACATAAACTACAAAGACACTGTATGATTCATTACTTTGACTTATCTAGGTCGAAAGTTTGATTAAAGATATAGCATGCTATTTAGAACTCTGCTCTGCTCTTCAAAGGAGTTTTTCTGATAGGTAGATTTCTATGTATTGGCAGGTGTGTGGTGTGGACTGGGGATGGTCGTGTCTTTTTTTACAATCCAAGTCAGCGTACTTCTCTGTGGGAAAAACCAGAGGAGATCCAAGGACGTCCAGATGTGGAGAAGATGCTCCAGGCACCCCCTGATGCAGCCAAGAGTAAATATGATTTGTAATAAAGTATAGAGAAAAACAAACATGAGAACGTAATATCAGGAAATGATCTATGTTAAAGAAATGTATGGTATTTAATGAAAACAGAGCAAAGCAGTCTACTTATATATTGACCTTATCAAGTATTTCATGTAATTATTTACAAATATTTCATTGTGACGTTGTAGCTGAGAAGAAGGAGGAGGAAGGAGAACCCCAGGCCAAGAAGCAGAAGTAAGTGTAAAGTTATTATAGCTACCATTTTTTATTTCTTTAACAGAAATTGCATACAGGGCTGTACTAGATGTACATTTAGTCCCATGTAATAGGCTGTTAGGGGAATCATTCAGTAGAAAAAATGATTGGAAAAATCATAGCAGTTAAAATGAAAATAAGAAAATTAGAAAAAGAATGATATTGGAAGTACAAATGCCATAATTGATAATATTAACACATCAAAGAGAACTTTTGAAAAATGTTAAAAATTTGTGTTGTACATATGTTTGTGATGTAATGTTTGTAGGATGGATGAGATGACAGAGGACAAGAAGGATGAAGTGAAGAGGATAGATGTAGGTAAGGAAGCAGCTATTGAGGCAGAAGTACAGGCAGCAAGACAGCGAGCAGTGGTGCCGTTGGATATCCGCATGAAGCAGTTCCGAGACATGTTAGCAGAGAAGGAGGTAAGTCATAGTTTGGAGTGATAAATGACAAGAATATTATTAAAATGTTTTCCTTCAGAAACATAGATCTACAACATCTTCAGGGTCATTTTTGTCCTAATTATGAAATACCACATTTTTTTTTATTGAAGAAAAATTATATATCTTGTACACTTTCTAAAATTTACAACTACAGTATTAACAAAGATTCTTGATTTTTTTTTCCAAACCTGGATACTACTGAAAAGCATAATAGTATGCATTTTTTGAGTAAGTAAAATTTCTCCTTTATAATATATGTGTGTTTGACCTTACTGACTCGGTGTTTTCCAGGTGTCTGCATTTTCTACTTGGGAGAAGGAGCTCCACAAGATAGTGTTTGACCCCCGCTACTTGCTGCTGACCTCAAAGGAACGTAAACAGGTATTTGAACAATATGTGAAGGAGCGAGCTGAGGAGGAGCGAAGAGAGAAGCACAGAAAACTACGCGAGAGGAAGGACTCCTTCCGCCAACTGCTTGAAGAGGCGAGACTTCATGGAAAGTATGTATCATTGTTTTTATACTTGTGATATATTTGGGAAGAAAACTTTGATCACTTTCTTGTTAGGGAGTCGGTAGCATATCTCGGTGATAATACGTACATATTCCTGTGATGATAAGAACTAGATCGATGAATATTAACAACAGAAAATCATATATATATCACTCTGTGTAGTTTAATCTTCTGGGTAAAGTGGAAAGTCATCATATGTTCATCATGTTTGTGAAAATGAATCAAGTCTGCAGTGAGTATTGTAAAAATTATCATGATTTATGTATCAATCATCCTGCTAAAGAGAAATGCATTTATTAGTAAATGATTTGATATCAATCCAATGCTCCATGGTAGGATATAAGAATATTATGATGATGCTAAAATGTCATGTATGAAGACTTAATATGAAGGATAGTGGAGAGCCATCCCCTAGCCAGAAAGCCTTCTGTTATGTGACAGGGCAATGAGACTGATACTGGAGTCCCACCATGCAGCCAGTAAGCCTGCTAAAGTCACAGGATAGGAAAAGCCTTATACAGAACAGCTTAAATAGTACTGTTGAGTAATGTTAAGGAAATTTGAATAACTGAATTGTGTGACCTATTAAGATGTATTCCTTGTTGACTGAAAACAATATCAGTTGCTTTATTTGTTGAATCACAATATGTTTGAAAACTTTTTCATGTTGAGATATGACATGTTCAATTACTTAAGTACTTAAATTACTCTACATTTTAAGTATCATATTAAGTAAAAAAAATATGAATACTGTAATCAGTTGAATATAGATATTGTAATTACACGGTTTAAGTGAAAAAATTTCGGTGTAGATACTTTGATGACATAATGTCTTGTTAATGTGATCGTTTTGCATTTTGTTATGTGGTAGTATATTTTTTGTGGTAGTATTTCAAATATTGAATCAAACAAATAACATTAATAAAAACTTGTTTATATTAAACAAAGTTAAGTTGTTATGTTTGAAAACAACAAATTTACATTAATCTACTCTTAAGGTGTGTACACCTATCCAGTTAAAACGTCAGCATGATTCAGAGAAAACTAGGGTATAGAGTATCATCAAACTCGTTCTACATAAAGAAAGATAGATCTGAAGTGATATTCCAAATCAGTTGTATAAATGTCAAGGTCACTTAGGTTATTTAAGAATTCTGTTCTGTGCAAAACATGTCAGCACAACACAGGAAATCCCATACCTTGGAAAAGTAATTAATCTTTACACTGATTTCCCTTCATATGATGATGAAGGCCAGTGATTTTCAGTCAAGGATTCATAGTCAAAAGGACTTTGGGTCCTAAGACTGTATAGGGATTTTTCTAGGTATAATATATCTTGAGCTTGTGTTTTGCATAAGCAAATTTGTGATGGTTTTTGATGTCGGTTTTGTAGATCTTCCTTCAGTGATTTTGCTGCAAAGTATGGCAAAGATGAACGATTTAAAGCTATCGACAAAATGAGAGAAAGAGAGTCCATTTTCAGTGACTACTGTTCTGACCTGAGGAAGAAAGAGAAGGAAGAAAAATCACTCCAAAAAGAAAGGGTATGTATACAAAGATGAAACATGGATACCAGGGACAAAATGATACTTAGATCATGATTAATCAAAGATGTGCACTGTGCCAACTGTTAAAGCTGTTTCTCATGTGAACTTTCACAGGACTCTTCACAAGTCTCCTTTAACTATCAGTTGTTGATTTTTAGGTCATCTGAACCAAGTGGTCAAGATGACTCATTACTATTGTCCATCCTTTATAATACTACTCCTGCTTAATGCCTAGGCGGATTTCAACCAAATTTGGCTTGAAACATTATCAAGGAGTGGCAGTGATATCAAAGATGCATGAAGTGATCCTGATATTGTCCTTATCAAATCTTTTACGCTTTGTGCTAAAATCCAACATTACTCATCTAGAACAGATAGTCTGAACTTCTTCTCATGTTTCATTCACACCCATGAGAAAAATATTTGAAGTTTAACATTTTTTTAAACAAAGGAAAGAGATGATTATTTGTTAGTTTTCAGTGATCAAAACTTCAACATGGCAACCACAGTAGTTATTTTGTAACATGGTGGTGCAACTGTTTTTCATGTACAGAACCTACCATTTACGAGGTTTGATATTTCAAGGAATGTTCAAAATTCTAATTCATCAGATTTGTCTGACCACCATCAATGAATTCCGTGGTTTGTCCATCCATCAGATGACTGTTAAGGGCCATGGCCCTCTTATTTATATTTTCTTACACACCTTGACCAAAAATATCATCATGTCAAATCACTATTATGACAGACCAGTTGTTTCAAAAAGTGCCAGTCATTGATAGGAATAATCACAAAAGATTAGAATTTGTAAAAGGATCTTCTTGCTAATTAATCTAAACTTGCATTAAAAAGGGAAAAGTCTACTTACTTAATGGCAGTCAGTCTGAGTCTTTCCTTGTATACTTTTTCTTTGGTTTCATACTTGATAATATATCACTTCGTTAGAGCCACATATCAGAGGAGTTGCATGATATAAGCTGAATATTGATCAGATCACATTCCTGTCTTTAAGGATAAGCTAAGAACTCTGAATACTTCATCTATTACACAGAATATATATATTATATCATTATTTCTCTTGTGTTTATTGTGACAATTCCTGGTATATATGTGATGGATCCCTGTGAAAGGAACTGAGAAATATTTGTAGCGTCAAAGGCTGTGCTGAAATCTCTATTGTTAATAATGAATTACTCAAAATCTTTTGTCAAAAATATCTAATATTACTATCAGTGTCTAGTATTGCATTTTGCTGGTTAAAATCTGTTAAATGATCTGCTCAATATGTGAAACAGAAATAGAAGAAATGAATTCTGTATGATTAAATGAATATTGTAAATACCATGATTACTATTTTGAAGTGAAGTTTGACAAATTATTGATCAAAGTATGAGAACATTTGGAATAGTCGTTTCAACTTTTTCTTAGATATTACAAAGCACTAAATCATTCAGATTTGTATGTCACATGCTTTTCCTTTTCAGTTTGATACACAATTTTATTTCAGCAAGGAATAATTCTGTTGGTTTGATATTCTTGAAAAAAAACACCCCCAAGGAATTAAAGGAAAATGAGAAATTAATTGAAGATTTAGAACAGGGAAAACTAAATGCAGTCATTTTTTTGAAAATTTATATTGGGGCTATTATCAAGGAATAACAGACCAACAGATTTATTCTTGAAAAGTTTCCATCAGTTATAAAAATATGATTTCCTAATTGATGACCATATAACAAAATATTTGCATCTATAATATGATACAATTTCAAATAATATAAGCTGCTTTGATTACTATGGTTTTATTTGGTAACATATTGAAATGTTTTATATGATTTCCTGATAATTCGAATACATTCTTGCTACCTTGTTCTACTGTAATTGTATTGTTTCTTGAGAATTTTAATAATTTTATTTTGATTTATTATAATTCCGATATGATCTGATAATTGTAAAGTACTTTTATAATTTTTCAAATGTTATTATAAACATCATTTATGTCTTTTGATGATAAAAATATAATGATGATTTTAAATGGATCTCATATCAATATAAATATCTTGAAGTCTACTTATGATTATAAAGCATAAATTTTCCATATATTCTGATAAAAGAGAGCCACAAGGCTGTGAATTAATAACTATTATTAATATGACATAATGTGCTTTAATTCCTTGATTTGTCCCTTTTCGAAAGAGGCTGATATCGGCAAGAGAGCCAAGCTCTAAACTTGGAGGTTGAAATGTGAGGAAATCTCACCCCTATGTGTTTAGCGTGACCGACACTCGACCCAGAACAGCTTTTTGGTGTCTGACACTAAGACTTTATGAGACTTATGGTATTTGATCAAGTTTCTATTTAAAGTTTGCCTGTTACATAATGTTGCTATACTGATTAAATAGATTTCTGAAAATTTTGGAAAAATGATCCATTTATACACATCTGATAACCTGAAGACAATATGTGATCAGGGAGGGAGGATTCCTTTTTTCATTTGAATTTGTAAATTCCAAGGTGTTTGATATAGAGAAATGATTTAGAATTGTTTCATGATTGGGAACTAGGTAATAGTTGGATAAGAATAAAAACAGGTTTTTGTTGAATATGTATTTCTACCGATTTTCAATTATTTTAGTGATAATTGATTCAGATTATATATTGAATGATCCAGCATGTGTTTCTCTAGATAGTTGATACATTTTACGGCATCAAGTTTGAGAAATATAACGAAATCTGTAGAAACCCATATTTAACTAAAGACAGTAATGGGAATGGTTTATCTTGACTTTGAAAACGATCATATAGCTTAATTTTTTATTTGGCTTCAGAAGAGAGGTAGATTTTGGCAAGGTGTTCTCTGGTCTAGATAGGTTGATCTTGAATCTAGTCTGATACTAGCTTACGTTGATGGGGAGGTTTTTAATGTGTAACTGGGATTTATTTGAAGGATTGAAGAGCAGTACTGGGTTTCTGTCTGTTAATTTATTTCTGAAAGAGAAAAGAAAAAATTCATTATTACTTCCTTATTTTGAAATGTTCCTGTGCTATGAAGGGAGTTAAAAAGTGAATTGTTCCTTGCATATAGAAGTCAAACCATTGATAACAGTATTTTTGTGTCTCATCTTCAGCATTTGTTATTGAAATTTAAAATCAGATTTCAATTTGAAAAGGCTAATGGCTATGTTTAAAATGTTAAGGATTTTGTTAAAACCTTTATTTTCCATTTTATTCATTGATAAATAATCATAGATTGATTTCGTAGATGAGAATACAAACTTCTGTTTTAGAATGAATGAAAATGAGATATTATAAATAAATCACATGAGAGGAGAAGAGACAGATTTGTGATATCAATAGATGAAAGTATCAACTGCATTTATATTTGTGTAGGTATGTGGTGCCAACACAAAGCTCAGGCACTTATTCAGTGTTAGATGAAAAAATATATTATTTATTATATTAAAATATTTAAAAAAAAAAAAAAAAAAAAAAAAAAAAAAAAAAAACCAAAAAAAAACTGACATGCTTATGTTTGAGGATTGACAGAACTGGTGTGAACAGCCATTTGAAGATCTGTATGCCTATCTTTATCAAAAGAAAGTCTGTGTTGGAATATTTTATAATTTGATGATTCCAGATTCTGCTGAGTTAAATGTGTTGGTAACACATACAGTTTGGAAATGTTTCATTACTGTACAACAAGCTTATTTTAGTATCAGATCCAGAAAGTATTACCAAATATCTGATAAAGAACCTGTTGATAGCTGTGTCTTACAGTGATGAAATGTTTCCACATGTGATCATGTGTACTTACACTTATTTATTAGCTGTTGATATGTCAAGGTGTTCGTTGATTGTACTTGTAACACAATCATTGATTCTATCTGCAGTAACTATCACAAGATCACAGACAGAAGTCCCTCAAAGTTGTAGTGTACAGTACATTGAGCAGCTTTGATTTCTCATATAGCTGATAGATAAGGAAAGGATACATCATTGCAGCAATTCACTGACATATATCATGTATTTTTGTTGATAATACTGGGCTCAATGAATTTACATAAATTTTGTCATTGTGTCACAAATAGAGATCATTATTAAAGATATATGATCATATTTGCGAAAACAGTATTAACAGATTATATGTAAATTATAATCCCTTTTCACTTATGTGACATTTACAAAAAAATATTGATTTCAATGTGCTATGCATCTATTGTATTATTGTCAATTTATACACATTAATGCATCTTACTACTTGTCTTTTGAAAGAATCAGTTACAACATGGTAACATTGATACATTTGTGACATGTAAAGAACATATGTACATCTGTATATCACCTGTAACATTGTCTTTTACATATGTCTCATCTGTTCAAAGTTTACCTATTGAGAGCATAATGACAATATAATTCTCAGCTTTGAATGAAGTCTTTAAAAACGTTTGATCACTTATGCCGTCTTTCTTTCATAGTCATGTAATGATGAATATCCTTATAAATGATGGTAACACTGTGCTATATGATAGTTCTTTCTTGTTTTATAATTAAATAAAATATTTCTTGTATGGTAATTGCTTCTGCTGATAAAGATATCAACATTATCTGTGTTTTCCTTATCATCAATGGTTTAAAGCTTCAGAGGGATTTTAACATTTGCAATGTAAGGTTTCGATTTGTAATGAAATTTTCTTTTCAGGAAATTTACTCCAAACAGCTAGTGTTAGAAATGCTACACAAATTCCAAATAAATACATAATGACATCACTTTACTGCACTTACTGGACTTCTCATTGTTTCATGGAGATTGTCTTTTTATTTTGGTTCAGTTGAACAATTCAGAGGTAATTTGTGTAGCATTACAAACCTTAAACATGTACTTTCTGCCTATTTATAACTTCCTTTTTCTACATGGTTGTCTTGTCCCTTACAGCTGAAGTCTGACTTCTTGTCACTCTTGAGGGAAACTTCTGAAATTGAGCGACACTCTCGTTGGAGTGAGATAAAACGCAAGATTGACTCTGATCCACGATACAAAGCAGTGGACAGCAGTTCTCGACGAGAGGATTGGTTCAAGGATTATGCAAGGAAGTTGGAAGATGTGAGTAGATTTTGCATCAGCTGTGAAGAGTGATATTAGAAGGAAATATTTACCAACATTTAGATTGAAAATAAAAAGTTTATATAGGGTTGATATTGTGCTCTTGTGATGTGCCATGAAAGTACTTAGTTAAGTTTCAAGTTTTGATAGGGAGAAGTTGATAGTGAAAAGGATAATGAAAAGAGAAGACATGAGGTTGTACTGATTTGCTATGATCTAATGCATTTTCATAAAGCTCATAATTGTTTCCATTTTAGATATAATTAGTCATCTTCAACTATGAAAGTTTTGCTTTATTTGAAACATATTAGATTTGTTTACTGCTGAAATCCTATGAACATCTAGTGATTTAGACTGCAGTGTAGTTGGTGGTGTTGTATAATGCATATAAGTGATCTGTATTATGTACAGCCTGTATCAGAAGATGAAGATGACAAAAAAGATAGAGAAAATGACAAGAAGGAGAGAGAGAAACAGGAGCGAGTGGAGGCAAGCATCCGTAAACGTGAGGAAGAAGTACAACGGTCTTTATCTTCATCTCTACGTGAGCGTGATAAGGAAAGGGAACAGCACAAGAAAGATGAAGCTATGCAGCTTTTTAATGCCCTTCTCTCTGACCTGGTAAGTGATCTTTGATATAGAAAGATGTTTTACTTCAGCAATAGTACCATTGATGAAAAAAGGTGGACATTTTTCTAGTGAGAAACCGTTCTTACTATACTCTTATAGAACTGCAGTATTTGTGTATATTGATATGATAGTAAAGATCTACAGCAGAAATCTGTGGTATTGGGAGGCATAATATATTGCTACCATGTCCATCCTTCCTGTCTTACCCAGTCCAAGTGTGTTCTGTTCTGAAACAATGTCATCAGAACATGTCAGAAGACATCTTTTTACTCTCCTTTATGTGTCACTAATATAATAAAAATATACTGCAAGAAATTTCAAAACACAATAGCGTTATCTCCTTAATGGTACTTACATTCATGGAAGCAGGAACATTTATGTGTTGCAGACATTTTCTGTGTTAAATATAAAAACTTTATAGCATCTTTTGAGGATTCAAAAAATAAACCAGAATCTGGTGGAAAACATGTTAAGTTTTACTTGAAAGAATTGCATAAAAATGTAGATCTTGTTACCACTCCCAACAGTGAGCATATCAAATGTTTCAGGTTCGTAACTCAGAAGTAACCTGGCGAGATACACGCAAGCAGCTGAGAAAGGACCATCGCTGGGATTTGGCTGATCTGTTGGACCGTGACGAAAAGGAGAAACTGTTTGAGGAGCATATCGATAACCTCAACAAGAAAAACAAGGATATGTTCCACAAACTGATGGATGATACAATGGTAATTGAGTTTATATCTGCCGCGAATAAGGGATGGTACCGTGGTACTTAAGTTTATATCTGCCGAGATTCAGGGATCTCGAGATGAAGGAATGATACAGTAGTACATTATACATGCTGATATTGTAACTGAGAGACTGTTTCTAGGTTATTTGGAATGTGGAATAGAGATGTTTTTGATATCCTAAAATAAGTATTTTTCATTTAAATAAGTTTTGAGTGGAATGTTCTCAAATATGTCCCATTGATACAATGAAGTTAACTTAGATGACTTTATTAGCAACAAATATTTTTCCTCATTCAAAATTCTGAAAATGGGCTGAAGATGATTGTCTCTCATCAGTGGAATGGTTATCATATCTTTTTGGAAGTTTGATTAATTTCAGATTATTTTTGTCATTCCCACATTAATCAGTCATATTAAATTTCAGAAAATTTAAACTGTTTTTAGATTATTTTTCACTTAGAAGTTTAAACAATTACCATATGTTATTGGATGCATGAGACTGAATGTGACTGTGTTATCTTTGTGTGATGTCTGCATCCCATGAAATAGTATGATCAATACTAGAGTAAAGATAGTGTTTTTTATCTTTGTGATTACATGTATTTAAATTTCCTTTCAGCCCAGTCTTACATCCACATGGAAAGAAATAAAAAAGCAGATAAAAGAAGATCCAAGATATGTGAAGTTTTCCTCCAGTGACAGGGTAAGATATCAAAGTGTTTCTGTTGTGATGGGTGTCTGTAAACAGAGATGCTGAATAATGCAAAAGTTGGATTATTGGGAATTTGCGGCAAGAGTTATAGAAATGATATGAAATGGAATTTGATATTCTTTTTATCACATTACAACTAGTTTTGGAGATATTACAGACCCATGCTTTGCTATGTCATTTTTGGCATCATTTTGTCTCTGTTATGATGTCATAATGCATTCGATGAATTAGGGATATTGTTAAAATGCTTTCTCATAAGGTTACAATAAATTGTATTATTTTTATTGTCATATGTTGTTATAGAAGGTGATGTCAGTTCATTTTCACCTTTTGATATTTCAGTATGTCATATTACAGTTGTTTCAATACAAAAATAGAATAAAAGTATTATTTGGGTTTATTGAATAATGCAGCAGCAATCATGTGATAAAATTTGGAGTAAGATACTGAAATTACCCTCTGATAGAATAACAGCAGAATGTAGAAATGTCACATGTTTTATCCTGCAACTAACAGTTAATGTTTCTTTTTATAGAAACGTGAAAAGGAATTTAATGATTATCTACATGAAAAATATGTACAAGCTAAGGCTGACTTCCGAGAACTGTTAAAGGAATCCAAACTCATAACTTACAGGTAAGAATACAGGACTATACTGGTAAATATATTGTACTTTAATGTGATAAATATGCTTGTAATCATTTGTGTATTAAAACAAAGAAGTGGAATGAAATGGGATTGGCGGGCACTAAAACTTCATTATTTTCTCTTTCTTTTACAGATCTAAGAAGCTGTTGGAAGAATCAGATTCACACATGAAGGACATCATCACTATTTTACAGGTAAGACTTTGTTTTGTCTGGCTCATGACATCACCTGTTAGCCACAGTGGCCAAGTGATTAAGCCAAAAAGGCCTATGAGCTTCTTTATCACAGCCCTCTACTGGGTTGCAGATTCAAGGTACAGGTTGCAGGTCGGTGGTTTATCTCCAGGGACCTCAGGCTTTCTGACACCACCCAAACATTAAATGACCCTGGCTGTTAATAGGATGTAATCCAACAATAAAACTTAAATCTAGCCACAGTTAATAGAATGTCTTCCCCCTATAGGCATGTTTTGACTAAGGAGTTAGCAATCTAGAATTCTTTTAATAAATATGCAAATCTCTTTTGTTGAAATGTTAAAATGAAAGTTACTGAAAACAAAGCAAAACAATGCAAATGATATGTTTATTTTAAGTATCAATTTTCAAGTTTTCCTTGTTGAATCTCAGATGCAAGAATATCCGTTTCTGTGTTACTGTATGTAATATTGATATGAGATATCTGTGTGGTTTCAGAATGACAAACGCTACTTGATCCTGGACTGTGTGGAGGATGAAAGAAACAAGATCCTTATGTCCTATATTGACGACTTGGACAGGAAAGGTGTCCCGCCACCCCCTACTGCCTCGGAACCCTCCCGGAGGTCCACCAAGTGATCCATATACCTGATGGGAGTTACTGGATTGAGTAACAGACCTAGCCAACAAGACCTTGACTGACAATGCCATGTCTGCAAAATACATTGTGTTGGTCCACTGATTCTGAAACTACACAAGCCTTCACGAAGACAGATTTAGTTGGTCTCATTAATGAACAAATTGTTTCAGAGTATTCTTGTATCTGCTTAATCATTAATCATTATTCATTGTTGGTCCATATACGGTAATGAGCATTTTTGTTGTAAATTGCTTTTTTTAGATTTCTTACCTGTGGACAAATTTAGAATGTTTTATGGTCAGCGGACTTAACATATAATAGGTGGATTTTAACTCACCCAGTCACACAGACATGGTAGTTGAGAAATCTTGTCTTTTTAGACCTAACATAGTGATACTTATTCCAGCAGTAAAACACAGCCTGGTAAGTAGTGATACCATTCAGTAAGACAAATACCACCCTTTGTTGCAAGGGGAACTAGTATCATTGACATATTTCAAGGCAAGCTTTTCATTGTTTACTTCACAATTCTTCTGTAAGAATCCATTGTTGTATTGCCAAACTTCACTTTACCAAAAGTTGGCAGGACAAATAGTGACTGTATAATACAAAATTAAAATGAATGATGTATTTTTTGTTCTAGTGTAGCTTCTTTTAGAGAGCTGCACTTAGTCAATTGATGTACTATTTAATAGGATGTTCATTTAAAATCTGACTGCTCTAATGGCTCCACCCACTGAAGATATTCTTTCTGTGGTAAAATGTGGGTAGAAACTTTGGGATGATGAATTAAACTTGCTTCCTCTAGAAAGTGGATGGAGTATATTATCTAATAGAGTAACCTCATTACTGTTCTATAATTTTGATCTGATAGTGTTTTAGTCATTGCTACATCAAGTATATGTGTAATTCAGACAGAAATCATGATTATTGTTTGTTCATCACCAGAATCATTAATAATATGTTCACATCACAGTTTGCATTTCATGCTAATATGTCAGATTGAGAGTTGTCCCACTTGTTTTGGTTGAAAAACTAAGCATCATGTCATCTCTACCTGGAATGTTCTCATATATTATAAAACATTCCATGATAAAGAGGGTAAAATGAATCTGGGAAAATGCTAGGTTTTCAAGCCAATTTGATTGTTGTATTGTAGGTTTTAGACAATAAGAAGTTATGTACAATAAAGGGTTCAAATTGGAGGAAAAAAAACTTCTTGAATTTGCCCATTCTAAAGTAAAAATTTAGTGGATCAGTAACAGCATGCCTGATATTATTCAAGTGCCATACCTATTGATCATGACAAGATGTAGCATAATTTTTCATTGGCCGCAGTCTGTACTTTGCAATTAGGTCTCTATTTGATAAGCATAGAAAATTTTTGGTGTTTTATGTTCTGGGGATGAACATGCCAGTTTCCCTGATTGGTTTACCGAAAAGTGTTATTTGAGATTTTGACAACAGAAGTGATTTCCATTTTCTGTTAGAGATTTAACTAATTTGGTACTATCAGAAAGGGTATCTCTTAGTATTGCTATTCAGTGGTGTAATAAATCGATACCTTATGGTGAATGTTACATTACAAGAATTGACAGAAACATTATCAGTGATTAACATGGAAGATTTTTTAAACTATCTATCGAATCAAATCTGATCACAAAATTATATATCCTTTTTAGGCCATTGTTTTAAGCGTTTTATTGTGATATTCCTTTAAGTACTAGGCAGTGAAATCCAAATCCAAGATGTTTTAAAAGACATTTTTAGTAAAATTGTATTTGTAAATACACAACTTACGTGTAAAGAACGCTTGACAGTCTTGTAAATATTGACGATTTAAAGCTAAAATTGATGTGATTGTTGTCATGTTGTACATTCAAAATGAGACAACTGATAACGTTATTTACCATTTGTAATAGAATAAGGTAATGCATTTTTTACTGACATCACTGTTAGAAAGGATAATTTGTAGGTTTTAACAGTGATATAAAGTAACTACATGCCTCCTTGTGGAATACAGTCCAAATAAAAGTAAAAAGCTGACTGACCAAGTGAATTTTAAAATCAGTTCTAAAACTAATATGAAGAATACGACTGAAAAAGGACTAACACTCATGCAGAAAGGTATTTGTGTTTGTAGCAGGATGAAAGGAGGATTTTTTAAATTGTAAAAGATAGGGTGTGTGTCAAGTTGTAAGAAGATGTAAGGACGGAATCTTTTGAATTTAAAAAAACAGATATTAACAGTATGTTCCAAAGTGCTTGGAAAATCATGGAAATATACACAAGATGTTTTCAATGGGGAAGAGAATGAAAGCAAAGTTTTACTGTAGAAGTTTCTTCTACTTTTATTGCAAAAATAGAAGTTTTGAGATGTTTTATATTTTACAATCAATTGTCACTTGTGAATGTCTCTGTAATGCTTTCTTTGTAGTTATAACTGTAGTATGTTTCTGTTTTGTGTCACGTTACATAGTGCGACTTAAAGTGTCAAACTTTGGTGACTCTCATTGCAAGATGAGTTTTAAAATGGAATGATATTGATAATCCTATGTTGTGAATTGTTGCAGGGATATTGTAGATATGTGAATATGTGTACAATTGAATGAATAATATGTAAGTGTACATGGATGGGCCACAATAAATGTACCGTCTGATGAAAGTGTTTTGTTCTTTTTTCACCATTTTGAAGGATATTGTTGAAATTTAGAATCAATAAATGTATTTCTCTTAACATTTTTTTACTTAGTTATAGGTGCCTATTTACATAAGTCATGTTTTGTCTGCCTTCCGTTAAATTTACTTTATGGAATTCATTCAAACTTAGTCAAAAGCAACATTGGTAGAGAGGCAATCAAATTTTTAGTCAACCATCAGATGATGCGCTTTTTAAATTTCTTTTCATTTGCTGTGAATCTGTCTATACTTTAATAATTTTTAATTATCGCCTTTTCTTTTGAGAAGAACAGGATGGATCATGCTCAAATTTGTATGTAAGTTCCCCTTAGTCCCTGGTTGTGCCCTTTTGAGTTTTGAAGAAATACCTGAAAGGCAGCCATCTTTGTTCTTACTATGAAAGTTTGTGATTGCAATGTTTAGCTCCCAAAGGGCCAAGTGGTCTTATTATGTACTGTGTCATCTGTCTATTCATCAAATTGTTGTAGAAATCACTGCTAGTCATGAACAACTTGGTGGATTTCGACCAAATTCAGTCAGAAGTATCTTTAACGGAAGAGGGACTCAATTTTGTATAAATGGAGGGTCTTGAGGTCACCAAAGGCAAAGTCATATGGTGGTCTATTGCAATTGCAGTTTGTCTAGCGTTCTGCATCTGTAAACTTTAAACATTTTCAACTTCATCTCAAAAACCTTTGAATTGATTTCCATGAAATTTTGCAGAAAGCTTCCCTGATGAACCAAAATAGTGAATGATGTTCCACACTTTCAGGGGCTTGAGGGGCAGTGTCAGAAACTGTCAAACTGACTTAAATTTCAAAAATCTTAATAGCCAGATATGGTAGAAATAAAATGCACATTGGGTAAAGTTTGCTTTACTTTATCTAGGAAAAGTATATCTTTTAGCATAATTTGTTTAATTTCTATTGGAAATATTTCAAACTTGGTTAAAATTATGACCAAAGGATGAAGGCTTATTGGTATTCACACATTGATCTTGGCTGACCCCCAGAAACTGATGTGTTGAGCCAAAAGGAGTCCAGTTGACATCATTTCAAAACCGTTCTTCTCATCACCCAGATATGGTTGAATCAAAGCTGTTCATGGGGAGAATGAATTTCCCCCTGGGAAGGGGTAAAGTTTACCATAGTTTTTATAGGAATGCATGGATTCTGTCCCGATTTGGTCTGAAATATTCGGTCTTGAGCAGGAGGGATGGTGCTCAGTCGGGAAAATTGTGTAAATTCTTTAAATTTTGCTTCTGTAGGAATTACAGGATTCTGTTAAATGTGGTTTGAAGCATCCTTGGTTGAAGCTGAATGATGTATAAATGAGTTGGCTGACACCCGTGGGGCAAAGGGGTGGTGTCCATCTTGAATTTGATGGTAAAAGATTAATATCACTAATTCTTGGAGAAGAATTAGCAAATTTCACATACCTTAATTAACTAGGAGCAAAAACAGGGAAGAAGAGCTTGGGAAAAGACACCGATTTTTAAATAACAAAATAGAGATTAAGCGATAATTGGTGCCAAGATCCCTCTGAGATCTCTTGTTTCACAACTAGTGTCTTTGTCATACATACATACTGCATGCATGGTAGAAAACATTTGAGGTCATGACATTCATGTAGGCAGAGAAGAAGTCGGAGGAAGAAAATGGCCTTGATAAAAATGAGAGTGAATTAAAAACTTAACACAGTATCAATTTACTGTCATTTTATTGTGAATAGATAACACTAATTGAGACATAAAAGCAAGACAAAAGAAAAAAAAACTGAACTACAGTTTAAATTTATCAAACAAAAAAACCCCATGAACGAAATGATCAGTAAAGTACTATGTAACATATATTAATAAATATATACAATATTTTTTGCAACTGAATTTATATATGAGTGTACCTGGTGTGTTTTTACCAGGTGAAATGACAATAATTTGGTTAAATCTATAAAAGAATAAATAACCTTTGTTTGGAGTAGACAAATGTACTATGTAAAATAAGATAACACAAATTATCTTAAGAACAACAGAACAAACTGAAAATTGCAAACCCACATATTTTGGTGCCATCAGATAACCTCGCATCAATTTAATTATGACACTTCATGGTTTTAGGACAATTTCTTAAAAAAAATGACATTCTGAAAATACTAACTATTTGAAATCTTTGAACAAGTACACAGTAATTTAGATACCTGGTAACTCAAAAGGATGTAACTACAGAAAACAGTTACACTGGATTTTCAATAAAGTAACTTGACCTTTTTTTTTACCTTCTCACTTTTTTATAAATTTTACAAATAATTTCTGAGTAAAACAACAAGCAGTTGCACTGGATTTTCATTAAAGTAACCCCCCCTTTTTTTTTTTACACCTCACTGTTTCAAAAAATTTCTCGGTAAAACAACAATCAGATGTCCATTACCAGTTCGATGTTCTTATAACTTAACATTGGATTTCACAGATAAGATATACCAAAATATATCTATTATCCGGGTAGTAAATATCCTCAAATCTACAATTATGTGCAAGGACAACTAAATGGTAAGGGATACATGACGACAAATATGGCACAAAATTCTTGTATGTTTTATGTGAGGACACAGAGCAGTGAATCTGATGTCCAAATGAGATATCTCTGTGAAAGTCACAACATGGGGAGGGCTAATCTAATCACTTAAAACTTGTTAATATTGGTCAATCTGAATTAAATCTGAGTATTTCATACGAATGAATCCATACTTGTATATTGTTAAATAAATCTGATGATCTGGGGTAGTAGTAATAGAGCATGCATTTAAGATAAAGAACAAACAGCAAATTAAAAGTGTAAAAGAATGTAATAGATAGAACATACTTTGTTTCCTGGTGTATAATAGTTATATCTCGTCTTGTTAGACACTTCTGATATTTTTTTCACTTGTGATATATATAAATTTTCCACTCTACTAAATGAAGTATAACATATTCGTCAAAACACAAAGAATATCATCTATTTATAATCGTGATCTTCATCAATACTTAAGATGTTTTATTGTTCAGCACTGTGTTTGAGTGTTCTTGTGTTGATATGTGTTGCATGATTATACAGGAACATCATATGTAAAATATCAAGAAGATCCCTTCAGCATTTTCTGCAAAATTCGTGTAATTCACAGATTTGAAAGTTCAAGAAAGGAGTCTAATGACAACCGTTCATACAAAAGTATTTCTAGTGTTTCAACCAAACATGTACCTCGTAGTCCTAAAAGAAGAGAATCTACATCTCTAGTAGTCCTTGTTGAACACAATCAGATAACAAATCAGATATGGCTGCGAGTTGGTCATTGAATGAGTAAATACTTCCAGATATGGCTGCGAGTTGGTCATTGAATGAGTAAATACTTCCAGATATGGCTGCGAGTTGGTCATTGAATGAGAAAATACTTCCAGCAAAAAAATAATGACCAACAGTATCAGTCAAAACTGCATGATCTTTTCTAAACTAATCACAACAGTAAACGCACACAAACGGAGTAAAATAAATCAGTTGTAATAATAGTTACACCATGTTAATTTATTGATCAGTAAAAACAGCTGAAACAGCTCACATGGTAAACAAAGAAATATAGTACATTATGTAATTACTATAACATGTTTCCTGTTTTTAAAAATATTTCATACATTTAGTGGCAAGATCCTTGAAGCTCATAAACACAAACTAGCTTAAAATATCTACACTGGAAAAGCATTCAAAGTCCTGGAATGTGTATATACAGGTACGATTGTACTGAGGAATGTACAAATCAAACATTTACATAAGGCCCCTCATACGCTCATATCAACAATAAAACCACTAATTAAAAACTCTCTTTAACTTTTTTACATAAAACATCATTATATATACATGTGAAGAATTTCTAGCTGTACATCACTACAACTTTAAACATCCTTGTTGGGGATATAACTGTCAGGCAGGTAAAAAGTTCTTTGCTAGGTGATTTGGTGCTGTTGACTGTATAATCAAGGTCCAGACAGGTTAAGAGTAAAAAAAATATCCGAAATATCAATAAACATAATGACGTAAAGCCTGACAATATCCCCTGCGCCCCACTGTTTAAAAGAAAGACACAATCATATATATCTATATATATATATATGTGTGTTAATATTACAAGTTTAATTTCTATTTGTTAATTTTTATTGTTCCATACAAAGTATTGAAATGGAGAATTTCTAGAGTACCAGCTTGATGCCTGTACAAGTTTTGAGTACCAGGTAACTATCTTGAATTTAGTGATGTAATGAGGGTTATCTGTTTCCCTGGTAGCTGAGAAAAAGAAATTTCAACAAGGGCACTAACCTGATATATACAGAAAGGTTTGTGGAGTTGGGTGGAATGGTTTTGAAGTTATAGCCTTTGGGGGGACGGATCATGTGATCATGTTGAGAATGTCTACCATTACAACTTCTAAACACCCTTTTTGGGGATGTGGTGGTGGTGTAATGGTTACATGTAAATGTTGGTCAGTTATACTGTAGAATGTCAAAGATTTAAACTGTAAAACTTCTACATCAATCTATATGTGACACCAATCCTGACACCACCAAGGTATTCATTATACCATTCTCACTTGCTCTCTTATACGTCACAAAAGAACCATTCTGAATGGGAAGACTACTAAATGTATAGACCTGAGTCGGAAAAGTGGGTTTACAACTGAACCACAAAGCGTTCAATAAAATATCATGTGAGACAGCCGCAGGCCTCAGTATACTCACATTTATTTTTCATTACCTGGTAATAATAAAATTTCTGTAAATACTCGCATTTATTTTCCATTATCTGGTAATAAAAAAAATTCTTTATGTACAAATTCCATTAATCTTATCCCACACAGCATGTCGCTTGCAATTATTCAGGTAGATCTCCCTTCATGTCAAGGTCTAGAGAACAAGGTCGAGTGGTATACTGCTGGTATTGTTATATAACCAAACCACAGTCATCACATACGAGTTTCAGTTTCATTAAATGCATGGTTTACTTTAGCTCTGGAATATAGTAATCATGACAACAGTCAAGTTATGTAGACTGCACAAAACTTCTGAATTCAGGATGGAAAAAAACATCCTGTTGTGAAATTTCAATCGGTTTTTAGTTTAAGGACGGCAGCAATAAATTCTCATATTTTTTTATTTTGATATTTGAGATATGGAGATTTTAACCAACTCCCAACAAAACTTTGATAAAAAAGAGAAGTATGTGAGTTACATTGTACCTTTGAATTATTTGGTTGAAATACATCTTGCTTTTATTTATATCATGAATTTCGTGTCAAAAAGTTAACAGACAAAAGCTATGAAAACAACCATGTAATCTTGATGGTGTTCTTTCATTTTCATCTGCCTGATGAAGGTGAAAGAGTGTAGTCAATGAAATGTCACATATATATTCCTAACCTTGACTGAGGTCTTTCACTTTTATCTGACAAATGAAAGTGCTGGGAGTGTAGTCAGTGTCACATATGGATTGATTTCTGGGTTCAATCTATGATCTTGATTCACTCTACACACTCACTGCAAGGAAATATTTCACAATCACCAGTATTTATATTTGTAATATATTTGAGTGAAACAATGAAAAACAATGTTAATGGATTGAAGCTGGTCTGGGCCAGTTTCCCAGGATTTCTTATGGTATGAAGTTGTTATAATGTACGACAGGGAAATCAAAGTTGTATAATTTTTTTTATAAAAACGTCTTAAATAAAGAAATAATAATGATATGGTTTTGCTTCAAAATATGTATGAAAAGGACACTATCATTCTGTAATAGGAAAATTTATCACCTTAAGCATACACACTTATGAAGAATGTAAGTATAAAATCACAAATATATAAACATATTACTGAATTGATATATATTAATCATATACAATTGATTTAGAAAATTATTTACAATTTAGTAAGAGTATGTTGCTTGACACTTCAGCACAATCACATGAAGTTTAAGACACTTTTTGTTAAGATCACATAAGCTTTTCATCAGGCAGACCATGTCTGGGGCAAGCCTATACTTGTACCTACAATTCTGCTGTTTAGTGAATTAAAATCAAGCACCCATGAATTGAATTTATAAGACAATCAGTCTGTCTTCATGGGTGTAACATGTGACAACCAATCAGTTGTCATCAGTGTAACATGTGACAACCAATCCGTTGTCATCAGTGTAACATGCGACAACCAATCTGATGTCATCAGTGTAACATGTGACAACCAATCTGGTGTCATCAGTGTAACATGTGACAACCAATCTGTTGTCATCAGTGTAACATGTGACAACCAATCTGTTGTCATCAGTGTAACATGTGACAACCAATCTGTTGTCATCAGTGTAACATGCGACAACCAATCTGTTGTCATCAGTGTAACATGTGACAACCAATCTGTTGTCATCAGTGTAACATGTGACAACCAATCTGTTGTCATTAGTGTAACATGTGACAACCAATCTGTTGTCATCAGTGAAACATGTGACAACCAATCTGTTGTCATTAGTGTAACATGCGACAACCAATCTGTTGTCATCAGTGTAACATGTGACAACCAATTTGTTGTCATCAGTGTAACATGCGACAACCAATCTGTTGTCGTAAGTGTGACCATGTCTGGTTCAAGCCTCTATTCCAGTACCAATGTCTTATGTAGTGAATCATCAGTTACAAAATATCAGTTTACAATGAAAGCACTTTATAAGGATATGCAAAGACCCGAGGCTTTAAACCAATTTTTCTAATGACTGATGGAATTCACAAAAGTTACATACATCACTGTGAGCAGGGATTATTTTTGTAAATACTCTTTGTCAATAAGAACTATAATTATCTATTTAGAGAATGAATAGTTTAAAACCATAAATTACTGCAATGTAGATTTCATGAAAGTAACCACATTGTAGCCATGACAAAAGCTGATATACAGTATACAAAAACACCAATGTAGGGATATACAAAGACACCAATGTAGGGATATACAAAGACACCAATGTAGGGATATACAAAGACACCATTGAAGGGATATACAAAAACACCAATGTAGGGATATACAAAGACAACAATGTAGGGATATACAAAGACACCAATGTAGGGATATACAAAGACACTATTGAAGGGATATACAAAGACACCAATGTAGGGATACACAAAGACACCAATGTAGGGATATACAAAGACACCAATGTAGGGATATACAAAGACACCATTGAAGGGATATACAAAGACACCAATGTAGGGATACACAAAGACACCAATGTAGGGATATACAAAGACACCAATATAGGGATATACAAAGACACCATTGAAGGGATATACAAAGACACCAATGTAGGGATACACAAAGACATCCAATGTAGGTATATACAAAGACATCAAAATGCAGGGATACACAAAGACACCATATTGAAGGGATACAAAATTGCCTTATGACTGAAAATCTCTCCATGTACTGAGAAAAATATTAAATAAAAATAACTCTGACAGTTAAACACAATGAAACTTTACACATTGACAATCAGAAACCATTTGTATACAATATCATCTTCAGGGCATATGTGAAGTATAACATGAAATAACAGGTCTTTTGACACGATATAAACTTGCAGAATCACATCAAATAAATGTATCACATACACCGAACTTTTGCCAGGCTTGGTTTCTGGTTTGATAAAATTTCAGTTTGGACAATTGACTGTCATGGCATCACATATACAGAAAAACATTGGTTTTGATTTATTTTCACCTTCTATAAAAGCTCTTCATAGGACTCCAGCTTCAAAACTGCCCTTATTTACATAAAAAAAAAAGAAAAAAAATTGCTTGAACATCATACTTAAGACCACCTTATGTCATTAAGCCTATTGGTAAAAAGGCAAAATGTGCAAAAGTTCGCCCATACACACTACATCAAGAAATGAAAAGGTTAGAAGTCTGACTAAATTATTGTGAAAAAATAATTGATTCTTGGGCATTTTGGAGATCTTTCCAGATTGAAATTTGACCATACATTTTACATGTATTTACAATGGTAAAAATGCTCTTTAATATAAAAAAAATAACGAAATCATTCCAGGATTCTAGAAACCATGGAAATCTATGGCACATAGATCAGAATTCAATAAAATTGTGAATATCTAGCTGAATTATGACTATTTTGCACAGTACAATGCGATATTGTCCCTAACAGATGAAGAAGCCTTAGTGAAAACTTTTGTTTTAATGTTGTACAATATTAGATGATTGAAAGCGGTCCAGATTTCTATCTTTTAACAAACCCAAAGGTTGATTCTGCATAGATTTTGGGGTTCTCTTCTTATCCATCACATTGCCAGACTTAAATCCCATTTCTGGCATGTTTTTCTTTGCACTGCTGACATCTACAAACTGTTGATTACCTGTCCCCTTTCCAGGTTCCACTACCTTTTCTGGCCATTGTCTCTCTGTTTTATCTTTCTTCCACTGTCCATCATACATCCTCATCCCAGATCTCTGTTCCTTTCTCAATATTTGTTCCTCTGTACTGGTTGCAGCCTTCTTCCTGTCAACATTATTAATCTCTACACTAGGTTTCTGTCCCATTGTCTTTCTCTCTGTATCAATTTCAACCTTCTTCACCGATACTTTACCTATGCCTGGCTTCAAATTTGTTTCAGATATCTGTTTTTGTGTGTTAGCAATTTCCCTGAGTCTGGCGGACGCAAGTGCCATTTGTTGAAGATTTGTCTGGTTAAATCTTCTTCTAATCTTCATAAGCTGTTGAAGAGGAGACAGTTTTTGCAAGTATTCTTTCCTTTTCGCATCCTGATCTGGACCTGCTTTTATCACAACACGTTTTCCAGTATTTAACTCACCATCCTTGGTATTAACAGTTGCTCTTGTCTCATAACCTGGACGACTGGACCATGTTTTCCTCTTAGAAAATTCAGCAATTTCCTGAACTTCTTGTGTGATTTCCTGTACAACCTGCCTGATGTTGATCTCCACCCACTCATTAGCTGTCATGGAGTCAAAATATGTACCGATCTCATGTTTCATGAATTTATCCATGCTACCTATACTAGTATTTAACATCATTAGAGTAGAGTTGATGCCCTTCAGTAGATCTGGACTGAAGAACTGATGTTTATAGTTTATCTCACTGGCAAAGCTATTTATATCTTCCTGGACTTTAGCATAAGTCTGAAGCTTTCCCCACAATGTTCGCACCTTGTAGTAAATGACTGACCCTGGGAATTTACATCCATCATAATCTTCATATTTTTTAAGCAATTCAAGTCTGACAGGTTTTTCACACTGAAGCTGTTTAGAGACAAGCCTGTGTATGGGTTGGTTAAATCCACCTAGCTGCATCACCTTGAGGGAAACAGCCAAAGAAGGAAGACCAGCAGGAAGGAGTTCACACAGTGTGCTGAAATGATTGTACCGCTGTCGACCAATGATTCCTATACCTATAATGTTAACTGCTTGTTCTTGGTCCCTGGCACCTGGACCTACAGACTCAATCAAGCGAATCCAGTTGAGGTTATTTTTCAGATGATAGACAGCATCAGTCATCACCTTCCCACTGCCTCTGGAACCTTTAAATGAAGATGCTACCCATATATACTTGAAGATGACCCTATACTTACTCCATATGTCTGTGGTCAATTTTTCAGCTGGGTCGGTCATAGAACTCCAAACCATTGGTTGTACATACTGACCCAATTGAGATTCCTGTAGATAACAAAGGATACTGGTTAAAGAGTGACCAAAAACTGATTTTTATAAACATCATATACATGTACAGTAAGAAAAATAACAAGAGGTCCATAGGCCTTAACGGTTGCCTAACTATAGACTGTATATTAAAGAGGCCAAATAGGCCTAAAACAAATTGCTCAACTTCTCTACAGCTCAGAAAAATGATATTGTTGGTTCATAAAAACATTTTCTGCAAAACTTGGAATCACATTCTTTATACATGTTACTACAAAAGTGTCATAAGTCCTGACCTATTGATTTTTGAAAAAGAAGATCTCAAGATCTCAACTCATTTGACCAAAGAGATCTTGCATATAGGTCAAGGTCAATTATATGAATGAACTGAAACCCTTCATCCATTTCTGTTAAATTTTCAAAATGGTGTTGAAAATTTATGGGAAATGCTTAAGAAACACTAAATTCATCAGACTTTTTCAAAATAATTAAAAAAAAAAAAGAAAAAAAAAATTAAAATCTGTGACTATTGACCCAACAGCATGCTTTTTTATCACACATATTTTGTATTAACATGATATACAATTTAGAGAATGACTTTTATATGACCTTGACCTTTGGTGAAATTTCATGACATGCATCCTCTGCCTTGGTTAGAAAGAGTAGCTTGTACAATGAAAATTTGATCAGTGATCTTATTGTGAACTTGACATTGGCTGAATAAAACTGTATTTGGTATGCAATGTACTACTCTGCCTTACAACACACATTTGTATTGATTCAAAATTAATTACCTTTACAAGCAGCTCCAACAGACATATCAGTGGATGCACCAAACAATTACTATATTTTTTCAAAAGCAATTTTTCAGGTAGCATTAACCCTTTCGGCACCAATTATCTCTTACAATGTACAGCTCAGCGCCAAATATCTCTTACAATGTACAGCTCAGCGCCAAATATCTCTTACAATATACAGCTCAGTGCCAAATATTTTCCAGAAAATAGCCATAAACAATGGCAGCATTACTGAAACAAGCATATCTTGGCTAATAATAAAGATATAAAAACTGTCTACCAAAGTCGCCTACGGCGGCCTGTCTGCATGTCGACTTTAGTTGCCTACAGCGCCAAAAGGGTTAAAAATTTAACTTTAGTAAACTTTTCCTTTAATTTTATTTCAAGCTGATTGAACTTCAATTTTATGGTAACAAATATCAATGCTTATCTAGGGAGAAAACATAAAAAGGCATCCCAAACAATCAAAATTCCTTCAAGGTTCACACTTAATTGACATGTGTTAAAAGATAAGATGAAAAATAGTTATAAAAAACTTCAACAGTCAAAATCCAAGATGGCTGCCTGTCAGCCAGTTGTTTTCTGAATCAGTCTCAAAATTCTATTGTCACAACAAAGGGAACCTATATATTAAATTTGTGAAAGTGTCTCAACTGAAACATACAATTATGTTTTATATATATCAAAACTGATAACATGATTCAATCTAAAATGAAAGATGCTTACAATGCCTATTTAAATTCTGAGAACTGAAACCTGAGTAATTATCCAAAATTTGTCTTGGTCAGTGAATTTAACCTCCATCACTTTGACATGACAATGTACAGATGATATCTTTTGCAATAATCTCAAAAGTGCTCCAATACAATTCAAGTTCACATTTATAAATGTTCTGATGCTTGTCTACAACACCTACCTGGAGTCTCTTGGCATCCATGCTCCGTAACATATCATCCCACATGATGGACTGTTTATTAAACTTCTCCTTGACAATGCGACCAACTTTGGTTACATGATCTAGTACAATATCATCTCTTGTTTTTCCTTTGTTTATAAGTGATGCAGATAAGCCGACCCCAAGATTTGTGACCTCACCAGCACCTATGTGGAAGTAGGCAGATGTGTTGTGTAGTCTCATCACCTGTTTTATCAACTCACTGAGAATTACGTACGTTGCATCCAAAGCTGGTGTTATCACCAAGGGAGATGAGTCTACATCACGCAAATTTCGGAACTGTTCATGTTTTAATAGAAACTCAAGATGACCAAAAGTTGGGATGAGAGGAATAATTTCCAATTCACTCAGTGCAGCATATTTGATTATATCCTTTACATCTTCTTCTGTGTAGCAGTTCCTAGCTGAAATAGCAGAAAATCGGCCTTTATAGGGAAACATATCTTCATATTCTAAGATAATACCTGTTGCACCGAAAGTTTTAAATAATGGGAAAAGTTTCTGGAGATACAACTTGTTTGGTGGTGCTCCTTTTAAATCAAGGTGAACAAGGCGCTTCATACCATGGAAAAAATCTGGATAGTCACTCACAGGTCCATAGAAACGAGACTCATTTGTAATCCTCCATACTCCAAACCGATTCTGTTTCATTTTCATGCCTTGTCTGGAGGTCTTCATTGGCAATGCATCATTTACATCATGACTGAATTGAGTTTTCATAAATGGGGTAACTGGAATGTTATTTGCTGCTGTTTCCGATGGCTGTGAAATCTCGGCAGGATGATGGCTGTCTGTCAGCTGCTTTGATAGCTTGCCTTGGTACAGTGTTTTCTCAGCTTTCTGTGATTGGAAATTACTGTTGGAAACAAATTTGTTCTGATTCCATAGTTTTGTTTTTTTAGGATATTTCAGATGTGACTTTGAATTTTTAGAGAGCTTATTAGGTGCTGCATTCATGAAGTAGTAGGAGATGACAGCTACTATTATCAGTACTGCCCCTGCCAAATACAATCTGTAGCGTGACATTGTTCGTCTGGCTACAGTAGGATCCACCATATTTGTCCTTAAGCACGCTGAAAGTAGCAAAGAAAACTTACTGTAAGAAAAAAGACTAATAAATCGACTCTGTATTATGATGTTATCATTCATTTTCATACTGTTTTATTTTGCTGCATACATGTTTGTGTTATATACTTCTCTCTGCTAGTGGTCTTGATTTAAGTATATTTCAAATATTAACTTAAATCTTATTAACTTTCCAATCATTGCAAAACAAGTTATTACTTCAACTTATACTAGTCAGTCTTGTTGGCATGTTTGGAAGCATGCAAAGACTTGGTCTTACTTTAGGAGGAAATCGGAGAACCTAGAGAAAACCCACTTGTCGGGCAGGTGATCCCCATGTCTTTCCACACCATTCCAGGAATCTTTCATATGTAGGCTTATTTGATACATAATCATTTCGAAGTGTGTGATAATAATCAATGTCATAGCTATTGAAAGGAATTGACATGTCACCATGGAATTACATGAGCTTACAAGTGTGCATCATAAACGTCATTATATATTATGGTTTTCTTTTTGGGTTAGTAACTTTTTGGGCGATCTGAAAATTTCAAATTTTGGGGCAATATGGTTGCTACTTTGCGGTGAAATAGGGGCGTATTAAAAAAAAGGGATGAAATGGTTTGGGAAGAAATGGGAAATATCACATTAGCCGAGCTTAATAAGGCAACCTGTACTCTCAAATCTACATTATTCTCTCCTTCACAGTCTTTGACCCCAAAGACTAATAGAATCTTCCCCCACCTTGAGGGTGTGACAGAGAAATCTCCAACCTGGAGGGTTATATTCTTGGTTGTCTAATCCGGAGCTGATGATTATTTTTCTCCCATCACACTTTTTCTAAAATTGGAAATCCTCATCGGGCATTCCCTTCACAAGTTCATGCTTTGCTGCACTAACTATTTAGACAGTGTCAGTCATGTGGACTTTATACATCATATAAGTTCCTATAGGGCGAAAACTGTCAATAATCTTGCCCTTCCTGCCTTTAGATCCTATGCTGACAGTGTCTCCTATATCAAACATGGTTTTGAGCTATTGGTAAATTTGAACATGTGTATTTGTTAACATACATGTAGCAGACGACGGGTGTGGAAGTATTTCTGGTTCACTTCCAGTACACATGCTATTTGTCATAGCTTAGGGGTTGACACAGAAATCATACCATAGCGGTTGACATAGAAATCTTTAACAAGTAGAATGGTTGACAAGCTTGTGAATGATGGTAGAAAACAACATCAACCAATATCTCCAAGGAAGCATCCCAGTCTCCTATAGCTTCTACCCTTGGATTAGTAAATGGCACTAAATCTGTAATAGGAAGGAGCAATGAAAATCACCCTGCCACTCCTGGGGTTCGAACTAGTGACCCTTCGGTCTGTAGCTGGGTCACACTCTCGTGCATGTCTTAAGGGAATTAAGTTCTCACTAGCCGAGGCCAGTAAGGAAACCTGTACACTTTCAACTTTTACATTTCACTTGCCAGCATCTGTGCTAGGGTATCCCTGAGACTTCTGTGTCAGGGTAGCCCTTCATCTGCCAGGATATTTGTGAAATATAATTTTTATATTACTTTAATCTCAGATTTACATGGCTTATTAGCCAAATTTTAACATATTTAGCCTACTATACGTATACAACTTATTCTGCATTAAATAATCATGAATGGAGGAAAGACCAGCACACATATTTTACTGCCAACTCTTGAATCAAAATCGTGTATACCTTGTATAATCAATGTTGCTCTATCTCGTCAATATAACGCCAGAAATCCGAAGCACGAGTTGACCACTGTAAATGCCACTGGTGTAAAGGCCTTGCAAATGTCGTTGTTAGTTATGTATGCTGCTGTATGGGCAGTCATGTATGACCGGGTAGAGCATATTTGCTCTGCAACAGTGCGTGACAGACAAACTTTTTATTGACGTGATAGATCTGTTGCTAGAGACGCTCCAAATAATAGCCCTCAATATCATACCGTGTTAAAATATATGAATTTAATATAGAAAGTTTGTTATCTGTATATAACGAAATGAAATAGCCTAAATTCATCTAACAAAGACAACACAGAATAAGGAAATACCCCATCATTTTTCCCAGATTTCCCCCCAACACCAAGAATTCAAGAGTTGTCTTATCTTGAAAGGAACTCTTCTTGTTATTATTTTTCACCAATCAAGTTTCAACTTTCGTTTTGAAGTTTTCATACGATGAAAATACTCCTTCATCTAAGATTTGGTAAGAAACTGTGTATAATTATTTCTTTATGATGGCGAGTATCACAAAGAATATATTGCTATAAGTTGACGACCGAGATATCTTTCTTTCGTTTGCATTGTGAATGAAACGGGCACCTGCTGGTGCTGATTCCTATCTGTTATGACATTGACAGATCACTATCTGATTATGAAAGCATTTAACTTTTTAAAAACGGTTGGAATTTTACTTATTCACGAGTGTAACGTTACTATGGCCAATTTATCTTTCCATTGAGTGTTTAATAAACGAGATTGGCCGATAATTGACAAAGTTATGATCTGACATATTCGAAAATACATATAGAAATGACAAGGTAGACATTTCCCTGTCCAGTTGAAACATGCTTTCGTCTCTAGTGGTTACCCCAATAACTACGCAATGTTGCCAGATCTTAACTTGTGGCAGTATTCAGTACACATAATTTCCTTTTATGATGCCTATGATATCCAGTCTTCTTTTTGTCAACAAAGATTGGTGTATGGCTCACCTGGTCCCGGCACCTTGTCCAAAACCCAGGATTATGATAAATAACTTACTTCCCAAGGCCGAAAAATCAAATCAGTTTCAAATTTTCTTTAAATATTTGTATCAGTATTTCTGAAATTTGATACTTTGAATGAATTTTCAGTTATTTATATTGTGGATTTTTTAAGAATGGTAAGGAATCAATCGCAACAAATTTCTAGTGTCACCAGTTAGTGTGTAGTCAGGTCTTGGTGAAATCTCAACCGGAGGCGAAATCAGTTGACAATACAGTTTAACTTTTACCCTTCTTATGTTTATATATTTTGTCAATCGTCCTGCATACCTCTAGGTATCCATGTTCAAGGGAAGTACCCCACTGAAGAAAACACCTACCTGGTCATAGACGTTGGCTCTACACTTCCAATTTATTCTATGAATTTTTTAAGGTGTGGAAGCTTTGAACACAGCACTCAACCATGAAATTGTTATGATTTCATTATAAATACATCATATGGTTTGGGAATTTGTGCCAAGTCTATGTGATGTACAAGACATAAACAAAGTGCTTAAAACTCTAAGCTTTCATAGAACAGGGGAAAAGACATTTCTGACAGGTGCCTTGACATGAATTTAGTTCGGTCTTCAACTGAGCCAATGATACATGGTCTGGCATCTGAATGACAGAAACCATATTTAATACTCCTTACTAGACACAGCAACTCACTGCATTTATTTCTGCTTCCTTTAGGGACAACAAAAATTGAAAGCGGTTGTCATTTTATACATCATTTAGGAAGAAAAAATCCTGTCAAATTTTGCTTCCTTAAATTTAGGAACAGTTAACTGCTGTCATATTTTGCATCCTTTAGGGGCAGCAGCTATAGGTTCCCAACATATTCTGCATCCTTAAGGAACAATAAGCTGACATGTTCTAACATCCTTTTGGGACAGTTAAGCTGCTGTCGTGTTCCACAGGAAGCTCCTGTCATATTCTACATCCTTTAGGGACAGGAAGCTCCTGTCATATGCTTCCTCTTTTAGATGTAGAAACCCTCTGTTATATTCTACATAGTTTAGGGACTGTAAGCTTTTGTTGTATTCTTTATTTCAATGGACAAGGTTATACATGTATATAGGCTTCTGTTATTACACACTGTGCAGGCAGTAAGTTAGTGTCATATTTAGCATCCTTTTTAAACAATACACTAGAGTTGTATTGTTGTAGTAATGTATTAACTTCAATATGATGCTCCCTAGTTTTGCTACATTGATCAGTTGTAAGATTTGCAATATCCTACCATACCAGGTGAAATGATCTATGTTAGTATGATCAGATACATGTCTCTGTTGTATTTCTCTCAGGTTATGTGATCATAAAAGCATTAACCTAGCCTCTGTGAAATAATCAAAAGTCAAGATGGATGGGCAGTCAGGGATTCGGGTAAAGGGGCTTGATAAGCATCTGACAGATGAGAAGGCTCTGATGATGTACTTCAGAAATCCAAAGAATGGCGGTGGGGATATCCGCAAGATTTACTTCCCCTTGTTGGAAAATGACGCCGTCATTTTATTTAAGGACAATGAGAGTAAGTATGTTTGGGTTTAGTTAGTTTATGTTATTACCCAGTGATATAAAAGACAATGAAAACCACATAAAATGGATAAGAAATATTGCAGATGTACATATTTTTTGGAAAACATGTCACCTTTCTCAATATTTTATGCTTCAAATGTTCCAAATTAAAACCAAATTATATTTATTCTGAGTTATATATTCTTTTTATTGTTTTGAATAGGACAATCTTGAAATACAGCAGGCATGTTCTGAATGTATTTTAAGATTTGGGAATCTCCAGCCTATGCTATTTACTTGATAAAGTTGATTTGGTATTTAAAGACTTGTTCTTAATATCATGATTTTCATGCAAGATGTCTTCTTTTCTAAATATTTTACTTCCTTGCGGGATATGAATTCAGACACTCATTAGTATGTCATGTGGGTCTGTTGTTGTTTATTGTGTTCTCATTTGGGCACATGAAATTACTTACTTGGATTGATCAAGATTTACATATTGTTATTGTCGATGAAGCAATAGATGTTTATGCTTCCAGAATAATGTTTGTGCTTAACAGGGGATATTAATTTGGGCTCCGTCTGTGTGTGTGTGTGTGTGTGTGTGTGTGTGTGTGTGTGTGTGTGTGTGTGTGTGTGTGTGTGATGGTGTGTGTGTGTGTATGTGTGAGGGTGTGAGTGTGTGTGTGTGTGCATCTGTCATATGTCCATCTGATTGGTTTTCCAGGCTATAACTTTAAAACCGTTAAACTCAACTTCACAAAACTTTCAGTATATATTAAGTTAGTGACCTAGTTGTGCATTTTGCTATTGACAATATTTCATTTTTAAAAAATATTTTTTCTCTTAGCATGGAAACATAGTCAAAAAATCAATGCTAACTTTCCTTTTTGAGCTACAACTTGGAAACCATTCCACTTAACTCCACAAATTTTTCTGTATATAACAGGTACCATGGAAATTGATAACCTTCATCACAAATTTCAGATTTTCAAAACTTTTTACACTTATTTAGCTAGTAATATCTTTTGCTATTAGGAAGATCTCCATTTAGATACTTTTTCTGTTACCATGGAAACATATAGGCCAAATCACAAAGTTCATTTTTTTCAGACCTGTTCTCTTAAACCATTCAAGATAATTACACATTACTCAAAACTTTGTACAGGCATCAAGCTAGTACTCTAGTAGAAATTCTCCATTTCAATACTTTGTACGAAACAATTAAAAATAACAAATAGAAATTCAACATACAGTTGAAACTCATTACCTCAAAATTCAAAAGATCATGGAAAATATCTTGACTTGCGTATGTAGACTCAAACACAATGTATTAATAAGGCTGAGGATATCAGTTTCCTGAAGGAAGTAGGGCTACAATAGCACGCAAACAGCGTTGTTTAATCTGATATTTGAAATGGCTGTAAATCATCAAATGAACAAGCACATATACATCATATATTTTATTGAATGACATGAAATGTAAATTTGAAATGCTACAAGAAACGATACATGAAGCCACAGATCATATCAATATGACTGAATTATGAATAAAGAAACATGAAAAACACAGCACTAGAAAGTTTTTACCTGTTACAGAAAACATTGTACAAGCACTAGACTTAACAAACCATGCACAGATATAGACTTTATCATTGAAAAATACTTTCAGCACTTCATTGTCCAAACACTACCAGGTAAATATGACAAAGTGCTCGATCACAGTCCTTTACTTAACAAGCTCAAAATTAGTTTCTTTTGGAATTGTGATGATCAGATTACGTCAAACCATTAGTACTGGTTTGATGGTTTCGTTTTTATCATTCCTGAAAATGCACGCAACCAAGCTAAATGTTTTCATGTTTTGTGTAAACGTGCTTCTTTTTTAACGTACAGGTAAGTCACTGCTACAGGATGGTGACACTAATTAAGAAGCCAACCTTTAATAGAATAATGAAACTGGTAATTAATCGTAAGTGATCAAGTGTGGTGTGTACGATGAACCAATCTGAACTGAAAGTGAATACCAGAAATGGTCTGTTTCAATTTTGAATATAGATGAAAGTCTGATGGAGTTAGATCAGGTGAATAAGGTGGTGCTCAGACAATTCAAAGCCACAATCATTAATGGCAGTCATGTCAATGATAGACTTGTGAACAAGGGCATTGTCTTGGTGGAACAACACACCTTTACTGAGTTTTCTGGGGTGCATGAGTTTAATGTTTTCTGCCTAACACTGCCTAAGAATTGTTCCATAATATGTTCCATTGATTGTTGTTTTTCCTTGTTGATTTTCTTAAAGTGCTGTGAATACTAAAGTTGTAATCATTCCCTCTGTAGTCAGATGATTTTCTAGGCCCATAGTTTGTTGTGAATCACTTAAAACCACTCGTTTGTCTCCAAGTCACTATTTTATCAGTTCCAGACCTAGATTCTATATGTTAGCAATATTTGGCATTGCATTATTAGAAAATGTTATTCTTTTTTTATTTCAGTTGTACATAGGATCCTGTCTATTTCAAAGCACATGTTGAATGGTACAAACATTAAGTTGACACGCCTACCTCCTATGGTAAGTGTACAATAATGATTTTAACTCTATAGTCACTAAATTGGGATTTCACAATTTGGACTTTACCATTGATGAGAAGTGTCCATGGTTATTATACACTAATGATTTTATGTACCATGGTAGATTCATATCTTCATAACACAGTGTATAATGATGACTTTTATTTTAATCAGATTGGGTTCTCAGCCTCCTGGGTCGTGAGGAGTGAAGTCCTATAGGGAAAATAGAATAAATTCTTGCAATCCTTTTTCATACCACCTGAATAGTTTTGGGGGAGCAGATAGTCAAGGCTTGTTCCCTCTAACTGCCTTTAGTCTGTTTATGTCTGGAGCATAACTCTGCCTATATTTAAGCAAGGATTAAAACTTCGTCATACTGATTATATATAAGGCGATGTGCAATGTGCCAAATTCAGGTCCCGCAACCCCTCAGTTACAGAGTTATTACCCTTTGTTAAAATCTTGTGTTTGCTTTGCTTCCAATTAAACTAGGATAATGACACTTAGTGTATACATTGATCATACCAAGACTATGTGCAGTATACAAAATTCAGTGACCACAACCTTTTAATCAATGTTATGACCCCTTGTTAAACCTTTTGTGTCCAGAGCATAACTTTGCTTTCATTCAAATTAGGGAAAATAGGAAAATAAAACCTGGTGTATATAATAGTCATACTAAGAGGATGTGCAGTGTATCAAAGTTAGGGCTTGCAACCTCTTAATTAGGGAGCTAGTGCCTTTGTTGGAATTTTATTTTCATTTAAACAAGGATGGTTAAACAGGATAATAAAATTTGATGTAAACATTGGTCTTCCTAGAGGATGTACAGTATCTGAAACCCCTGAAATATTTGGTCTGAAGCATCCTTAAGCAAAACAGGCTTTTTTTAGAAACAACTTGGGGGTGAATGGGTGGGGCCTCATGGGGAAATGATTATAAATCTTTAGAAACCTTTTCCATTTGTTTAGCAAGGCCACAAGGTGAGTGATACAGACCCTATGTGCATCTTGTTCATATTTTCTCCAAAGTATTTGTACCCTATTGTTTTAAGGCAGTCATTGGTCATGGTTAAAGGCTTAAAGATCAACAAGTTCTGTAAATCTATGAAATATTATACCTATATGCTTAGGAGTAGGGACATTCATGTCTTCTATACATCTCATTATTTAATCCATGCCTGATTTTCATATTGTCAGGTTTTTACAACAATTGAAGCCAAGTTAGAGCCAGATATTGCCTCCATTGTCCTTGGAACTGACATTTCCAATGAACTTCAGTTCTTAGCAGATGTCGAGATCTGTTCCTATGCCAAAGACAACAGTTATACATTGAAGGGAAACTGGTACCAAATTGAGAGGTCATGGCAGATCATACACGTGGCAATGGGACGTCAGGAGAAGATCCATTATCGCCTTCAACAACAGCTTTCCACAGAAAATGGCGACGACAAGCCACGGCCACGCTATCGTCCACAGGGGAAATCTACTGATCTGGAAGATGACAGTGATGATTCTGATCTAGAAACAATCCATAAAAGAAGTTCAGTTCCACATTCTTCTGGAAGAAAAATGCAAGACTCACAGTTAAGTGTTGATGACATGAATGTTACAGACAGTATGATATCCACAACACCATTTGAGGATGAAATCGCACAGGAAGTCAGAAGAATGTGGCCAAGTAGATCATCGTCATCATCAAATACTCATCACCAACAAGGTGACAGCGAAGAAATGTACACATCACATAAATACCACCAACAGAAAGTAGGTGACAAAAGAGGTAACTCTTCAAAGACTGACGATGGAAAACATTCTAGTTATAAATCAGAAAAAAGTAAAGAAGAACACTCTCGTTCAGATGCTGTCAAGGAAGGTAATTCTAGTTACAGGTCTGACAGAGGCACCAGACTGGCCTCCTTTTCAGAACATCGACATTCAGCATCACCTTCAGATACATCTATAACCCATGATTATTCTGAAAATTATTCCTCGCTGCAAGGATCAACCTATGACCATCTGTTCCCAAAGGTGAGAGCCGGAATTAATTTACAGACAAGAAGTATTTCTGATAAGCCTATGATTTATCATTATAATCAGAGTCCGTCTCTTCAAAAACAAACACTGGTTATTGAATTAGTCCTCATATACTTACTTGAAGAAAAAGTCTCACTGCTGTATACATCATAGCCGTCAGTTTTTGAAGAACTAACCACCATCTTGGTTTTGTAATCAGGGAGCAGGAAATTAGAATAAAGTTAATAAAAATGTTCAGAAAATTCAGGGATTTTCATAAAAAACAATAATAACTTGGTTAACAAACATTACTGTTATATATACTTACAATAAATGGGTGTAAACTTCAGTGATAACATTTGAAATTGAGAAATTATGGCTTTCTATTATGTTAAGTTTAGAACAGTTTTAAATTGTCATGATTATATCTACTTATTTTTTAAACTCAAAATTACACTCTGAATTCAAAATTTGGCCAAACAAAATTACCTTTGTAAGAGCCACAGTAAGGCTTTAGATTGATACTCTTCATCTCAATAAGATGGAATAAAGGGTATTTTGACCATGGTTAAAATTCTTTCAAGATATTTTCTTCTTTTCTATATTGATTTTCTTTTCCCTCAATTCTTTCATTTCAATTCAACATGTTTAAGTGCCCTTGGCACTTGGATTTTAAACTAAATTGACTTAAGTTGAGTGGCAAGATCAGTGATATTTCATAAGAATATGCTAAGTGTAGTGTTTAATGTGCCTGAAAGAATTTCTGGGAGTAGCGAACTTTCAAGGAGTTGAATGTGTTGAACATCATCTTCGGAATAACTAATTGAACAAGCTCTGTATTTAGCATCTGATGGGAAGATGGTAAATAGTCTTCAGGGATGCATGAAGTAAATGTTTAAAGGTTTATAAGATATTGAAACAAAGACCCATAATGTATAGAATAACTTGACCTGTTGATCACTCTGAAGTCAAAAATGTGACACAACTAGAAAATGAGTGATACAGGTCTGTTAGGCCTCTTGCTCTGTACACGATTTCCAGAATTACATAAAAAAAAAACCCAAACATTTCAAATGATTCATTTCAATCTGTATCAAATCCTGAAGTTTACCTTTCAATTAAATGTTATTTCAATTCTATAGTTTACCACTTGGTACAGTTGCTCAGTTATTATTGTAAGTTAGAAGTTTCTTCGATTTACTCACATTGGTATCTTGTTCTGGTTCTATACCATGGTGTTGTAGTAAACTTACATTCAGCTGTAAATATTATAAACATCTTTGTGATGCTCAACCTATCTGGGAAGATACCAACAAAAATTATTGATAAAAATCATTGAAGAAATCCAACTCATAGCGATGAGGTGACATGAATTTTTGTCATGTGGAGAATTTGAACACTTTTATATAGCTTATCATTATCAGCAGAAATAGATTTGATACCTATATAGATTAACCTTGTTATTTTGTCCTTTCTTGGAGGTATTCTAATTGATAGCTTTTGTATTTTTCAGTTTTTTAAACCAAGATGTTTTCAATTTTAGGTAGAAGTTTTACATCCAAGCCAGCAAAGTAACACCAGAAATACAGGTCAGGAGGTGGGTGGTCGAGGAAGTAAAACTTACACAGTGACAAAACACCAGTCAAGGTCACTGCTCGATGACGTTCAAATGAATTCTGATGACTCAGAAACGGAAGTGGTGAGTGTAAGTTCTTTCCAAAAGCACAGGCTACAAGACCAAAATGACACGTTCAAGCATTTTTCATCTCAAAACAGTATTACAGAAAATTTAGATTCTATCTCAAGGAATTCATCAGAAGGATTTTCTGTGCGTAGAGGAAGTAACAACTCCGAGACTCAAGTTCTAAAAGTTCACAGCACAGGGGAGAACACCCGAGTAAAACAGACTCATGATCATAGTGCTGTCAATGGGACAAAAAGCAGGGATACGAGTGACCAAATGACCAAATATTCTGGGTCAGTTGATAAAAGGTACAGTAGCCTTCCGGTGGGGACATCTCATTATGGGGTTTATAATGGTATGGCATCAGATTTGTCAAGGTCAAGAGCAACCGAAGCAGATGAAAAGTCATACGGTGTCTCAGCTTCCACTCAAGACTTGGACTTAGAGAAAGCAATTTCTGCCTCACTGAAGTTAAATGGTGCTATTGAGGACTATCCTGTTATGGACTCCCATGAGTTTTATGTAGGAAGTATAAAGGTAGTGATTGCCAGGGGTAATATTACTGAGGTGAGAACCTCCGGCATTGTCAATGCTGCAAATGGCTACCTTGCTCATGGTGCTGGCATAGCTGGTGCAATCGCAAAGGCAGCAGGTCCAGGCATGCAACAAGAATGTGAGGAATTGAAAAAGAAATATGGACCGCTGGAGACAGCAACAGTTGTACACACTCAGGCAGGTGGGAAACTTCACCGTGAGGTGGACTACATACTACATGCTGTGGGACCCATCTGGATTGAGGCTATCAAGGGGAGATGTACATTTGAGCTACTCCTTACATACCTGAATTGCTTCCGATATGCAGAGAAGATCTGGCTTGATTCTATATCATTACCCTGTATCAGTGCAGGTATGTTACTCTGTTAATTAGTTGTGTGATTTTAAGGAACAGACTTTTCTCAATTAAGTAGGATTTTTACCTGATAGATATAAATGGAAAACAATGAATATATGATTTTGGGGTATTTTTGTTATATCATTATCATCTGTTGTTAAAACTGGTTTTCTTGAAATGTGTTAAGAAGCAGAAAATTCATTTAGGAATGAAATGATAATTTGAACCAATATACTGATGTATTAGGTGATGGCTGGCTATATGGGAGGCAAATGGTTGATTAACTGAATATTGCATTTATATATATATATATGGTAGTTTAGTGATGCCAGTAATATTGCATCCCCATCTTTTCCCAAAGCAGAAGCAGAGGCATGATTAACGAGTCAGGTACACATAACTTACGTAGGTTTACCATGATTTTAAAGATTATAATGTCTTACAGTTATACATTGTTTTATTCTGCTATCAATATCCAGTTGTTGTGCAAGGGAAATGAGGCTTAACAGGCTAACACCGAAATAATGGTACACACAAATAAGTACTGGTAAAAATGAATCCATAGCAATGTTTGACATTACAGGAAAATGTAACTGGATTACTGTGTTTAAAACATGTTAGGAGATTACAAGGGATAGAGGATGGGGGATATAACATTACAGGGTACAGAGGATGGGGGGGATATATAACATTACAGGGTACAGAGGATGGTGGGATATATAACATTACAGGGGACAGAGGATGGTGGGATATATAACATTACAGGGGACAGAGGATTGGGGATATAACATTACAGGGGACAGACGATGGGGGGATATAACATTACAGGGGACAGAGGATTTGGGATATAACATTAAAGGGGATAGAGGATGGGGGATATAACATTACAGGGTACAGACGATGGGGGGATATAACATTACAGGGTACAGAGGATACAGAGGGGGGATAACATTACAGGGTAGAGGATGGGGGATATAACATTACATACAGAGGATGGGGGATATAACATTACAGGGTACAGAGGATGGTGGGATATATAACATTACAGGGGACAGAGGATTGGGGATATAACATTACAGGGGACAGAGGATGGGGGATATAACATTACAGTGGATATTGGATGGGGTATATAACATTACAGTGGACAGAGGATGGGGGGATATAACATTACAGGGTACAGAGGATGGGGGGATATAACATTACAGGGTACAGAGGATGGGGGATATAACATTACAGGGTACAGAGGATGGGGGGATATAACATTACAGGGTACAGAGGATGGGGGGATATAACATTACAGGGTACAGAGGATGGGGGGATATAACATTACAGGGGACAGAGGATGGGGGATATAACATTACAGGGTACAGAGGATGGGGGGATATAACATTACAGGTACAGAGGATGGGGGGTTTAATGTCTAGGATAATGAAGAAGATTTTGTTTGATATAAATGCGTATACATTACAGGGATATTTGGTTGCCCTCTCGACGTGTCCATTCAGAGTTTTATGGATGGCCTGCTGATGTTTCACAGTGAAAATGAGGAAAATTGTCACTTAAGAGAGGTACATCTGGTCAATAATGACCTTGAAGGAGTGGTCACTTCCATTGCACTTATTAAATCCTTGTTGGAAAATGGTCTGGACAATGCAATAGCACGCTCTCTTGACCGTTATGGAACTCTCTCAAAGACTCATGGTGGGGCGATCCGAAACACAAAAACATTAAGACCCAGTCCGAGGTTGACATCTAGGGATGATGATATCATTGGTGCAAAGAGCAGTACAGAAGCAAAGCGGGTTCCTGCACGAAGATCAAGTTCTTTGCAGAGGACGGACCGAAAATCTTCTGGTCTCTCTAATTCTGGATCTACAAGTAGTCGAAGTTTGATAGGAGCAAGTAACTCTCATATCAGTGAAAAAGTTACAGAATCAAGTTCACGCCAGTCCCTTAGAGATAAAGCTTCTGTAAGAGGCAGAAGTGAAGAAAAGTCCTCAGTGAAATCACGAGACCAGTTTACATCCAGTGGGAAATATGATTCATCAAGGAGCTCAAGTGCAAGGTCAAAGGTCAGTGATTCCTCAGAAAATAGGCCAAGGTCAGGCAGTGTAACAAAAAAGAAAGTCAGTGAACAGATAATGGCTTCTCATGGGAGTTCAAGTTCTCGTATGTCAGGTTTACAAAGAGCTCCTCCACAGTTTAAACAAACTCTAGTAAATACATCTAGTGGAGCCAGACCAAAACAAACAAGTCTGAAATCGGGGAAGAACGTACCAGTCAAGGCCACAACACTGCGAACAGACAGTAGTGCAAGGTATATGGGGAGTGATCGGAGTGCAGGCTACAGGGAATACAACAGTGGGGCATATGTTGATGGATCACAGAGCCTGCCAATGGACATTGGCTCTTCTCGCTGCTCATCTTTATCATCCTCGCGACTAAGAGGGAACAGTCCACGGAGATACTGACACCATTTTTCTAAAGTTTAGATATTTTTATTTATTAAGATTTGATTGTTATCATTTGTACAAAGCATTTTTGATAATGTTTATATGTTTTTCAGTTGTACTGATTAATCAAATCATGTTATTGTGCCATAATCTTAACCAGATGTTGTTTTGAAGATTTGTTTAAACTTATAGTTCACAAAGTTAATGTTATTAGGTAAATGTAAGTGAATTTAGAACAACTAGGGAGAGAGGCTTCAATGATATACAGCAGACAAATGAAGTAAATGCTTACTAGAGTGTACAGTACAGTATTAAATGTATTAAATATGTAGGGTCCTCTTGATTCCTAGTTGTGCCATTTTGATTTTGGGACTGATCACAAAAACAAAATGGCTGAGAGGCAACCTTGATTTATGAAAGTTGATTATCATTATTTCTTGATATTGTTGATTTGTCTTGATCCAAATTTGTTTTGTTAGGTCATCTGACCTGAAGGGTCAGGATGACCTATAGCAATCGTGTCTTGTCTGTCCTTAACCATTGTGCACCATGTGTAAATTTCAAATTCAAATGACTTCTTCTCAATAACCAAAAGGCCCAGGATGCTGATATTGGGCCTGTAGCATGCTAGGATGTAGGGCTACCAATTTTGGTTCACTTTGTCAAGGTGACAGGGGTCAAATGTGTTGAAATATTTAAATGACTTCTTCTCCATAACCAAAAGGCCAAGGATGCTGATATTGGGCCTGTAGCATGTTTAAATGAAGGGCTGCCAATTTTGATCACCTTGTCAAAGTGACAGGAGTTAAATGTGTAAGCAACTTCTTCTCAATAACCAAAAAGCCAAGGGTCTTGATGTTTGGCCTGTAGCATGCTTTTTCAACAAGTAATATGCCCATAGTAATGTCATTTGTGTAGTGCATGTATAAAGAATATGATTTCAAGTTGCAGAATATGTCTTTATGAATCAACCAATGTCTTCTATGTAAGCTGTAGAGTACTTGAGCAATTTATTTTAGGCCTATTTGGTCTCTTTCCTATATAAGTATTTATAGTCAGATGACCCTTAAGGCCATTTTGCGTTTTGACTGTGAAAGTACCCGAGAATCTTTTACAATTTTTCAACTACAGATACCTTTACCCCCTAGTTGTGCCACTGATATAAAAAAAGAAAAGATAAAGAGTGGTCACCGGGGGATGAGCTTGGATTTGACTGTTAAAGGTGATTTTTGCTATTTCTGAAAAAGGATTTTTTTCAATTTTTATATTATTTAGAGAACAAGCAAAAATATTATTAAGTTTTCAACATTTGTTGATACCAAGAACCCAGTGGGATCTCTTGTTATCATGTTTGTCAGAGAATAGGTTCATTTCTGCTATTAAGCACACCATATACATTGTGTATTCTGTAAAAATGCTAACATATAATATGTTAATGTCCTGCAGACACCCAACTTTGATTTTGTGTTGGCCCTCTTGGCTTACCATAGGATGAATATGACACATGTAATAAGTTTGATAGTTTACTTAATCAGTAGGTATAAATAAGGCTGTAGTTAATCTCATCACTGCATACTCTTGCCAGGGCTAAGGACTTGAGGAAAATATCTTAAAATACATTAATCTTGCTACATATATCAGTTGTTTATGTCACATATTACCTTAGGTAGTGGGTTTTTGTCAATAATGCTAGTATATTATTCATTGTGTAAATTCTATGAAGTAAATTGCAGAAAATTATAAACCTCTTCAGATTTCAATCATCATTAGTCTAAATGTATGAAGTATTTTTGATGGATCATCTTTTTGTAACAGGCAAACTTGCAGATATTGAATGTAATGTAATGACAAGTGTGATTAAATGAAAGCAATTTTGAAAAAAAAAAAACAAAAAAACAAAAAAAACTAATAGAACAAAAACAGCTTCTTCAATTTATGAATTGAAATGCAGAAATAGACATAGTTTAAGGTTTGGAAAGGCCATGGTGGCCAAGTGGGAAGGCATTTGACCATTTTTATCAGTAGCCCTCCAACACTAGGTCACAGGTTTGAGGCCTCTGATTACCTTACTTTAAATTATATTATTGCGTCTGAAATATTGGGTCGAAGACTGGGTGTGTGCATATAATGACTAGCCTTCATACATACATGTTTGTTCTCCAAAAATGTTGATGATGATAACTCTAGAGTTACGAGCTGGGGTATAATTTGAGTTAACAGCTGAGGTATAATTTGAGTTACGAGCTGAGGTATAATTTGAGTTATGAGCTTGGGTATAGTATGAGTTAAGAGCTGAGGTATAATTTGAGTTAAAAGCTGGGGTATAATTTGAGTTAAAAGCTGGGGTATAATTTGAGTTAAAAGCTGGGGTATGATTTGGGTAAAGAGCTGGGGTATAGTATGAGATAAGAGCTGAGGTATAATTTGAGCAAAGAGCTGGGGTAGAATTTGAGTTAAGAGCTGGGGTAGAATTTGAGTTAAGAGCTGGGGTATGATTTGAGTTAAAAGCTGGGGTATGATTTGAGTTAAAAGCTGGGGTATAATTTGGGTAAAGAGCTGGGGTATAGTATGAGATAAGAGCTGAGGTATAATTTGAGCAAAGAGCTGGGGTAGAATTTGAGTTAAGAGCTGGGGTAGAATTTGAGTTAAGAGCTGGGGTATGATTTGAGTTAAAAGCTGGGGTATGATTTGAGTTAAAAGCTGGGGTATAATTTGGGTAAAGAGCTGGGGTATAGTATGAGATAAGAGCTGAGGTATAATTTGAGCAAAGAGCTGGGGTAGAATTTGAGTTAAGAGCTGGGGTATGATTTGAGTTAAGAGCTGGGGTATGATTTGAGTTAAAAGCTGGGGTATGATTTGAGTTAAAAGCTGGGGTATAATCTGAGATAAGAGCTGGGGTATAATTTGGGTAAAGAGCTGGGGTATAATTTTCCTTCTTATGTTGATGTTGATTGGATTGTTACACTATCACAATGGTGTATAAGGTTTGTTTATTGAAGTATTCACTACAGTTAATGACAGTCGGTCCAAACTTGTTATTGTTGTCAATAATTACCCCTTTTTTCTGTAGATATTTGATGTTCTGTAGTATCAGAATTAGTGTTGATAAGTTATGTTACAGCTAGGCAACAATATACATTTGTTGACTGGGTTTGAGGTCAACATGAGTTATGTTTAACTAGAGGACTAAACTGCTGCCTGAGGCGGAAGGGATGAACATAACACATGTTGACTAAAAATCCAGTCAACAAATGGCTTGTGATACCTTCTACTGTTGATATTTAAGAAAACGAATCATTATAGACAGATATTAAGGATAATGGCAGAAATGGTCGAGTAATGACCAGGAAGGAATGGTAATCAGCTGTGATGTAAGCAGTCAACATTAAGATGTTGATCGGTAAACATTGTTCAGGGCAAAATCTGGTATATTAGAATTTATTCACTATAGAAAATTAAAGAGAATAAAAAGTAAAGATACAACAATAGATTTATTTTGTGTTCCAATGTTTTGTTATGTCCGTCATTAGTACTTTTGATTGTTACTGTTATAAAGTTTTACAGAAAATTAAATTTTTAATGACTGTCAATACACACATAGTATATATATATGAACTTGTTTTTCAATTCCTTTTGATTTTTCAAAAGGGTTAGATTTTATTCCTCGGCTTCGAATTTGAGTATTACTAGGAACCTGGGATCAATACTCTTTCTTATTACAGCACTAGCTTTAAGCTATGGTAGATATAAAATTCTTCACTAATAGAGTTTAATTTTTGAAGTTGTGAATGCCGAAACAAGGGACCACACCAGTGTAGTGGTTTGTGTATGATGATTTCACTTTACAGAATATGGTATCTTTTTCGAGTTTTCAGATGTTTTATTTTTGTGCTACAATGTATGTTTTTATGTGTTATTGATAGGAATATTTTTTATTATATGTGTCTGTGAATATGGTTTATATTATGTTGGATTGTTGCTGTATAAAACTTGTCTTGAGAGTATTCCTGCACTGTAAAATGGCTGACTGAATTCTTGTAGAATGGAGAAAAGTATTCATTGGTTTGGGTAGTGTAAATAATTGAAGTGCCTTGAAGTATTTGTAAATATTTAATATGTACATAATAACTTCTATATATATTTGTGTGATGTCACATTGTCATAATCCAAGGATTTCACTACACATATCTATATTCACCTTAGAGACAACTTTCTGAAAAATCTACAACTTATGCAAGATATATAGGTAATCACATATCATTACAAAGTTTTATAACCTGTCTGCTGTTTGGTCAATTTTTTTTACGATTCAAACCAACCAAATTACTTGTTGTAACAAACCTTTGAATTTTGAATAATTCATATATTCTTATCTGAATGTCACATTGAGTTTTTTCACATGTAAAAAAATGTGAAGGAACAGGGAAAACACACATTCCTGTCGAGTGCTCCACCCAGAACTCAAAACCGGATCAAGGGCTTGATAATCGACCTGCTGTGTCAACTGAGTGAAGGAAGCATGCTCCATCAGCTGAGTGACGGAGACCGTACTTAACAATATGTACAGGCCACACTGAACTGCTCCTTTTACAATATCATGACTCGTAATAACCATCAATTTTTGGTTTTATGACCCTTTCAATACAACTTATAATTGGTTTTTGTTGTGTTTTCTGATGTAAAGCAATCAATAATCCCTATGTAGGAATTTTGATAAGAGGATAGAGAATGTAGATATATTGTATATGCACACCTGATAATGATTGTTACTGCTATGTTGGTTTTTTTATTAGGTTTAGATTTATTTACCGTACATACTACTGTAATCTTACCTCTCATCATTGATGCCGTCCATATTTTTAACTCAAAATTCTTTAATTATCTTTGAGATTAATATATCCTTGTTTTATTATGGAACAAGACGGTCGAGATTTATCATTAGTAATCAACAGTTATTATACAGTTAAATGTCCGTATGTTCTCTTCTTCATAAGTCCAAAACGAATTGTCTGGTTATTGCTGTGATTGATTACAACATTCAATTGTATTACACTGACCATACAATACGGGACCAATGTCAAGTTTAAATATTTTTATCAAGTTATTGTTTTGATGTATATATTTGCTCCCTGTTTTTATGTCATTTTTTCATTCTTGAACAGGAAGGCAAGTTCAACAAAGAAATAAAAATTCATTTTCATAACAAACAAAAATAGGTTTTGACTACTTCTCCAGGTCAGATGGCTGAAAGTTAACACAGATATGTAATCAATCTTTAAAATTGAAACTAAGGGAAGTAACTCTTAATGATAACTCAAATAGAAAGAGGCAGATTTGATTTTGGAGAAGGGCTAAACTATACATTTATCATCAGAAATTGAATTCTTATTTTGTCTTATATGATATTAATAAGGAGGTAATTATTGGAAATTATGATATTAATAAGGAGGTAATTATTGGAAATTAAACCTGCTGTCAGAATATTGTATCAGGAGAATGCTAGGAACTGCAGTAACATATATTCCATAGTATTGGGTAAGAGATGTAGGTTGTGGCTGCATTAGATTAATTGTAACTTAACTATTGTTTAATTCAGTATCTTCCTAAAATTTCGATGATTTTATTAGACATATATGTAAAACATCTAGATATTTATTATTTCTTTCATCCTTATAATTTGTGATATTATAGTCTCTCTGTCCCGAGAACAACACGTTCCTTGATGTCAGGAAACATACTGCTTTGATTGGGTGATATATAACCCATTGTGACTGGATAAACTGTGCTTGTGACATATACAGAAAATGTACTAATAATAATCATTACTTTTCGACTTTTACATGAATACTCTGATGATATTATTTACAGAATTTTTCAGACACTTAAAGTAAGATAAAACTATACAATTTTACAGGTACTTAACATTAGGGTACAATACAAAGTATCATACCAAGTCTTTATTATAGGTTAAAGTTGATATATTCGTCAGGGGTTATAGGTCAAGATAAAATCACTGTTAAATATGCATATGGTAACATTTATTATATAATAAGGGATTGTTTGTATTCCTACAGTGACCCATTTATATTGTCATTCCATAATCGGTCAAAATTTGTCTGGTTATACAAGCTAGAATTTTACTTCATGGTGTGATAACATTTATTCCCATATTTGGTCATTAGTCACACGATATTTTAACCATAATAGGCTACTTCTTTGTAATGCCAGGAGAAAACAATTTGTTTTCTGACAAATGGCAACAAATCTTAAGTATTTACCAAATATTGGAAGAAATGTTAGTAAAAATGTATTTGTATATCTCGTACTGATTAGAGAGGTTAAATTTTTAATTGACAAGACATTATAGTGTCATCATGTACTGGTGTTAAGGGAACTATAACAGGTTGACAGAGATGTGTTAGGTACTTTGTTGAAAATATTTATAAAGAGAACTGAACTACAAGAATTCCACTTCATTTAGTGGAAATGCTGATTGTACTTCAGTTTACATTATCATTTTGTTTAATTGTGGGGCAAAGGTCATCATCAAATTGTAGATTCTGTGTTTAGACTTGCTTATTACATATACAGTCAAACCTGGTTATCTAGAACTTGGCAGGACCATGGGAAACTTTCAAGATAACTGAGTATTGGATTTAAGTGAGTTTGAATGTTTTGTGTAAAGCTAAATGGGACCAAAGAAATACTTCGAATTAAATAGGGTCTTCGAGTTGTATGAGTTTGAGATAACGAGGTTTGACTGTATGATAATGTTTCCTGCTTACTTTACAAAAGTCTGATCTTATATCAGAAATATTGTCCTTATATGTGTTATCATTTCCTTCTTTAGAGGCTGCACTAGTATAAGTATTATGTAGTGGTTATGAGAATTTTCACGTGATTCAGAAGGAATGATATAGTTTAATGTATTCCTGATCCAAAATGGCTGCCTTCGATTGACTGAGGTAGTGAAAAAACTTCAACCCCCACAAACATTTGTTCATGATTTAATCCTATTAGGTTCGTCTTGATAAAGAAATATTATTCAGAAATATTTGCTTTAAGAGAACTTTGAAAGTATATAGTTGGACATTTTTGGCATTTGGAATTTAAAAATTGTGGAATTTTTTCATTTACTTCAGACAAAGATAAATTTTAATGTAGAAAAAAAACCCATTTTTTCCATGGATTATGCCAACTTGTTTTAGATACACTCAGGATTAAATGTAAATATGTACTTTTTGTGTTTGTAGTTTGAACACATGTCAGTGACACTGTTTCTATTATGTCTGATGTGATGCTGTACTTATTTTACTCATAAAATTATTTAAATATCAATAAATCATTTCAGCAAAACATGTTGTTTACTTTATAAGTTTGCAGTGATTAGTGAAAAAACTATCAGAATTATTTTATAAATAAAGATGGAACACAATTTCACAATTTTTTACATGCTAACTCATAAATATAAATGACATATTTAACAGTAGCGAAACTCCTGTCTTGCAACAAAGTCAGATAATTGTCTGTTAAAATGTAAACCATCCTCACCTCTTTTAACAATTATATCTTGAATGAGAACAATAACAACTATAATTAATCTGTTGTATTTCCCCAATTGTACCCCTCCTGTACCAGTGGGCCTGAGACCCACAATTTATACAATAACAACTATAATTAATCTGTTGTATTTCCCCTATTGTACCCCTCCTGTACCAGTGGGCCTGAGACCCACAATTTATACAATAACAACTATAATTAATCTGTTGTATTTCCCCAATTGTACCCCTCCTGTACCAGTGGGCCTGAGACCCACAATTTATACAATAACAACTAGAATGAATCTGCTGTATTTCCCCAATTGTACCCCTCCTGTACCTTCACCCAAGGATGCTTCATCCCTACAGGAGCAGTATCATTTTAAAGAATTTTCTCTGTTTTTCATATCGGGCTCAGTCCCAGGGGGGCAAATACTCGCCGTTTATACAAAATTGAGTTCCTTCACCCAAGGATGCTTCATCCCTACAGGAGCAGTATGATTTTAAAGAATTTGCTCTATTTCCACTATTGGACCCCGATCAAACTTTCCCAAACGATGCAGAGTAAAGGAGATACAATTTTGTATAAACGATGGGTCATTAGGGGAAATGACCAAATTGTTAAAAATTGCTCTGCTTTTGTAGGAAAGCTGAATCATGTTCCAATTTGATCTAAAGCATTCTTAAGTAAAAAGGAATTAATTTGTGTAAACGGTCCGTCTCGACCTCTGGGGCGGGAGGGGCAGGACAAAATACGAGAAATAAGCAAATTCTATAAAATCCTGTGGCTTCATCTTTCCCCTCGACTTGAGATCACTCTAACACCAAACGGGATGAAGAATTCTATTAAAACACAGCTTGATACAAAATTACGTCTTTTAACATTTAGTTGGATTAATTGCTTGATACGTTACCTGGCCATCATATAACCTCATTCTCCCTACTGGAGTTTTGATGATGTTCCAAACCTGTTCTACAGACTAAAACATATTGCATAAAATTAATAAATAATGCTATGATGATTTGTTACGTTCTTAACAATCACTTTCAGCTGCAACAAAACTTTGCAAAAAATCATTTGGAGGCAATTGAATAGTTAAAAAGAGCGGTAAGTTTGTAGACAAAAACGACAGGGAAACTACTACTGTACAAGCGGTTATCTCCCCTGACTCATTCATATTGCCACGTCTTTCTGTATTATGGTCATAAATCGTTGCAATGACTGGGTGTCCTTATAAGTGATCTTAGATAAGACTAATTGAAAAGAATTATCCGCGATTTTATAGAGATTTTGACTAGTACATTGGGGTCGATTAACTGTTTCTCCTTTGTCAATTACAAGTGATATAAAGTAGAAGATGCGAAAAAACACCACTAATCCGCCCAAACATACACCGTATTGAAGCATCTGTGTTTCAAGGTGATTTCAAGGTTAGAAGTGTGCTGTAGTTTACATGATTTGTATCGTAATTAGTTCATATGTCAAGAATTTGTATTTATTAAAACACTCTCTTCAAGCTGGTAGGTATCTGATACAACTTCTTATAACACAACCAGTCAAAAATTATGTGTGACGTTTCAATGAAACTGTCACCTTCATCAGACGAATGAACTGTGTGAATCGTACTAGCAATGAAAGTATACAGTATAGGAAAGAAGATACATGCGAAGAGAAAAATCACCAAGGAAGAAAAATAAAATGAAAGCACAAGTATTAATTTTCTACATAAAAGAGTTAACATAAACAGCATGGTTTTGGAACAGTCATGAAACCCCAGAAGACTATCCGATACATCTTAGCTTATTCCAAGGATAAAGCGTTGCCGAATATGTATACAAGATCGAATCGGAGAAACTAATGGACACTTTAGGGTTCGATTTTGTGAACATCCAAGACGGCAAGGAATTTACCAGATCGGATGGAAAACAATTAGAGCCCAAGATAAACAAATCGGCACTGATAGATCATGCTACGTAGAAAATTTAACTCAAGGCAAAATGGTTGATAGAAAAACAGGCGGCGGGTCAAGGAAGGCATCAGATAAGATGACGGACCTTTTTTCAAATATGAATGAGGGACCCAAACAGTTTCCTATAAAAATGATCAGTGTTTAAAATGCTCAGCTGAATTGACTTTGTTTTAGGATAGTATACTGTTTAAATGAAAGATCAATTAAAGTTGTGCTGTAATATAAATAATTGACATTTCGTCATACTATTTAGGTATGATGTGAAAAAGATTTTGGTGTAAACGTGGATGAAGATCTAAATTTTAGGACATACATTCAGTTAAATGTTAACAAAGCCAATAGTATAGATGGTCTTATCAGAAGAACTTTTACGTGTCTGGATGTTTTTGTGATTGTTTAAATCACTTATTAGATTGCACTTAGAATATGCCTCCAGTGTATGGAATTACTATGTGAGCAAATATATTGATCTAATTGAAAACGTCCAGAGGCATGCTACCAAGATGATACCTGGTTTTAAAAACATGACATATACAGAGCGCCTGCAGAGACTAAATTTACCAACCCTGAAGCACCGTCGCATGCGAGGAGACCTAATAATCATGTTCAAGATTTTAAAAAGAACTTTTATGATCTGGAGTGACTAGGGATATGTTCTGACTATGTCTTATGTTCCGTTGTGGCTAATGTCTGTCTGTATCTTGTGTTCCGTTGTGGCTTATGTCTGTCTGTATCTTGTGTTCCGTTGTGGCTATTGTCTGTCTGTATCTTGTGTTCCGTAGTGGCTATTGTCTGTCTGTGTCTTGTGTTCCGTTATGGCTATTGTCTGTCTGTATCTTGTGTTCCGTTATGGCTATTGTCTGTCTGTATCTTGTGTTCCGTAGTGGCTATTGTCTGTCTGTGTCTTGTGTTCCGTTATGGCTATTGTCTGTCTGTATCTTGTGTTCCGTAGTGGCTAATGTCTGTCTGTATCTTGCCTTCCGTTGTGGCTTATGTCTGTCTGTATCCTGTCTTCGTTGTGGCTATTGTCTGTCTGTGTCTTGTGTTCCGTTATGGCTATTGTCTGTCTGTATCTTGTGTTCCGTAGTGGCTAATGTCTGTCTGTATCTTGTGTTCCGTTGTGGCTTATGTCTGTCTGTGTCTTGCCTTCCGTTGTGGCTAATGTCTGTCTGTGTCTTGCCTTCCGTTGTGGCTAATGTCTGTCTGTGTCTTGCCTTCCGTTGTGGCTTATGTCTGTCTGTGTCTTGTGTTCCGTTGTGGATAATGTCTGTCTGTGTCTTGCCTTCCATTGTGGCTTATGTCTGTTTGTGTCTTTTGTTCCGTTGTGGCTCTTGTCTGTCTGTGTCTTGCCTTCCGTTGTGGCTTATGTCTGTGTTTTGTGTTACAGTGTGGGTGCTGTCTGTCTGTGTCTTGAATTCCTATATTGTTATAGAGTTTTCAAATATTTAATTTGGTCATTCTGTGTCTTTCCTTGTTGAGTTGTCGTTTGGTCAATACTTGTCTCATTACTTGTACTAATATAACATTTATTTCCATTGGAAATGTGCGCCGTGTGTTGATTACCTTTCTTTATCTTAGGTCCTTAGCATCGCTGACGTGACCTGGAAGGATTCCTTATTACTTGCTATCTACTGTATCCTATTCTAAATTCGATTGCGTTATTGGTATATAAGTGTGTAATTCACATTAATGCCTGTTGTAAAGTACGGTAAACCATGTATATGTCTAAATCGGTACATATTGATTTCTCCTTGTAGTTGGTATGTCATTTTGAAAGAAAAAGTACAACGAGAACTATTACATCAGTTTAAATGATATTTCAGTTCTCCCTTGTACTTAAAGTTGTAATGCTTTTGTGATTTGAATTACAGAGTAAACCTTTCCTGTTAAATTTATTGTATGATTAAGTCGATATCTCCATTTGTGTAGACTTTTTGGTGTATATTTAGTTAATACCCATTCCCCGCCTGTTTACTGTGATTCGGTACCTTTCTATACCTCAGAGACTCGATACACTCGTTAACACTTTGTTGATTAAGTATCAGACTACGCAGATTACTGTTAAATAGTGAGGATTAACTTAAACCGTCTCGGACATTCTGTGGCAATGCTAACACGTTAGTGCCTAGTGCCTGGAAGCAGTATATGGGTAACGCATGTACAGGTACATCTAGGTATGTGTTTGTACACTTGTCACAGCACACATTCGTACGTAGCACAGATTTCTTTGTGTATGCAAAAACATGCATTGTATTTTCATAAATAAATATGATATTTAAATTTGAGTAATTACAGAAATAGTTTTTAAATGAGATAGAAAAAATATTGAATTTCACGTCTGAGCATTTATTAGAAAGCATAGCAACAAGTATACACACGAGTGCTTCGGTACGTGTATACATGCTATTCAGGGTATATATATATATATATATACCGTGTGTTTTACCGACATAACACTGGAAATTTGATCCACTAAACGGCATGGATCATTAGACACTTCTTTGTACGTACTTTAACGTAATGTATTCAGTAGAAATGTGATTCTCCGGCTCTGATTGAAAACAGTGTCAACAAGACTGGTTTGGAGATTTTAGTGTTGACTAGGGGTAAAGTCAGTACCCTGCAGCTGTGGATGTTTTACTGGTAGTATCATGGCGTTGTGAAGTTACCATACTCAACGCTAATTAAGGTGAGTGTTGTAAACATAGCTTTATTTCTAGTATGTTATTGTATCAATACACACAGGAACTTACTAAGGTTTCTATTTTGTATCCAGCTTGTTCGCGGTTTATGAATTTATCGGTATACATATTTGTTATATATTTATCATACTAAGTAGAAATACTTCTATTGTTACTATGACTACATAATAATTATAAGATATTAAGGAATTAAGTGACAATTCTGTTGGTAGGTGTACTGACATACATGTGGCAATCATACATATATCATTTTTTACTTCATTAGTAGTATGTTAATATATACTGTACACTGCCGGTGTTTGATATGATGACAAGTACTGGAAGTATATTTGATTCGCTTCAATGTTGGTTTTGGTAAAGTGTGATGACAGGTGCCATTTGTGGTACTGGGAATATCTAACTTCCGCTTCACATTTTGTTTTGGTGTGATGACAGGTGCCATTTGTGGTACTGGGAATATCTAACTTCCGCTTCACCTTTTGTTTTGGTGTGATGACAGGTGCCACTTGTGGTACTGGGAATATCTAACTTCCGCTTCACATTTTGTTTTGGTGTGATGACAGGTGCCACTTGTGGTACTGGGAATATCTAACTTCCGCTTCACATTTTGTTTTGGTGTGATGACAGGTGCCACTTGTGGTACTGGGAATATCTAACTTCCGCTTCACATTTTGTTTTGGTGTGATGACAGGTGCCACTTGTGGTACTGGGAATATCTAACTTCCGCTTCACATTTTGTTTTGGTGTGATGACTGGTGCCACTTGTGGTACTGGGAGTTCCGCGTCAATTTTGGGAGGAATATTGTCTGTTCCGAAGGCCTGTTGCTACGTTTATGTTACATTCTCGATATATTGTCTGTTGAAGATGTGATTATCTTAAGTTTCTACAGCTTGTTTTAATTTTATTTGTCTTTATACTTCATGTTGCATTGATTTTACTAGAAACCGTCAGCGGTATATAACAATCTGATCTGTGATATATCTCGTTACTGTCAAGTGCTCTTTGAATACCGTAGTCAGATATAAACATCGTTCATCCCAAGATCCCAGTACTGACACCTATATCGTAAGGCTGTTAAACAAATGCGTGACATGAAAATGGTCATATCTGTGAAGCTATTTATTTAATATTTAATACCAACCTCTCATTTTTTCTTTCCAATAACACAAGCATGTTTTCAAACGTAAGCAATCATATGAGAGAAAGTTTCTTTTTCTGTTTTACTGATAGTGTGCCAGGTGGACACAAAATCTATCTCAGATTTGAGATAAACAGTAAAGCCAGAACGGTCAGTGCTGTTTAAAGTGGTTAATGGAGGTTAGGATAGATATGATATAATCAGATCTCAGAATTAATCATGTATCACACATCGTACCTGTGACTACATATCTCTGTCTAGTTCTGTCAGATAACACTAGATTGGATAATCAGTGATATAGCGGCTTGTTCATAAAATGTCGATCATACAAGATCCTTCTTATAAGCTCACACGGTGCTCAGTACTAGTATGTGATCTTGTGTTTACTTATACACAATTGTCCAGTTCACTAGTTTGATATTTTATTGTTTCACAACCATGAGCGAAACGTTTTCCAAGTGTGTTAAATCTGTTTTGAGCGGAATAGTCATTACGCACGGATGAAAACACAGGAAACAGCCTAAAAATATCGGATATTGTATCAATTATCAAATTGTAAAAGGGTACATAATCCTTTAATCTTATTTTGTTGGTTTTGTGTGAAAGCCCTTATCAACATTGTAACGTCAAACAATTATCGATATTACAGCCCACCAACTAGCCAACAAGCAGATTATCGACTAGCTCGGGTATCTAAAGGGGTGTCATATAATACAGCGATCCATACTCCACGTTGTAGTGTAGGGAAGTGATTGTGGAAGTAATTACACCGTGTTTATTGTTACATTTGATTTTCTACTGGCATCTGATTAAAATGTTATTTACACAAGCTTTTAGCAAAGCTTAATCAATTAAATACATCAAACAGGTGCTGTAGCTATATTTTCGTGTTAAAGTGATAACGTATTTATTCAATATCTAATTCATTCATGTTCTTCAGTTCTTTCCTTTGACATAAGCACAATGAATTATTAATTTATAAAACTATGGGATTCATTATTATCTGAAAAAATAAGTCCATCAACAGAAGGCATAAATAAACATTCGCTTTGATCGATAAAACAAAACTTTTTTTAAAACAAAGTTAAAATGATTTCGTTACAGAATATACTAATACTTTTAATGAAATAACTGGCAAGATAGGGACAGTCGAGATGAACGATTATTTACAATGTCTATAAATAGTCTTAGACTAAAGAATCTAATATTAAAGTATCGTTACAATGGAAATGAGATGAGAAAGTAAATGAAAGGACTAGTGTATTGCGCTTATTTGTGTATTTCATTTGATCTATTTTTTCTTATAAAAACATTATTTTTCATTTTATCAGTTTTTTTCTGGTTTGAAATTTCAATCCTTATAATGACGGCAGTATGAATTTCCTTCCATTTAAAAGCTCACTTCCATATAGACAACAACTTAAACTATACTTTACACCTACTCGAGGACACATTTAAAGTAGCCTGGCTCTGTTTACCGAGCGTGTGTCGGTAATCTAAACTCTAACATTGGAAAGGTGATACCTTTTTATAGAATGCTTACTGACAGATAGGACTAAGTATTAGATTGCATGACTAACGACCTCTCTGCATTGATGTCGTCATGGTAGCCATTTTATAGTGTTGGCTGTCTGTCTGTGTTGTTTTCCCTTGTGTTTTGGTGTAATTACGACATTTATTTCTTTGTGTTGTTCGACAGTTTGTGTTGTCTTCCCTTGCGTTTTGGTTCATAATGGGACATTCCTTTGGCTTGTTTTGAAACGTTTGTCATTGATGGTGTGTCGTGAAACATTTGTCATTGATGTTGTGTCGTGAAACGTTTGTAATTGATGGTGTGTCGTGAAACGTTTGTCATTGATGTAGTGTCGTGAAATATTTGTCATTGATGGAGTGTCGTGAAATATTTGTCACTGATGGTGTGTCGTGAAACATTTGTCACTGATGGTGTGTCGTGAAACATTTGTTACCGACTGATATCCAGTATCGAGATAAATACGAGACATTATTACATACTCTACTGATTTCTATAATAAATTACATTTATGTATAAGTCTGTGAATGGTAGTTTGTCAATGTCACACAAAGCAACTATGACTGGAGATTATCCGGCTATAAAATTATGAAACATCATATTTCATACCTGAATGGCAGTTTCTAAATCATTGAATGTGGTATAAAGAGGGACAGACATGGTGTACGCCTACATTGTAACCCTGTATAATTCAGTCAGAATCAACCTTGATCGATAAAGATTTATACAAGTATTCGATAATATCAATCGGTTCTCCATTACAAATTAACCGCATGGATTCGTCTCAAATCAAAAATTGTAAATCGGTGAAATTCAATTACCATCAGAGCGGTGTTTAATCTGTGAGAATGTCCTCTGTGTGTTGACAGAATGACTTATATCACAGGCTTGTCGCTAAAATTTATACACTAACGCATTGTAGCTATAGAAGTACTTAGCTATTCGTAAAGACATTTTAAATATAGATTGTACACATTTACATCCAGGCTTAATTCCGTTTGTGGATTTAAATGTCTATTGAAGATTTTTAAAAGGTAGAATTATGCTTCAAACATCCACAGCATGAAATCGTCTAACTTGTTTAACGTTTTAGAATTGATTTTACAATTTTAGCCTTTTCCCACTTCTGGTGCTGAATATAAGTTTCTATATTTTTAAAGTTGTATATAGTCATCAAATCTTTTGATTAAGGCACTTGAGCTATATGAACAGCTTCAACCTTTTTTTTAATAATAACATGCTAACTTGATATTTATGCCTGATGTGTTTTTTTCAGAACATTATCTCATGTCAAAGTCAGTCAGTTTCGCGATAGGATGAAAAATGGTGTAAGGGAAAATGCCAGGTTTTGAATCCAATTCGAGGGAGGGTCGGCCTAAAACAAGCCCTGCCTACAATAGATCTACCAACCAGTCAAGGGCGACTTCCTCGCGACCGTACTCCCGTGGGACTTCACACGGTGTCTCACATGGAACGTCAAATGACATCGAGGAGGAGGACGAGGAATATCACGTGGAACTGTTAGAGTACGAATGGCCAGATTTACCTCCACTGCCGAGACTGAAGGATGCAATTACGCGTCAAAAAGTAAGCAAAGGAATAAGTTATCTACTTCCGGTTGACAAGGGCAAAAACTCTATAAATAACCGTTACCGGACTGACCTCCGGGCCATGTTCCAGGAACCTTATGCGAATGACGATTGTGGATATGATGATAATAAAGTTAAACTCAGTGCTCAAATCCATTTTGATACCAATACAGTTAACACGAAATGGTCAAAAAGACATTTTGACTCCATCCCTATAAAACTGAATTCTGAATCTGAAAAAGCCAAAAGAGTGTATGTACGCTCGGCTCCGGCACGAGGCGGAAGACAGTCTGGTGTGGATACTGACAAAATGCGCACGCGATCTAGTTTGTTCCTTCCTATGAAAAAAGAGGAGCATCCGGAAGCGGCAAAACTCCGTGAAGAAGTTAAAGTTATTCTTCAAAGTGTTCGAACAGAAACCGAATCTGATACTGATTCGGTGGAGGGCACGAACTACCAGAGACGAAGAAGTGAAGTGTTGAGACCGAGGAGAAGTACTATTACATACCGTGATGGTGTCGCTACATCTGGGTTAAATTCTAAACAACCGCGTGTAGTATTGACTGCGGAAAACTATAAATCATACGAGGATTTAAAGAGAACTAAAACGCCAAAGAAAACCATTCCAGAACTTTTCCAATCAAAATTTTTAAGTTTAGACGAAAATCAACATATATGGGAATGGTTACATCACGGAGAGGAGATGACTGATTTCCAATTTTTCCTTTCTGTGTGTGGATAAGAGATAAGATATTTAGGTCAATTATTTCACGAGATCAATTTATATTTTACGTTATAAACAAAAAATGTTCATGCCGCTCAACATTGATTCAGTTGTATTTATATTCCAACCTTTTTCTAAAGAGGATAAGCGAAAAATTCACGACTTTAGTTGATTCCTGATCCATTTGCTTTTTAGCAAATATGGTCTGTTGAAATTAGGTGTTCCTGTGCAGGATGTTATTGACACCAGGAAAAGACAGAACAGAACGAAAATAATGTTTTTACTGTAGCCAAGACACAGTCGATATTGTCCGTTGTACAATTACTTGGCTGAGGTATGTATCCAAGCTTAACGCTGATTTCTTTCGGATGAAATAATCATTGTAACTGATTTCCCTCATGAAGAAAAGATTTTTCTAGTTTCTATTTCCGATATATTTCTCTGGAGAATAAGTCCTCAGTGAATGTCTGTGGTACCTATGAAATATCTACTGGTGGAGTAAGGTCAACATCATCCAGTATATACATAGATGGAATATTGGCACGCCCTTCATGTCTGTACAATAGAATTTCATGTGTATCTGTTAACGACATAACTATTTGTGACACAGCCTCGTTATCATACATATACATGTGTTTGACTTTGTATAGAACGGTATAGAAACTGAAAGATTTTCTCTAATTGGTGTACGATTTGGGATCATAATGATTCTTGTAAGTATCTATTAGAAAATACAGGATTTCTATCAATCGGTACACATAAATAATTGTGAAAGAAACTAAAATTATTTCTTACATATTAGTGACTTGAAAATGGCACGTTAACAATTGTAGTTGTTGATGATAACTGTTGAAATAACAATTCATTTTGTAAAGTCTGGTTGTAGTTCCTCTGTTTCTAAATGACATATAAACTAACAGTTCTTATATAGATAAAATATACGCATGTCAATATCATCTAATGCTTCCTGCGGTATTTAATGTAACACTTCAAGGTGTGCAAAACTACAAGTGCCTTCTAAGTGATATATGACAGAATCTAATCACAGGCGCGCCCTTTGTTTTCATTTTTGTTGAGCTGTCGGTGGTTTTTTAATACTCTGATTAACACTGACCGAACTGGAGGCCCATTTTAATATTTTTGGCTTACGTTTAGATCGATTTAGAAACGTTCCGCTGTATATGGCTGGTAACTATGTTCATCTGGTAAACTTTATCGAATTTTAAATTTTAGAAAACATACAGACACGAAACCATAAAATGATCATACCTTGCCCTCTAAATTTGGTTTTCAAAAAATCGGTTTATACCAGTGTTGTTTATAAAAACATATCCGGTTCATTACTAGATCATGTGTTTAGACAAACTGACCAAATTTAACCAGATAACCTGACCCAGATTTTGACCAAACAACTTGCTCTAATTTAAGAAACAACTTGACCTAATTTTAAAGACAACTATATGCGATTTTGGCCTTTTCGCTTTAAAGCAATATTATTTAAGAACTGATTACATAGTAGACTAAACAACGTTGTAACACATAGGTTCATATTATTGGAACATACATTTGTATATGGTAATTTTTTAAGATTGAAAATTTTATCACCCTAGAATAAATAATCAAAGAAAAAATCATATACGCACATTGTGTTGCATTGCCTCTATAGTTTTAAGGTGTAAACAATACGAACGGATTATTCCAAACTGGTGAATTTATTTTTGAATGAAACGAAATAGGAAGTTAATTTTATAGTGATGATTCGTTAATATCAAATTAGAAAGATTAGACGTTGGTCAACCAGTGAGTAGAACGATGAACATTTATTGTCAGGTGACGATACCAGTGCCAGATATTAGTGTGTTGTATTTCTTCATTTACATCGTATTCTTTATCTAAATGACATCTAATTAGTGATCTATTAATTACGTGTACTTGTGTATGCCTTCATCTTTATCATAGAGTTTATCTATTTGACAATTAATTAGTGTTATGTTAATTACGTGTATTTGTGTATGCCTTCATCTTTATCATATTGTTTATCTATAGAACAATTAATTAGTGTTATATTAAATACGTGTACCTGTATATGCCTTATTGATGTATCGTTATGTATTAGATTGTTACATGTAAATGATAACTATTAATTTTGCACATTTGTGATTTTAATTTTCACCTACTGATTGATGCTAGTCCAACCAATTAAATATGATATATTGAAAACATTCTGTTTTCGTTATGATTACTAACAGTTATTGTAGAGTACTGCCTGTTTTGCCCCAGGGCAAGAAAATTAACCCCAGTTACTCCGAAGTACATGTGACGGACCTCCCGTATGTTGTTCAATGAAGTATTCACCAGCTGCTACAAATATGAAACTGGTGACAAACCGAGCAAACCAACCAACCCCAAAATATTTCATTGTCACTAAGCAGGATTTACTACAGAAAGGACAAGCAGCCAGATATTCAACGAACCAATAAATAAGGATTTAATAAGACATTCTTTTAATGTCATTAATTAAATATCAACTCATTGTTACATAAAAACACGCTTTCGCTATCGACTTGTTTAAACCTGTTACTTTTTCTTTCAGACGAAAACTTTTATATGGACAAGTGTGATACACCCCCACCAGGTTTAAATTACAGTATTTAGTCGGAAATATTGATTGTTTACCTACACAGGAATGTTAATGTGGCAGGATTTAACAAATCATTTTTATTTTGTTAATCATGTGAGAAACTTCTGTAGAAGTTCCCATTCATCCTACTTGGCGGGGAACATTGAATCATTGTCATTAACGTTAATTGGGACTCACATGAAGAAACAATATCGTATAGTCAATAAGAACATCAATATTTAAACCTAAAGCACACAAAAACTATATGAACCACCTCACAATTAGCTAATAATTGTAGACTTCATAATAAGCTAGCCGTTTTTCTACACACGCTATATAATGATTAGGTGCTTTACTGTTGTTTTTGATCTAACCACACACGATCTATACTCTCCATCGTTTTAGGGTCTTCTCACTCTGATAGAAAATTGTCAGGATACTGTATGTATTCTTAATTTAGCAGAATTCTCATGCCTTTTGTCTGAGCTATACAAGTTCTCCATCCTGTCATTGGGAATCAATAATAAACACATACAGCATTTCAGTGTTGAATACAGCTTGATAATAACAGAACAATTGGTCAGTTGACTTTACATGTTTTGCAAAGCATAAATCACAATAAACACGGCTCCGTGATAAAAAAAAATCCGGAAAATTATAGAGTGTACAAAAACCGAAAAATAGTCTATTACCGTTACATCCACAGTTATCCTCCCCACAGTTTTTACGCGACAGTTATCCCCGCCACAGTCTTTACGTAACAGTTATCCTCGCCACAGTTTTTTCGCGACAGTTATCCTTGCCACAGTCTTTTCGCGACAGTTTACCTCGCCACAGTCTTTTCGCGACAGTTATACTCGCCTCGGTCTTTTCGCGACAGTTATCCTCGCCTCAATCTTTGCGCGACAGTTATCCCCACCACAGTATTTACGCGACAGCTATCCTCGCCACAGTCTTTTCGCGACAGTTTACCTCGCCACAGTCTTTTCGCGACAGTTATACTCGCCTCGGTCTTTTCGCGACAGTTATCCTCGCCTCAGTCTTTTCGCGACAGTTATCCTCTCCTCAGTCTTTGCGTAACAGGTATCCTCGCCACAGTATTTGCGTAACAGTTATCCTCGCCTCACTCTTTACGCGACAGTTATCCCCACCACAGTATTTACGCGACAGCTATCCTCGCCACAGTCTTTTCGCGACAGTTATCCTCGCCAAAGTCTTTGCGCGACAGCTATCCTCGCCACAGTCTTTTCGCGACAGTTTACCTCGCAACAGTCTTTTCGCGACAGCTATCCTCGCCACAGTCTTTTCGCGACAGTTTACCTCGTCACAGTCTTTTCGCGACAGCTATCCCCGCCACAGTCTTTTCGCGACAGTTATACTCGCCACAGTCTTTTCGCGACAGTTATCCTCGCCTCGGTCTTTTCGCGACAGTTATCCTCGCCTCGGTCTTTTCGCGACAGTTATCCTCGCCTCAATCTTTGCGCGACAGTTATCCTTGCCACAGTCTTTGCGCGACAGTTATCCTCGCCTCAATCTTTGCGCGACAGTTATCCTCGCCTCAGTCTTTACGCGAATTTCAGTTTGTAATAATTCTAACCCTTCTTAGAAGGAGTATTTATGTACACATATGGTGTAATTTTGGATGCCCTTAAGAGTGTGTGTTGGTCGATGACTACATACCGAAGTTAGAGGAGAAATACTTCACGTAATGAGTAGAAAAGCTGTCCATCCATTTCCAGCCCCATCGACCTCTTTACTTCCTTAACCCGCATAGTAAGCTTGAATATAATATAAGTGTGTTTATTTATGAAACAATGTTACACAGATTTATAAATCAATAATTACAAAACATCATGTTAATTGATAGATTGATTTAATACATGTTTTAAACATAGAATAAAAAATCAAAAGCTAAAAATAAATGAAAATGAAATTACCCAGATCACAGGTACTGGACTCTCCGACATTTACCCTCCGATGTGGGAGTCAAAAGAATGTTTACCTTGGATTATTTAGAGTAGATAAACTTAAATAAACCAGAGCGAGAACTGCATTGGTCGGCAAACATGTAATCTACAAAGTCACTGTTTATATTTGTATGCCAGTCATTTAACCCGTACACAGAAAATAAGTCACATTGGAATATACTGTTCATTTTGTTTGGCCATAAGAAAAAAGTAGCGTGCAAAATGTGAAGAAAAATATTTAGACGTATTATCTGAGATATTGTAATTCTTGAATGCCGTATAGGTAATGTAGAATATAGGTGTCTCTCAATAGACATAGAACACTAGTGATACGGTTTATCAGTACAAGCTCGAGACCATCTGTGTGATCAATTATAAAAAAAAATACAGAATTAATTTTATCTGTATCACACTATGTAACTATCGCTCTTACGAATCCACTGGGTATATAAGTCCTTATAACAGAAATGATTATTAGGTAGTATATAATACACCAGTAAAACAAAATAAAAATTGAGTTGGAAACAGAAGTCACGAACAGATACAATAATTTGAAGGAGGCCATAAGATGCTGGATGTTTTGTTGTCTTCGCTAGACAGAAATGACTTAAGCCTGGAGTGTTGTTGAACATTATGTTTTATCTTCGCTATACAGAAATGACTTAAGCCTGGTGTGTTTAATGAACATATTGTTTGTCTTCACTAGACATAAATGACTAAAGCCTGGATTGTTATGATGGATATTTTGTTGTCTTCGCTAGACAAAATGACTTAAGCCTGGTGTGTTTAATGAACATTATGTTTTGATATCACGCTGATATCACGGTAATACACCGTGATTAGGTCTAATTGGCATGTATTCCGATTTTGTACTCAACATGTTTTGACTGACTACAGTCATGGGACTCTGACCTCATGTCCTCTAACTAATTATTCCGTTAGAGTGTTCTTGATATATAAATAATATGGCATACCCCTTACCCTTCATTGTATATATATATATACTTACAGAAAGAAAACACAATAACAGTAAATTAATTTAAATCAATGACTAATCATTTTAAATACCCAGTCGGCTTTTATAACAATGTCTTTTTCTTGTCTATTTATCATATTTACTGTCTGCGTGACTTTGAAAATTTGAAAACAAAAATATACTAATAATCAAATCAAACTAAAATAGAGTGGGCTATTAAACTAACTCTACAGTCATACACACTACTACTGTATACGGATGTATGTATTATCCGATACGAATTTTGACGGAACCGAAAATTCAGTAACGTTGCAATTCAGTAGCACATACCTACATGTGTTAAGAATCCATTACAGTTTGCAGAAATATTGTATTGAATATATAATGACAGTATGGAGCATTTTGTGGGAACTTCCATTCATGTCTTGCTTATGAAATAACTCAATTTTCTTTTGACATATAAATGCATCACATTTCATTAAGAGAAAAAAAAATTAAATTATTGTTTATACAGATTCAAGACAAATAATATCACTTAAAATTGTTAACACAGATCAAAAATCCGACGAAGGAAATACCGACATGCAGACATGGCAACAGAAACTTGATAAAGAGTCAAATCAAGGAGGACAGGGTGAAATATGAGCAACAGAAAGGTATACACGGGGACTCTTGAAAAAAGAAGAATAAAAACCAAGTATTACGGAAAATATTAAATATAAAAAAGTGCAAAGTCCAACATCATATCAATAAATGAGCATGTTGCTGTCGGTAAATTTATACCTAATTATTCAGAAAACTTCACACAAGTCACCTGTCTCTCACTCTTTATATAACAAATATGTATAAAACGAACACCTGTAAAGGAGAATATCTAGTGACAATTTATTACGATTTATTAGTGTTGTCAATGAACCTGAAAAATACACCTGTAAAAAGAAGTGTCAAAGTCCCACATTTCTTGGATGCTGTGCCAAACAGACAATAAAAAGAGCACCGAAGCGACTAAGTGGTATTGTATCGGTCGTGTTATATCATATGATTACGCTGTATAGTGAGATATGTATTAACATAGTGGTGTACTGTAAGTGTTAGGCAGAACTCGCGTTGATCCAAAAACACGCGGCCTTTGGCAATGGTACAATAAATGTCTTTGATAATCTACAAGTCTTTTCACACAAGGTGCAAATCAAGTAAAATAAAAAACATTTGTCAAGATAGCATCAACGTGCAAATCAAATAAAAATCATTTGTCATGATAGCATTAATGTGCAAATAAGTTAAAGATAATGATTAATGTCAAATGCATGATAATTGTGCCCAATAATGAACGTTGTTATAATGAAGAAGAAGATGCTTACCATTCCTGAACACATGGTCTTATCCTCTTTATTCTTACTCATGAGGTTCGGACTGCAGTGTTTCTTTCCGTATCTTTTGGCTCCTTTAATCGATGTTAAGTTTATATTCAGAAGTTGATGATATAGTAATGTTCCCTTTATGATATTGTTTTGTAAGAGAGATTTTTTTCGGACACATTAGCTCGGATCAATTTATACAATAAAGCTACCATTTTGATAGTACATACTATTAAGTAACATGTCCACAGGCAATAAATCTGCATGGGAGTTGGTGCTGCTCCCAAATTGGAGGGTCATTATTGATATATTCGTACATTAGAATGACGTCATTTTGTTTGTAACGGCCGTGTTTAGTCTACGCCGTCTAACATAACAGTATTTGCGTGCTTTTCAATAGGTTTTCGTATCTTATGTGGTGTCAGTTGTAATGATAATGTAAGCACTACTGTATAACACCAAACGAAAAGTAATCTGTTGCAGAGTCTTTCGAACCCAATTTTCCGATTATTTAGGGCAACGCTGCACATGTATTGTACTGATAACCATCTCACTTGGCTAATGTTCTCATACCATGTTGGTTTCACTGAAGGACAATAGAAATACATGACGGCACAGCCAGCTACGTAAAGAGTTTATAAAAAATAAAAGGACTGAAATGCCATGACATTTGAGGGAGACAGGTAGGACAGCGTGTTAGAAAGCAGGATACTAGCAACAGCAGGACTCTGGGAATTTATAGCAGCTAACCGTCAGAGGTGTTGTGGTCCCTCAAAACAGGCAGGGAAGATAGGACCTTCTTTTGCTTTATTTAACCAGGCAGAGATGAAGAAACATTTTCTTTGTGTGGAATCGCCTGTACCCAGTTAAGTCATGGTTCCATTGTATTATTTAATGTCATGCATATATTTTAAAATATGTACATTCATCCGTAATAAAAACGATTAAAATGTCAAACAGGAATTCTTACGACAAATTATTTTCATTAATAAACGTTTTTCAAACTTTCTGTTAGAGGTGCCATACTGTTATCGTAAAGTAACAAAGGATATTCCTTAAAGGGAAATGATACCAACACAAAGCATTGGTTTTGTCGGGGATTTATGTTCATCTCACCACACCAGATGTCTTGTAATAAACTGTTTCATTATAATATACGAAGTTTACTCTATCTCATTTGATATAACTATTGAATAGTGCCGTTCACCTGTATGACTGAATAATTCTGTTATCTTTAAATTTCCTGATCCATTACAATGACAATGCAGGTGTACTAAAGCTCCTGACTGAATTTCATCAGGATTTTATTTTGATGCTAATGTCAAGGGCCATCTCAATCATTTCCGACCGTGGTCTGCAAACTGTAAGGACGTAACTCAGTTTACAATGTATTTGTAGGTCTTTACTTACATAGTCTATCGGTAAAGAGTCTCTGATACAATTACCTTAAGCTGTTGTTTAATCGCTGTTCTTTTAGAAATGTTGACTGTTTTTGTGACAGGTAGACAATACTGAGGCACGCGTCCAGGTACCGATGGCATATATATACTAGACAATTTCTTTACGGCTATATATTGTACAGCTGACATAGCATGGTTATAGAGTTCCTAATATGAATATTAATTTATGTCTGTTTCTTTGACAGCACTTTACTTTCTGAAATGTTTGGTAAGATGGTATACAATTTACTTAGAATGAACCGTGATTATGTATTGAAGGAGGTGCACAACGTCCATTAGGAATGGATAGTACAATCTACGACATTACTTTAAGCTCCATGGAAATACGTTGCACTTTTAAATGGTAACAGCCTGAAATTTCATAGTGATGTATTCTAAAGCATGCACTTGTATGTAAAGTGCACCTCAAGGGTAGAAGAGTGTACTCAGTATATATATCGGGGGAACATACAGTTATTTTTTGGTATCAACAGCATACTTCATCATGGCAAAGGAAGGATAAATTGTGTACTTTGTAGTATAAACAGTTACCTTTGGGAATGTATAGCTGATACTGAGTGACCAATATTAATTATCATTTCCGAATAATAAACCTACAAAAATACATTATGTCTAGTTACTGTTACAATATACGGCAATTTATAACAAAGTAGTTACGTGAGTTTTAATCAACAAGAGGAAATATACATTTTCACTTAAAACACAACAATCGTTATCGGGAACAATTTATCTAAACCGATCTTATTCAATGACACTGATAACTCTAGTATTATGATCTTTTACAAATTAAAAGAAAAAAAAAACCACCCAAAAAACCCAAAACACATGAACGTGTAATATTCTTTTCCTGAGTTGATAAATCATCATATCCATCTGAAAACAGGTCAATAATTGATAATTAAATGCTACTGATATATTTTAATGAGGAAGCAAAATATATATTCATTACATACAAGCAACACATGAAGATGAACGATCGCGCAGAAAACATATGTTAAGGAGTGTATGCTAACAGGACTTGTCCTAATTCTACATTGGTAATTATATCTTCATTTGATCAAGCTTGTCAAATGTCGGCTTGTATCATAACCTCTCATAGATAACACCTGTCACATTGCTTATGATTTGTGTCTTATATGGGTAGTTTGTCTTGTAAATATAAGGTTGTATAGTAAACACAGGTAGGTAGAAAGATGGGTAGGCTCTGTAGTATTTCAGAATTGGTCTGGAAATTGGAAGGTTGTTTAGTAAACACTAATTGGTCGGGAGACGGACAACAGATTGGAAGGTTGTTAAGTAAATACAAATTAGTCGAGAGACGGACAACAGATTGGAAGGTTGTTAGCAAACACGAATTGGTCGGGAGACGGACAACAGATTGGAAGGTTGTTTAGTAAACACAAATTGGTCGAGAGACGGACAACAGATTGGAAGGTTGTTAGCAAACACGAATTGGTCGGGAGACGGACAACAGATTGGACGGTTGTTTAGTAAATTCAAATTGGTCGAGAGACGGACAACAGATTGGAAGGTTGTTTAATAAACACACACTGGTCGAGAGAAGGACAACAGATTGGAAGGTTGTTTAGTAAACAAAAATTGGTCGGGAGACGGGTCATCAGGTTAGAAGGTTGTTTAGTAAACACACATTGGTCGTGAGTTTTGGCGTCTACACTTAAGATTAAAATTAGTACTTTTCTATTAAAATCATCTTAGATTTCGCGGGAACGTTTTCATATAGAAATGTAGACTGCAAATACATTTATGACCATACTTGAGTTATTCGAATGTAGACAGAATTTTTGATTTGTGAGACTAAGTATATCAACAAATATAACATGATTATTGAATTTATGCTTCATGTTAATGACAAATGATAAGGACAAACGACAACCTGTACTTTAAAACAAAAAGTAGAACCCCCTCCTGGCCCACCCCCACCCCCGCCCTAAAAACGAGAAAAAAAGAAACGAGAAAAAAAGAAACGTGAAAAACCCCATGATAATCAGAAAAATACACTCCGTTCGAATCTGAATCATTTGCCATTTTAATTCTATATCCAGTCAGCATTCTTACCCCTTTTTATGATAAGATAAAGCTGAGGTGAAGTAATCAGAATAAAGCGGGTTGTATGACATTTCTTGTTATGATGTTTACTCTGTTCCTTTGGCTGAGCCCATACATACTGACTAATGAAATTCTCATCTTCACATTTCAAGTATAAGACTATACAAAGAGAATGGAAATTAACTTCATAAAGATGGTATGAAAAGTCACAGATCACTGACAAAGCAGTTTAGATCGTACGAGTTGTCCCCCTTATTATGCAGTGAGGGAGGTTCCCGTATACTGGTAATAGATACTCACCGGCAATCGTTCTGCTTATCATACAGCTCACGAGAGAGTGCTCCCTAAACGCTAGATTGTCTATTCTTAACTATAAGCTGTAATTTATAAGCTAGAAACGGAAAATTCACAATAGGGAGATCGAAAGCATCACGTTCATCACACAGGCATTTACGTCGCTGTTGGTCTCGTTGAAGGAAAAGATCGAGATAAGCGGATGACGAAGAAGAGTTGGACGTGTTTGTAATTTCTAATTCTGGTGGGTATGTTCATGGTTAATAAATCATTAATATTTCTATTGACAAGATGTCATCACAATATCTGGAAGTAACATTGAAGAACAGAAACGGTGTTTGTGTCCTGTGTCTTCGATAAACTTATCGTAAAAACGAAAATCAGAAGGCCAAGATTTATTTCTATATCTATAGAAGTAGTCTTTTGGTAATTCGACATAAAAGTGAATAATACGTTTCAATACAAATTGAGAAATGGAATCTAGATACAGTAGAGCCTAACAATGAATTAAACTGCATAATGTGTTTGTGTACAAATCTGAAATCTTATAGAAAATAGTATAGAAGACAAACAAGTGAATAACACCTTTTAATACAAATATAAATCAGAGAAAGTAGAGCTAAACAATGAATTTAACCGCATCCTACAGCTGTTGCGTTCTTCTAGACTGGTCAGTGATGCCAAGAGCCTCCATTTAGACCTATGAAGCGACTGGGGAAAATCGAAATTCATCAAAAGAAAAGTCAAAATCTAGATGGGAAGGTGTACTAGCTACATAATTTAATATGTTTCGTAACTTATAATTTTAGAAGAACGTCAAGTACATGTGTGTATTCAAAAGAATTCAAAACGTGGCATACAGATTAAATAATATTCGGGAGAGAATGTTAGAAAAAAGCCAAAACGTTTAAATAGGTGAAATACATTTAACTGTCATTCCTTTAAAAAACATCAGGTGATACAAATGGCTATTCACAGCTAGTCAGATGTACAGCAGGGAATGCAATGCATGTGTACACTTTTAATGTTCAGCTTTTCCTAGTTTATATAGGAACCGACATAGTAGATAATGGCCGTTCACTCCACGAAACTTCTAAGTTGGTTTTAGAACAGTAGAACCGTGCACACGTTGATGATACTGTGTATTTACGGATTTATGCGTATTGTAGATATGCTTAATTTGTATTCCTATTTATAAGCTTCGGTTCATGCGTATCATTAGAAGGATTGTGATTAGTTTTCCATACTAGACTAACTTTACATCTTAAATAGTGCGATGTGTAGTCGAGTGGCGCAATGATAACACCTTTCACCCTGACGTCCGGGGTTGGATTCCTGGAGTACACGTGAGAAGGTAGGGGTCACCTGCCTGACTACGTGGATGTTCCCCGGGTTTCCTCCTACAGTAAGGTTCCCCCTCTTTATAGTGCGATATATCGATGTTGTATAAATAAGATGTTTTCATGCTCATGTACCAATGTAAGTCCAAATAATGCATACACATGTTCTTGAAGTACCACTGGTTCTAACGATGGTATTACAAATGTATGTCGTGGCCCTTGTTATCAATACAGAACGTAGTCATTAGAGTAATTCAAATGTGGGAATCCTTTTCACTAACGGAACGAATTATTTCCATATAAGTTTTCTTTGATCATGGACTGAAAGGCAACCATTCACACGTATGAAAGTAAATGTAATATTCAACAAGCCGCAGTGTATGTTTTTTTCTGTGTTTAACGGAAAAGGTCAGTGTACTGACACGGGCGATCACTGAGAACAAGAATATATGATTAGGGCAAGGTATTAGATTCCGAATTTTATCTAATCATACAAAATCCTCCCGGACCGATGAGACATGCGGTAGGTGACAGCGCGAGTCCTTTAAAGTCATCATAAGGTCAAACAAGGTCCTCAGAGGTATGGTGATATGTCGGATAGTCATGGTGTAAGTACTGCTTTCTATGAGGTATACGTGGTAATCCTGTTAACACGAGAAAGACAGGAAATCCCATCGTTCTTATAGGTCATCACAGATTAATGAGGAATCTTGTCAAATCTAAATCTCTTCATCGGAAAGGCACGGCTAAACAACATGTAATAATGACCAATCCTGTTTGTAACGAACATTATTATTGGCCATTAATGATGACCAATTCTGTTTGTAACGAACATTATCATTGGCCATTAATGATGACCAATTCTGTTTGTAACGAACATAATCATTGGCCATTAGTGATGACCAATCCTGTTTGTAACGAACATTATCATTGGCCATTAATGATGACCAATCCTGTTTGTAACGAACATTATCATTGGCCATTAATGATGACCAATCCTGTTTGTAACGAACATAATCAGTGTCCATTGTTGCATTGTTTGGCTAGTGCTGACTAAAATTTCAAATGACACAGGGAAGCAACAAACCCAGATGTGTGATTAAGATACAATTTGAATGTATTGATTTGAATGATTTTGTTTCCCAGTATGAGGAACAAAAGTTTGGAGCGTGTTGTCTTACCGATTCACTGTTTGTTTATATCACAGTTTTTTGTGCTATTTGTAACACAAACTGAGACCAAATCCAGCTGTATTTGCCACTGTTGCAAAAATTAACATCAATGAGTATTGAGTCTACGTAGTAATCAGTGAGATAATGTTATTGTCACAGTTTCTTCATTATCACAAGTACGATAAACACAGCAAACTATAAAATTGAATATAAGATTGATGGCACGAGAAAACCAGAAAATGAAAAACATCAGAGACAATTTCACACGTGTTGAATAATAAAAGTCGCCTCTTCATCAACAGCGTTATGGTGATAATGAAGAAACTGTGACAATAACATTATCTCACTGATTACTACGTCGACTCAATACTCATTGATGTTAATTTTTGCAACAGTGGCAAATACAGCTGGATTTGGTCTCAGTTTGTGTTACATTCCTGCAGCACAAAAAACTGTGATATAAACAAACAGTGAATCGGTAAGACAACACGCTCCAAACTTTTGTTCCTCAATACTGGGAAACAAAATCATTCAAATCAATACATTCAAATTGTATCTTAATCACACATCCGGGTTTGTTGCTTCCCTGTGTCATTTGAAATATTAGTCAGCACTATCCAAACAATGCAACAAAGGCCAATGATAATGTTCGTTACAAACAGGATTGGTCATCATTAATGGCCAATGATATTGTTCGTTACAAACAGAATTGGTCATCATTAATGGCCAATAATAATGTTCGTTACAAACAGGACTGGTCATCATTAATGGCCAATGATAATGTTCGTTACAAACAGAATTGGTCATCATTACATGTTGTTGGTCGTGCCTTTCCGGTGAAGAGATTTAGATTTGACAAGATTCCTCATCAATCTGTGATGACCTATAAGAACGATGGGATTTCCTGCCTTTCTCGTGTTAACAGGATTACCACGTATACCTCATAGAAAGCAGTACTTACACCATGACTATCCGACATATCACCATACATCTAAGGACCTTGTTTGACTTTATTATGGCTTTAAAGGGCTCGCGCTGTCACCTACCGTCTGTCTCATCGGTCCGGGTAGTTTCTCACCGAAAAACATTTTCGGGAGTCAATTTCGTTAAAGCGTCTTGCTGAAGGTGACAAACACGACAACACAGATCGGTTTGTTTCCAAGCTTCTTTTGAAATACAAACCGCCACGGCTATGGCGCGTCAAAACACATACCTCAGGTATTGCCCTGAGTCTGCGTTGACCAACGCTCAACCGACTGAGATATTGAGAGTCCCAGCATTGTTTACATATAGGTTATGTTGTTTAGTTAGAATTAGGATCGGTTTTTTTACTAAAGATCAGGGCAGGCGTTTAAATCATACCTTAATTGGCGATTTCTCAGAATCAGGGCAGGTGTTTAGATGAAACTATGATAGGCAATTACTTAGAATCAGGGCAGGTGTTTAGATAGAATCAGGACTGCTGTAAGTTGGATATATGACATGTCTTTAGTAAGAATCTGGACTGCTGTTAGTCGGATTTAAGACATGTCTTTAGTCAGAATAAGGACTGTTGTTTAGTTGGATATAAGACATGTCTTTAGTTAGAATAAGGACTGCTGTTAGTCGGATTTAAGACATGTCTTTAGTCAGAATAAGGACTGCTGTTTAGTTGGAGATAAGACATGTCTTTAGTTAGAATCAGGACTGCTGTTTAGTTGGATATAAGACATGTCTTTAGTTAGAATAAGGACTGTTGTTTAGTTGGATATAAGACATGTCTTTAGTTAGAATAAGGACTGTTGTTTAGTTGGATATAAGACATGTCTTTAGTTAGAATAAGGACTGCTGTTAGTCGGATTTAAGACATGTCTTTAGTTAGAATCAGGACTGCTGTTAGTCGGATTTAAGACATGTCTTTAGTCAGAATAAGGACTGCTGTTATGTTGGATATAAGACATGTCTTTAGTTAGAATCAGGACTGCTGTTAGTCGGATTTAAGACATGTCTTTAGTCAGAATAAGGACTGCTGTTATGTTGGAGATAAGACATGTCTTTAGTTAGAATAAGGACTGCTGTTATGTTGGAGATAAGACATGTCTTTAGTTAGAATAAGGACTGCTGTTAGTCGGATTTAAGACATGTCTTTAGTTAGAATAAGGACTGCTGTTATGTTGGAGATAAGACATGTCTTTAGTTAGAATCAGGACTGTTGTTATGTTGGAGATAAGACATGTCTTTAGTTAGAATCAGGACTGTTGTTTAGTTGGATATAAGACATGTCTTAGTCAGAATGAGAACTGCTGTTTAGATGGATTTAAGACAGAAGTTTAGTTAGAATGAGTACTGATGTAAACAACTTAAAAATTAGTATAACTTGTTTTATAGTTTAAGGAAGAACGTTGTTGACTAGTAGTTTCCGAATTGTTTTATTGTCGCTAGATCTGACGTTTTGATATCAGAACCTTTGGGGTTTGTTGTGCCTGTAATGCAGGTGTAATACCATTCGGTTATAACTCAATTATTGAAATGAATATCACGTTCGTGTTTTTTTCTCGATAGATTGTATTCCTGATTAACAGAGGTAATAGATGTAAATTGTTCTGCAATGAAACATTCTATTTCCCTAATGGATGCTATTCCAGCAATAAATGACGGTATCTACTTTCTTGATCGACTTTGCTATTTTCCGGCAGAAAATAACTAGTTAGCCGCGTTTCCTGATTGTAGATTAATGGTATAATTTTTTTTACTGACAAAGCTGTCAACAAATATTGCCAATCTTTCAGGACATGACAGTTATCCCTATCATAAAGGCTATGAGTATCAACAACAAATAGTATCTACATGAAAGTTTTCATTATATGACTGAAATGTTAAAATGGAGAATATCGCTTCATTGTTGACTATATTATGTATAAATATTGTTTTGAATCATTTGTGAACAGTGATATAAATTCACCTATAATGACCACTACTAATGAGTATGGGGATTTGTATAGGATTGGTGTAAATGGGTAAGTATGTATAAACGATGTCATTGCAAGTTTTTTATGGACATCACTACAGGAAGATAAATAGAGGCACATTAAAAGTTTTCTCGAACAAACAAATAATAAAATAAATTTAATTATAGAGGATTAAACGTCACCACCACATCACCATTAAAACCATGATGATAAAAAGATGATATAGTTCCAAGTGTTTTTAACAATTGATTCCACAAAATACTTCCAATATTATCAATAATCGATTGAGTTGCCTCTTGTATTGTTTCAATTCTGAATGTTTATTGCATTATTGTATATCAAATTTCAAACAACTTCCGGTTCTTGAAAGCCTTTCAAACTTTCACATTAAGTGACTGAGTCTATGTGTGACGTAGTGGTGAATTGTTGGTGGCGATGGGAGTTGATCTTGGAAGGAGAATTTGTTACCTTTCTGGGATGATCTACCTGTATGATACCGGACATGTACAGATTTAGCGTTCTTTATTGTGTTATTGCACTCATCATGCCAGGAATGATCTAAAATGAAACGAATTTTTTGAGCCAAAAGAGTCTCTAACAATGCGTAACGAGTCTTAAATCCCCATTTTTAAATTGTGCAGTTATTTTGTTATTTTATCCACGTGTTAAAGTAGCTGTATGTGTTTAACCACTTAATACAGAGACATTCTGTATTTTTACCCGCTCCTCCTTCCTGTCAGTGTTTCTGATATCGTGTTGTATAAGGAATCCCAATAATAAAGTATTCCATTAATTCTACGGAGGAAACAAACGAGAATTTATTGTGGAGATTTCCTATTAGTTAGCGAATTCTTGTGCTCACTGATTGCTTTTACATGACAAATTATAATGACGTCTGGATTGTTCCCCCTGGGTTTGTTCTCACCTTACAACTCTCACTACGACACTCAAGTCATATGGCAGTTCAGTGTAAAAAAATCACGTATGTTGCAATATATCAATTTGTTCTTGAGAGATTGATGCCATTATGGAGGAAAGTATTGGGCTTAATTATTATGAATGACAAATTAAAGCCTGGCGACAATAGACTAGATATTGTTACGGTTGTAGTTATATAAGGGTTATACTGCTGACTGCTTCTCCATTACGTCTTCACGTGTTCACTAATCTGTGGTATCATTACAAAAGTTCTGTAACAAAGACAAGAAAATATTTATGTTTGTTTTCGAACATTTATTATCAACAAACAAAATGTAGTAGGATTTTGGTTTTACAATTATGAAATTCTGAAGTCTTTACCAGGTAGATATGATCAGAACATAATTACTGAGAAACACCTGTCTTTTTATCCTTCATTTAGGAGACCACTTTAACAAGGAAATGTAACTGATTATTGTTTTCTAGATTTGTCTTTTATTTCTTCCATTAAGAATTCAGAAAATCAATCTGTGCTGTCTCGTTCATATTAGTTGGCAACGTATCTCTCGCTCAATCAATACTGTTTTCTCTCAGTCACTTATAGGATTCAAAATTAGGGCCCTTATCATCGCTGACGAGTCTTAGAAGGACAAAATGTAGTCCAGTTCATTATTTTGGTCTACCGTATCTGATTCTATATTTTTTGGTGTCTTTTGTTTAATCCTTGAGATGGTAGACGCTGCGAGGTGGACGTTAAGTTGCAAGGTTCAGATTATTCACATATACTTGAAATTATCGGAAACTTTGTCAAATTATGGAATTCGGATGTTGTGTGTTTTCTGAATGGATGTTATTAAAGAGAAGACCACAGTCGTATAAGTCTTAAAAAAAAAATTTATATGTCTGGTGGATGGAAAGTGACACGACTTACTTGGTTTGGTTACATAGCTGATGTTGTCGATAAAGTAGAAACCCTTATCCTTGTAATTGTTCAAGGGTTGTCGTTCATTTTATTGTCATTACCCTCTTGTTTCTTCAATATCGGGGTTGAATCTAGATGTGTTGAAATGTTTCAGAAATATCTTGTTTACTATCTCCTAAATCTCTTAAAGTAAGGTCTTCTAATGCATATAAACGACTTACTGATAACTGGCTAACTTGTTAATTGTAACAATAGCTTGGAAAATCTCTCTTCATATCTACGTACTCATTAAGACAGACAGGAGATACCTTTTTGAGACCAGCATGAACACCGTTACTGCACAAACAACCGCGCGATCTGATTTTAATTAGATTTAATTAAATGAACTTTCTTGTCAGATTCAATCTCAGTATTGATCACTTGTTTATAGTCTCTATGGATTAGAGTCATATCGAATAAAACGTATTTGTCCCAACGCCAACCAGTAGTATAACTATTTGTCATGGAATGTTGAGTCGATGCTTTAGGTAGAATATGTTGGGTGTGCGAGATTATTTATTTGTTTTGTAATATAAAAAAAGTTTATCGCCAGAGTAACAAGGATGTATTAATGTCACATTCCCTTTTACAAGATTTATAGATGACATAAAACAAACATAAATCTTAAGGACACGGATCGAGGTGTCTCGAAAGACCTATAATGACACGGGTCGGAATGTTTCGAAATGCACATTACCTGTGAGATTGGTTTTACATTGTACCAGGCAGATATAATCAGCTATCAATATTTTATTATCATACTAATTAATCAAATCCGCCACTGAGGGGATTGCTAGATGTAATGAGTTTGCATATATATATAGCGACTTATACAGAAGTATAACAGATAAGATTTAGGTTTGATATTGTTTAACATCCTATAAATAATTTAGGGCGAAATACTCTCTTCTGATGTGAGCGCATGTGTTGAATGTGTGGGTTTACAGAAGGTTAAGATAGGTTTGTGTCAGCTCCCATGAGACAGTAAGGAACTAAAGCCGAATTCATAGTGCTACAACACTGAAGTATCCTGCCGAAGTTTGTGAAAAATAAAAAATGAAGCAGACAAAATTAGAAACATTCTTTACCTTTTCATAGCTTTAGGTTTGTTGAGAAATGTTGATAGTTACTTTGCATATAAAAATGAATACACTTGTTTGTTCAGTGTCAGGAATTAATTTTTTTCAGAAACCAATGGTTAATTTTAACTTTTCACGGGGACACTTAACTAGGTCACATTATATTGACAACGGTCAAATCTGTCGTTGCATTAACATAATACTGAATGTTACGCAGAGGAAGTAACTACGTGTATCAATTTTAAAGACTTAAATTGGTTTATTTGCGCTAGGGAGCAGAACTCAAAGCCTGTCACAGGGACAAAAACAATAAACCCCCAACAACGAATAAAAGTGAAGAGGATGTGTTTAATTTTCAGGGTGTTGTCAAACTCAGCATTTTTGGTTGTCGAGACAAATCTGCAGTAAAAATATCAAGATGTCACCGAATTCTAATTCAAAATCAAACAAGGGTAAATATGAACAAAGAACAGGTTTGTTAAGGTATTTATGGCACTAGTCATTAATAAAATCTTCTACATCAGCTGCTTATCTAGATCTTTTCCTACAACGAATGCAACATGAACATATTTCCACCTAACTGTATAAAAAAAACTTGATGCTTTCAATTTCCTTATTGTGATTTTTCAATTTCCGGATAGCAATATCCCTGCATCCCGAACCTATGATGTTTACATGCATCAGTTGATTCGATATTTCATTTTCTGTTCCCGTTATGACGATTTTCGCGCCTGGGTTTTCAAAGATGCAAGGTGAGGAAAATTATGGGGAAGTGTTACGGTTGGCATACTTATCTTATTGACTCAGAATGATATAGATGTACATTTTTTAGTGTTGATGGTTGACTCAGAAGTATATAGATGTACATTATTTAGTGTTGATGGTTGACTCAGAAGTATATAGATGTACATTATTTAATGTTGATGGTTGACTCAGAAGTATATAGATGTACATTATTTAATGTTGATGGTTGACTCAGAATGATATAGATGTACATTATTTAGTGTTGATGGTTGACTCAGAAGTATATAGATGTACATTATTTAGTGTTGATGGTTGACTCAGAAGTATATAGATGTACATTATTTAGTGTTGATGGTTGACTCAGAATGATATAGATGTACATTATTTAGTGTTGATGGTTGACTCAGAAGTATATAGATGTACATTATTTAGTGTTGATGGTTGACTCAGAAGTATATAGATGTACATTATTTAGTGTTGATGGTTGACTCAGAAGTATATAGATGTACATTATTTAGTGTTGATGGTTGACTCAGAAGTATATAGATGTACATTATTTAATGTTGATGGTTGACTCAGACTGACATAGATGTACATTATTTAGTGTTGATGGTTGACTCAGACTGACATAGATGTACATTATTTAGTGTTGATGGTTGACTCAGAAGTATATAGATGTACATTATTTAGTGTTGATGGTTGGCTCAGACTGATATAGATGTACATTATTTAGTGTCGATGGTTGACTCAGAAGTATATAGATGTACATTATTTAATGTTGATGGTTGACTCAGAAGTATATAGATGTACATTATTTAGTGTTGATGGTTGACTCAGAAGTATATAGATGTACATTATTTAATGTTGATGGTTGACTCAGAATGATATAGATGTACATTATTTAGTGTTGATGGTTGACTCAGAATGATATAGATGTACATTATTTAATGTTGATGGTTAACTCAGAATGATATAGATGTACATTATTTAGTGTTGATGGTTGACTCAGAATGATATAGATGTACATTATTTAGTGTTGATGGTTGACTCAGACTGATATAAATGTACATTATTTAATGTTGATGGTTGACTCAGAATGATATAGATGTACATTTTTTAGTGTTAATGGTTGACGCAGACTGATACACAGAACGGCTGGTGAAGTTTATAAACATGATATAAAATAGACAAGAACATGTGAATATGCTTTATCGAAGCGAATGTCTTGAAATTCTCCTAAATCAATGAGGTATAGGGAAATCGCAGAACAATCAATTTCTGGTTTACAATATCAAGTGTTGTGGTAATATCTTCTATCCGAAAATAACTGTGCCCTTCAGTTGACTGATTTGGTTTTGTTTTTATCGAAGTTGAATTCATCGAAGAGCTTATCAAAACATGCCACCAGAAAATATGCCCATCAAAATGGGAAATCAAGAACACGACTAACTTATCTCGATATGTTCTAACAACGTAAACAACGTGGACAGCTATCCACTAAACTGTATGATGATCTTGATGATTCTAATTTCCCTATTGTAAATTGTCTACATCTAGATAGCTCTATCTCGGCATCTCCTCCCTATTGTGTTTACGTGCGGCAGTTGATTCGTTGATTTGGTTCCAAATATCACGATTGTCGTGCGAAATGCCATCAACTGACAAATACGTAACACGGAGATATCGGTATGGAGATCGAATGGCGTAAAATTCTATTCCTTTGTGCGAAGATGCGCATGTTTGATGTTGATTAGTTTGCCTATTGATTCCGTTACTGTATACCTGGTTTTCAGTGGAACACGTAACATTATGTACTTGGATTGACATTGTAGGTGTCGTCGATGAAGCAGAAGGCGTTTACTCTTATGGAATACCCGTTCTTTTTCCTTCTCTTTTCAGGATTGTCAATGTAAATCTTTCTTTTGTTCATATTTTGCCCTAATTTTATAGAATTTGAGATTGAATTGTGATTATGTCGCCATGTTGGTATTTTCTTGAATTTTTTCCTGACATATCATCAATTTTATGAAGTCTTAAAGCTAGTTTCAACAGGTCACCAGAAGAGGTATTAGTATTGAAGTTTCCCTAAAACAGAGTGAGGAAGCGAATACAACGTACTTTGATCATGATGAAATCCTATTGGTTTCTGTAAAATATCCGTTAGATCTTCAACCGTGACGGTATATCCGCTAGATTTATTGAAAACACCGAAATAATACTGATAGTAAATCGAAGTAGGCGGGCTTGTATTGATCAATAGGACCCACATCACCAATCTGATTAAACAGATATCACTGCTTCGCTACTCATTAATGTGTGGGTTTTCCGCTGAATTCGTACACGAGACCAGTAAAACCATCCGATCTCTCCGACAACAAGCTTGATCCATTAAAATGAGGTGCAAAGAAGTATAACAGCGATTGTTGTGTTCCGCAATGTCTCTAAGTGAAGAATGTGGAAGACATACAAAGTCAGGTGCACTATTGTTTCCGTGTTAGATATTAGCTGATGATTTGGTTGTTTGGCTTATCCAGGTAGATTTCGGAATCCATTTACCATTTGTTAGAAGGTTTATGTCAATTAATCCAGACAGGTTCGATCTACAGTATTATAATGAAATCGGTTAAAGTACCGTTTTTATCGATTGGCCCACACGAATGAATAGAACGATGGTCTCCAGTGTGATAATATATACATGTAGTTATAAAACTGAACTTTAATATCCATGTTCCGTTAACTGAGTGAGACAGATCAAATTAAGAATAATACTACATATTATCTTTTAAATGTTGTATATAATGAAAAATATTGATTTACATTAAGGTTGAATGCAATGCAGAATCAGTAATTATACATGCTGAAAGTAATCATCTCTCTTCTTCTGCCTTTCCTATAAAACATCATTCCTAAAAAGCATATTGGTTTTTCTATTGAAATTAAACATGATGTCTCGTTCATTGAAAACGACACTTCTTTGTCAATTCGTCATGGTGATTTCTCGATTGAAAACGGTAGTTCTCTCTCATTGAAAACTATAATTATTCTGTGATATTTTTTTTCAAACGAAAGCGCAATTAACTTTACCGTCTGTGAAAAAAAAACCAAAAAAACAAAAACAAAAATGTCAATTGTAATCCAAACTCAAAATCAAACTAGGACAAAATATGAATTACAGAAAATGACTCACACGGAGAGTACATCGAGAATTGACCAGGTGTTCCTATAGAGAAACTATGTTCTGTTTCATCGACAACCATTTATACCTTGGTCAATCCAAGTACGTAATGTCACGTTAATAATTGAGAACAAGATAAACAACAACGAAACTACAACGTTTGTTAGCAAGCATCGAGCTCGTCCACCTACAGTTCACAACAAGGAAATAGACTATTTCTTCGTTGATGAGTTGGTTATGACGACATCAACATTCAGCGGATATCTACATGATTGTACTCTCAAAGAGATGCTGAAAGACAAGAGTAACATTAACGTGAAGTGACAACGATGGCAATATTAAAGTCTCGACAACGTATAATTTGGAAAATGGCTCTCAGAACATCAGCGATAATAATGGTACTGTACAGCTTAAATTACTTTAGATAATGCAATTTTTGTGTTTATTAGTATCAATTATTTTACTAAAGGGATGAAAGGAAATGGTTCCACGTATTCATATGTATAGACTCGGGAACTGCCTACAACCAAGAGACGTTGCCAATGTTTGAATGATCCAATATTGAATTAGGTGAAACAATGCCTGATTTACAACCTGTAAAACAAAATTTAAATTTGAAGCATCTTCTTATCGTTTGAAATCGTATTGAAATATTAAAAAAACATTTTTCCTCTCAGATGATTCATAAAAACAGAAGAAAGTAACTTACTTTGATATGGAAATTAATTTTGTTTCATAGTAATAACAAATCAAATAAACTCCTCTGTGTGTGTATTAACTACGAGGAATAGGGAAATCGCTGTTATGAATATTCCCGACGCGTATTCATTTTTTTGTTAGAGGGGATGTTACACTCTTAGTGGGTAATGTAGTTAGTAAAACGCGTAATATACCCTGTCAGTTAATACACAGTGTTAAACAAAAACAAACGTATCCCGTTGTCTGTGGAAATTATGAAGTCATTGTTTTATAAATGTTTTGAATCAGTCATTTAGCCGTGACAACAGAAGGGTGCATCAGCGATGAGAAATGTACCGAATGGATATGGACTCATGCGTTCACCAGCCAAAATAATGATAAACAGTGCGGTATGTGACAATTACTTAAAAGGTTTTGGGAATACCATAAGAAAAAATTGTTATAAGCATAAAGGATATCATATCTGATGATTTAAAAAAAATGAAATTGCAGTGTGAATAATGTATGTGTAATGATTAGAAACAAAGGGAGTCCGTAATGGGACTAGGCGTTTCACATCTAAAGTCTGTTGCGCTTCGCTGATGTACACTTTGTTAAAGTAACGGGTCCACTGGCAGCAAAGTTTCGTCGAAACGTGTTCATCAATGATTTATAAAACACAGATGGTTATTTCATATATCAATTCACAACAGTCGTTTCAATCAACCAGGACATTGGTCCTGCTTTAATCTTGTCTTACCATACACGAGGGAAATACACACTGAACAGAGATCAATCAACTGAAAAGATCGTTGGAGGGACTCGGTTATTACGTAGTTTATATTGCATGAACTCATTAATATGTAGGCTTTCAGTGCATGTTTGTGAGGCTGGTATATATTTGTTTATGTGTTATATTAAACATTCAATGTGAAAAATTGATTTGTTTGAGAAAGTTTTTTTATGTATATTATCAGTTTCTATATTTGTCTTCCAGGTAGTTAAAGCTCTTTTGTCGACGTGTGAATTATTGTACTTGTGAGAATATATATAACTCGTGTGTGCATCTGGTTTGAGCGTAGGTGTAAAACGGATGTTACAAAAAATTTTCTTAATTTTATTCAAGAATATTTATTGGACAAATATTTGTACGACAAGTGTATGTCACAAAATAATAATAATAATAAAAAATCAAGAAAATACCAACATGTTAACGTAATTATATTCCAAATTCCAAATTAATAAAACAATTAAACTATTGCAAAATATGAACACGGAAATTCCTGAAAAAGTCAGGAAGGTTAAAACAAGGTGATCTCTAAAAAAAAGTTATAAACGTATTTGTATTCATAACAAACGAATATTAGTTTAAGAGAGGCCAGATTATCTCGAGTTATTGTCATTTTTTACAGACCATGACTGACATATACACAGCCCACATGCCAAGTATATGTATATGTATTAGGATGTGACCCAAACGTCGCTAAATGCGATTTTTTTATTAACATGTCCACACTATGCACGTATCCATGTCCTTGAGGGACACTCATAGAAAGTGCACGCGCTTTGGAGATATTCTGGTTGGAATGAAATATTTATAAAGTATTGTATTATAGTACATGTGGTTGGCAGATCTGGACCACATCAACAATTGATCTGGATTCTTTTGAGGTCGGAAGAAAACAACAAACATATCTATCTGTTGCGGTCGATTCGAATCCCCCTTCTTGACTTTCACACTTGAAGCATCACCAAGATGGCAGAAGTATGTCTCAATCATGTTCAATCAATCCTTTAATCAACATCAGCTCACATTTTATTTCTTAATCACTAAAATTACATTACTATTGTTATTTAAACACAACACTATGACAGGAACAACTTCGTGTAGATATAACTTTTAATTCGTCTTTAATACGAATCGATCACCTGACCTGACTCCAGTGCCTGGTGAGTGGTACCATTATAAAACAGCAGATGGTGATGTCTGCTGTAAATATAACAGTCACCTGGAGATTGTAAAAAAGACAAATGAATGGCACCTTACATGCAGCAGAGCCAAACATTGAATTGAACTGCATCATACAGCTGTTCCGTCCTTCTAGGACACGTCAGTGATGCTATGTTGAAGCCAAGGAAAATTCCAAATGTAGATGAGGAGGTGCGCTACCCCCATATTTTAATAAATTTCTTGATTTTCAAATATCAGATAATTTCAGATCAACGTCAACTACAAATATAAAACTACAATCCAACATGCCGTGATTGATGTTTTAATTTTCATAACAGGCTTAAAATAACTTGATGCACCTCTAATGGGTGCTCACCAACCTCAACAAGCTGGAGCTTATAAGTGTACGGAATGTTTAAAAACAAACCAGTGGTGTATGTTGTATCACCAACACAAAAGTGTGGTGACTTGAAACTGACCAATTTATGGCACTTCAGAAGAATAAAAAAATCACAGATTAAGCTACTGCCATATAGAATGAAGTGGAAACTAGTCTAAGTCCTGGATCCTTCACATATGTGGATATGTCCAATGATTTGTTGTAATAATGACATCATACTTACATCGTACTTAGCAAGGAGGATTTTACTCATTTTCATCTGAGATGCCTTTTCTATAATAATCATTAGGGCAAGCAAGGATTAATTTGAATTCAATGGTAAATTGACAACCTTCTCACTGACGAAAGGAGACAGCCAATCCTTTCAACATAAGTGCCCCTACCACTTCACCTTCCTTTCTACAGGCAAATATACTTATCCTCTCAATGCCGTTATCATTCAACAAACCTGTTCCTTCCACACCACAAACAAATCTACAATTACCTCTATATGAAAACTTGTCACTACCACACCACAAACAACTCCACAATTACCTCTATATGCAAACTTGTCCCTACCACACCACAAACAAATCTACAATTACCTCTATATGAAAACTTGTCACTACCACACCACATACAACTCCACAATTACCTCTATATGCAAACTTGTCCCTACCACACCACAAACAACTCTACAATTACCTCTATATGCAAACTTGTCACTACCATACCACAAACAAATCTACAATTACCTCAATATGAAAACTTGTCACTACCACACCGCAAACAACTCTACAATTACCTCTATATGAAAACTTGTCACTACCACACCACAAACAACTCTACAATTACCTCTATATGAAAACTTGTCACTACCACACCACAAACAACTCTACATTTACCTCTATATGAAAACTTGTCCCTACCACACCACAAACAACTCTACATTTACCTCTATATGAAAACTTGTCCCTACCACACCACAAACAACTCTACATTTACCTCTATATGAAAACTTGTCCCTACCACACCACAAACAACTCTACATTTACCTCTATATGAAAACTTGTCCCTACCACACCACAAACAACTCTACATTTACCTCTATATGCAAACTTGTCACTACCACACCACAAACAACTCCACAATTACCTCTATATGAAAACTTGTCACTACCACACCACAAACAACTCTACAATTACCTCTATATGAAAACTTGTCACTACCACACCACAAACAAATCTACAATTACCTCTATATGAAAACTTGTCACTACCACACCACAAACAACTCTACAATTACCTCTATATGCAAACTTGTCCCTACCACACCACAAACAACTCTACAATTACCTCTATATGAAAACTTGATATAATTATCCCTACTAACAAACAATTCTCCATTTACCTCGCGAGGAACTTTATATCCTTGTCCCTACCACACCACTACCAACTCTACATTTACCTCGCGAGGGAAACCTTATATCCTTGTCCCTACCACACCACTACCAACTCTACATTTACCTCGCGAGGAAAACCTTATATCCTTGTCCCTACCACACCACAAAAATGTCTACATTTACCTCGCGACGAAAACTTGTCGCTACCACAGCACAAACAATTCTACATTTACCTCGCGAGGGAAACTATATATCCTTTTCCCTGCCACACCACAAAGAATTTCTCGTCATAAACATTTGCCCTACAACATTACAATATGTCTAGCTGAAGAGAAGACATTTCTACATTCAGTGGGTGATTGACCGCCATGACATTTTGGAATGTTGGTAATCGTAGTTCTACAGGTCGTCATGAGAAGATATCATTCCAGTTAGAGCTGTTACAGTGGCCATTACTTCTCTAAAGTACATGCTTACATGCATATCCTTTACTATTGTAAAAAATAAGTTCACACTGTGACCGAGGCGCCGATTTGTAGAACACAAATATATCCGACAGTTTTTATCTCTTTGAGCAGCCTCCGCATATTTATCATAAATAAGTAATTTTAGTAGTGTATTTGTGATGACCTCATTCGCTATTAATTCCATGGAAACCATGTGTAGTTTTCTGACTCTGGATTTGCTTTGTGTGGCTGATTTAACATCCATTACTCCTAGGCTTACAATACCTTCACATTAACCATGTTATTCGTACTACAGCAGAATACGGCATTAGAGCAACGGTTCGTGGTCAATTAATCGGTCAAATTGTCCGTCATTTACACTGGTCAATAGATGGTAGATTAGACTACCATAATTAGGTTTCATACCGAATTCGCACACGTATCTATAAGAGGACACCAGGCGAGGTCTTAGCAAATGACATATTATGTTTCCTAACTGACTAATCAACCGATCCTTCATTTTGCACGAAATTGGAATACTAACCCCAGGCCGTCATGGCGAGGGCCACGAACTGTAGTTGTCGGCACAACAGCATTAGTGCACATCTCATAGATTGTAATAAACAGACAACAAGACTAAAGGAGCTTAACAACACACACTCTAGTTAAGACCTTCCAAAGCGTAATTTTTTCCATCGGAAATCATTATGGAATTAAATGTAAATATCCTTCCTGTTGGATGATGTAACGGGACATTCGTTAATATTCATGACATTAAGCAATGCTATTATGTTATACAGGGCAATACAAACAGAAAAATATCTGACTTTGACAAGTAAAGTAACAAATGAAGTTTACTCTGTCTGCCTAGCAGAATAAACATCTCTTCAGCCTTTCGATAGCCCGGATCTTTTCGGACTAAAAATAACAAAGAAAATACCGACATGTCAACTAAAGCTGAAGTCAAACTCATAGTCGATGACAGTAGGGCAAAATTTGAACAAAGACACAGATAATTAGACCAGGTGTTCAGGAAGTGTAAACGTCTTCTGCTTCATCGACGACATCCATCATGTAAATCTTGGTCAATCTAAATAAACAATGACACGACCTCAGATTAGAATATTTATCAATGAGATCATCATGACGACTGGAATAATAATACTCACCAGCCTGCATCCATATCTGAAACCCCATGTCTTGAGTTTGTCATTTAATATTGAATGATCTGCGAGTTTTACTCACAATTTGAGGATGCAGGAGGGATAATTCTAAACTACAAAGTTGAAAGTGGCGTATAGCGGGGACTATTAGGTGCTGAAATGTTTGAAAATTGTAAGGTTAAAACAAAAAGAAAGCCGATAGTACATTAAAGACACAATACATCAAAAGGTGTGTTTCGTTTTATGAAGCTAAAAAAATGACCGTATAAAGTTGTCTGCTTGTAAAAGATATGGTTCATGTTTTGATTAAAAAACACGCCTCGTTAAAGTAATTTAATGTTCTAATCGTGTCCACAAAAATGAGAAAGTCTTCCATTAACTTGGATATAGTATTCAAACACGTTAAAGCTTTATAGATCAAGCCCGGAATTATTGCATTTTTGCTTTTTTGTTTATTTTGTTATGTATTTGTTGTCGTTTTTTATTTTCTTTCGGTTTTTTCTGTCGGTTAAATCAAGTCCCGACCGTGTACAATTCTGTAAAGAACATTCCCCGACGTGATTCATCTGAAGAAAAATGCAAAGATCTCGTGATGATATAGCAGGTTTGGTTTTATATGAATATTTTCGCAGGACCGATTAGCAGGGAAAAGTATTGCATTTTAGAAACAAGTTTATATGTGAAAGTGCACCGTCGGAATCTGCGAGTTAATGAGATATTTATAACACAACGTTTGACCGTTATAGTCAAAGACATACTATTATGATATATGTCAAGAATTTACAACAAGATCACGTCCGTACAATGAAGCACGACACCAATGTAGAATATAAACAATTTGCAAATAATACCAATGGATGACTTACCACTATTGGTTTGAAAATAATTTATTTTTACAAAACAAAGTAACAGTGTTAACCCTTTTACAGTGACAAATGGTCTTCAAGCGGTACCACAAACTAATGTGGATTCATTTGAAGACAATTAGAAGCAGTCTTCGAGTACTATTTGTACATGAGAATTTATGAATAAGAAAATTATTTGTGCTGACCACAATCTGTGGCGATCATACTGTTAATCAGTTAATTACCTTTTCACACTATTTCACTCATAACACTTAAAGTCAGACATTATAGATCGGCCTCTACTACGGTCGACATAAACATTAAACTCCTTCTTGTTGACAAAGCAACGCGTTTAGACCTAACGTGTATAGATTCAATTTAGATGAGACTACTGGATTGTTTTAGAGTGTTTGCAGGTGGCTGTCTTTTGACCCACGTTGTGAAGTGCACATTCATCAGATCAATAAATAAATCTTATTGCATCACGGTGTAGATGCCGGAAGTTTTAATAGACACAGAAAGACATACACAGCTGAGTGCTGCACTACGTTACAGCGTGTACATCTATAGAACATGTATAGAACAGCTATAGAACAACCTCTCAAATTACTGCTGTCCTTAAACAAAAAAGGAAGAAAAAAAAAACCCCAAAAAACAAAAAACAAAACAAAAACACCAAAACATTGACTATCAACAAATTCTAAATCTTGTGATATCACTGGTTATAAAAACAACAAGTAATATACTAACATGTTGACCGAATCATAATCAATATATAAATTCCGTGAAACTAGGGCAAAATGCAATTAAGTAAGGAATGTCACATACGGAACATCAAACGTGTAGCACTTCATATCGCACAGATAAACGGAATCTTTCTTGAAGATAATAGAATGAAGACTGTAAAACCTCCCCGTATATAGAATGAACGAAAACTTATACAATGTAAACGAAGTTGTTCATTTGATCAGTGTTGCGTATACTATACCGACGTTTGGCCTGCATGTAACCTTACAAAATGAAAGTTCGTCCTATTGACCTAATTGCTAAAAATGAATTTTTCATAACTATACAACAAAACATTTTTACGACAGATCACCGTGAATACTTCAATAGTCAATTTTGGGTAAGGATTATCTCATATTCCTCATATTTTTCATCAACCTGCGTCTTTTGAAACGCTGTGTTAACGACTTCTTGCATGAAAAACGTGGTAATGGGAACAGCCATTTGATTATCTGTAACATGATGAGTTAGTTTGTGGAGTAAATGAAGCTATAACGTTAGTGTTATTGCATCCAGGACTGGACTAATATCAAGCGGTCATTGCAGCCATATGGCGCAGTAGTGCCAAGAAGTCTAATATAGTGTTCCTTAAGTTGTAGCTGAACGATGGCCATTTGTACGTTCTTTACTTGACTTACGCGTCGCTGAACTTAACTTTAGCTGTAGATGTCTACACGAACGTGGACTGCTTTCCATCAAGCTGAATGAAGAAAGACGTGATTTCAATTTCCTCTTCGTGAATTTTCCATTTCTGAATAGCAATATCATGCATCTCCAACCTATGTTATTCACATGTCACAGCTGATTCGCTATTCAAAGGCCTGTTCCCATTATCACGAAAGTGAAGAAAGTCGTAACATAAGGGCTGCAGGTTGATAATAATTAAGTTTTCAGAGATGGATGCAGGCTGATGAACATTATTAAGAAAGTTTCCAATCTTGATGATCTCATTTTTGAATATTCTATTTCTTTGTGCGACATGAAGCTGGACGTATTTGATGCTCGTTAGTTTGCCTGTTGATTCCGTTGTTATATACCTTGTTCTCATTTGAAAACCAGGCAATACTCACTGGGATTGGCCAATGTTTACGTGGCGGCGAGTTTCGTCGATGAAGCAGAAGACTCTTACTCTTCCGGAACATCTGGCCTTTTCACCTTGTACTTTTTCAGGAGTTTCCGTATAAATCTTTCTTTTGTTCATATTTCGCCGAAGTTTTATGGAGTTTGAGTTTGAATTATGCTGATGTTGCCATGTTGGTATATTCTTGATTTTTTCACAGAATGGTTTACACCATATGATGTAAAAAATCAACAACATTCATCAGATATATGATAATACAACAACTACAACAAATGACAAATGTGTACATAGGTAATCGGAAAAGAGGACTAAAATGACTTATTTACTTATTTAAACAAACAGTACGATTTGACAGTGATACCAGGTGACATCGTTTGAAACTTTTAAACAAGCTTGATAAGTTTATTCTTATATAGCGATACACGTGAAAGAAAGTTGGATTTAAAAAAAAACCCTCGTACAAAATCGCTAAGAAAACAAGTGGTTGCAATAAAACAGCAATTATGTTTATTTTTTTCAATGTTGTTAATATAGATAAAGTGCTTGATATATCTCAGGCGCCGTAGCATTTGTTTTTATGAAGCGATGCTATCGATTCACATTTAATGGGGTTAACGTTCTTGCAACATGTAATGGTATCAATTTTAATAAAACATAACTTGTCCGACTTTGTAACACGTTTGGTTCTCAGCTTTTGTGTACACCGACACCTGTATCCTGTTTGTGACTACATAGTCCTCTATAGTGAAAGGTGTTATGTTTACACATCTCTAAAAGGATTCATCATTATAAATCCAATTTACATTTTACATGGTAATTACATTATATCTACACAAAATTCCTGATTATACATACCACTTCTCATGTCATAATTCTACTTGACAATGCATTCATTAATAAAAAATGTTGGTTAAGCTAAATTGTAAAAATGGAACAAACTGTTGGAATTGTAAAGAGTTGTTTTAAGAGATAAACATTAAATTATATTATACACAACATGACGTTTTCGTGTAGTTTTTTTTAAAGATTCCAACCAAAATATGATGGTTCGATAAGTAAATCTGATTGTTGTAGAGTTTATATGACGTCAAGATTTTCTTATAGGTGAAGTTAAGAGCTGAACGTTGGGTTAGGTGTTCGTTTGCTCAACATATTTTCGCAATAAATAAAGATCTTGTGTTTAAACTAGATATGTTTATCTCCTACCGGAAGATATATCTTTAAGTACACATGTTCAAAGTGACGGCATTGTTTATCGTTGTATGCCTTGTAACATGATGCACTTCCTCTAAAAGCTTGCAGATATTTTGTCACAATCTGAAGAGAACACTCCCCGATTATATCAGACGCATAAAGGTTCCTGATACGGAATGTTATCAACAATTAAGCATAGATGTGGACATTTCTGAACGGGGAAACTTTTTCAGTTGATTGAAGCTGAAATATGTTGCAAGGATACGTTCTTGTAAAAATGGTTATGAGACTGGAATCCGCATAAAACCACCAGTATAATGTTTAATTCGATTAGTCCTTTTTTGTTTTGTACATATCGATATCTGCCTTAAAATATTTTGTTTGTCCTTTATTCAATATACCACACATACCAGGATGTTGAACTTAACTCTATTATAAATATTATTCATTATCTGAAATGCAAAATAGGAAGAAGATACCATATTGTATTGCTTTCATTACTTACTGTTAAACCCATAGTGTGAAGGCGTATGTACTGACAAGTAATTATAAGGATTTAAAGACAGAAAGTTCATTTCAAATAATTCAACTTACTTCTGGAACTTTGATATAACACTTACAGATCACATAACACTTACTTAGGTGAACATATTACACTCCATACCAATCTATCAGCTTTTGCGAAGGCAAAGTTTCCTTTGAGTGAATGACAGAGAGATGATGTCGCCAGTTTGATTCACAGCGGAGGTTTGAATCCTTTGGTTCCCCTCCATATCACACCGGTATCGTTTCTACTGTTCCCAGCAGTACGTTGAAAACTTGCATCATTTTACTTCATACAACATTTTATGATAAACATCATTTGTTAAGGGAGTATGTGATCTTTATTACGTGTTCAATAACATTATCAGATAGGTACAGACGTGTGAGCTCCCTTTACAGAGCGTTGGATAAGGACCTCGCGTGTAAATAACCATGTAGTAAAATTCCTCTGATAAAAACATTGGTAACCCGGGAAATAAGTAGTGAGTGAGGCAATAATGAGTCGATACCAATGTCGCCCCTTTATGCTGTTTTGTCTCCTTGTTATGTCATATGCACTATCTCATTTTATTATTTCAATAATAGATATAATTTTCTCAGATTATTTTCCATGAAAATTTTAAATCATTTTCACATTTATCGGTATTCACTCTCGTTTCATTTGTGTTATATAACTTGGGGGATGCCATGTTTTATAATATTTTGTCCCTGTGGGAACAACTGATCCAACCTTAACTTCTAGATCTTTTCATCTTTAGTTTAATGGTCAATGTTAGACTGAATAACATTTGAAAGTGCGATAGATGCATAAATCCAAAGAGTAATTGCTGGTGATAAGTGACGATGAAAGAAATGCTGGTATTGTAGTCAGGTTTGGGATGACTGTCGATTATGTAGGCGTATAGGCGTTAGGTATCGAAGGAAACTACCTTGTTTTGCAATTTAAAATAATAATGGAGAAATGGTTCGATTATGGAGATTGTTCTTGAGGTGTTGTCATACTGTATTGTTGAAAAATAAACCAATGATATCGATAATGGAATGCAACATTCTCGTCTTTTGAACCTAAGAACAAATATTGATGAAAATGTGAAAAAAAGACTATGCTACCATCAAACTTGATGAAATTGAAAATTCGGATTTAAATGCATTTTTTTTTGTTTTTCCTTTTTGTTTTGTTTTTTATTGTAAAAACCGTCATACAGAATTTAAAACAACTCGAGAACAGCTTCTTGACCATCACTATCCTAATCTTTTGTTATATGTGATAACTGTTTCGTGTAAAGATCGCTGATGCCATTAGGAAATGTAAGAGAGAAATGGTTTTTTTTCATATTTGACTGCCAATGTGTGGAAACCAATGTCGTGAAACAAATCTAAATTATGATCCTGTAACAAATAACGGTTGTAGAGAAATATGTACACGGAGAAATTGTAAATGTTGGAAAGCTATTCATACCGGATACTAATTGATTGAATACAATTGGTGTAAAAGTCAAAAGGGCTATAAAAGAGCACGAATACATTCATTCTCCTTAAGTCAAGACAGTTACTTCCAAGGATTTACAAACACGACAACCTTACAACTGACCAAGTCTTCATTAACATGCATCCCAAATTGGTTTCCTTTATGTATAGTTAGCTCCATGTATACATATATGATAACTTGGCTATTGGCCGACCGCGGTATACCTTGTTAAACAATAGCTGCCGATCTCTGTGCACGGAAACATAACACGTCCCGCCATTACCAGATGCTGAAGCTATCACCAGTGCTTGAGAAGCGGTGTGCGACATCCCACTACTATTAGCCTGAGATTAACTGCGGGAATTAGTGGCCGCTGTTTCTCCGCTGTCACCAATTTGGTGCGGAAAAATTTGTTTTGATGATTGTGTCATATTACATTTATTCATGTCGTGTATGTTTGATATTTATTAATGCCTAACTTTTTACTTGGAGAAAGTTTGGACAAACACAAGTTGACTAAAGTACGTGGGTGTTTTTATAAACACAAAGGAAGAACCACTAAGAGGTTCGCCACATGCGGGGTTTAACAGGCATGCCAAAGACGTTTTGCTGAATGTAGACATTACAGTGACCGTTGTACTCTCTGGATTACAGTTGAAGTCAAGTCGGTTCAAATACAGTTATCATGTACCACGTTACAGAACAATTGGATCCTATATATCTTTGACGTGAAAGTAAGTATTCTCCAATCATATTTATGTGTATATCTTGCGTAAACAAGATAAAACCTTTTCTTGGTTTTGAATAGAATATAACATTCTTCTACAGTAACCTGTCTGTTAGATTTATATTGACTGATTTATAAAGAAGTTTTAGTAACGGAGATTTAATATAATCAGCGACTATACGGGTCTGCTCTCATTAGGAAATCCTGGTTTTCCTCCATGTGTTGATCAGCACATAAAACTAGAATTGGTGTTCTACCACATAGTAAAACGTTATTTATAACTCATTTTCGTTTTTTGGAAAAAATATTTTCCGAACGACCCGCTGTAAAACTATGCATTTTATATGTATTGCTGTCTTAACATATCAAAGTGACTTGTTGCGCGTAACTGCAACAAAGACGTAAAGTCTTATTCATAATTTGATAGCGTTTTGATAACTTGTCTTTAACAAAAACTCACATTACCTTTATTTAGAATTGAAAGTGCTATTCACACTGTGATCCTTTGCGTGGTTTTTATATCCGAGGTTTTTCGTAACCCAGCATTTCACGCCCGGCTTCATTTTAACAGAGGCAATATACACATGTACTTGTTATTATTGCGATCACCAGATATTTCAAAGAAAATTGATTAGGTTATGATGTTGATGTATTACGGATAATTCTTACTGGAAGACACTGTTGGTGGACTTTAAATCCCCGACGTTTGTTCAGATTATATACATGTATTTGACGCTGTTCTAAAATTATCTGATATATAAAATTAACAAAATATATTTGATAATGGGTATGCTGCACATCCCCGTCTAGATTTTGACTTTAGATTCTCCTCGGCCGCCTCCTAGGCTTTAAATTTAGGTCCTTAGCATCACTGACGCAACTAAAAGGACGAAATAACTGTATGATGCACTTTAATTCATTGTTTGGCTCTGCTGTATCTAACTCTGAATTATGAAAATTTTTCGTATCACCGACGAGACCTAAAAGGACGAAATAACTGTATGATGCCGCCGCTTAAATTTCAGTATTTGACAATATATCATTCAAAATTTTGAATTGAACTATTCACTCGAATACTCGTGTATCTCGTGTCCATTCTTTCCACAAAACGATTCCTAACTATGTGTCTCAATCAATACTCAAGACGTTGTCTTAAGAAAAACAAAATATTATATGAATGGTGGGTTGTCACTGACAAATCGTAATTACGCTCGTGTTATAAAGCAAGCACATTAGATATTTGATAAAAATCAGTCTGTAGAAGTACAATAGTAATTTAAAAATTCTACGTAATTAATGCTATTAGAAATCTAACATTTCATATCGTATTTTCTGTAACAAAGAAGACGATTCAGTAGTCTCCTAATAGAATGCATCATCCTGGTCTTTTGAAAGGTTTCTATACGTAAGAATAAATAATGATGGAAGTGTGAAAAAACACTATGCTACCACCAAACCTGATGAAATCGAAAATTCGTATTGATATGCATTCTTTTTTTGGTTTTTGTTTTTGTTTTGTAAAAACCGTCATACATAATTTAAAACAACTCGAGAACAGCTTCTTGACCATCACTATCCTAATCTTTTGTTAGATGTTATAACTGTTTCGTGTAAAGATCGCTAATGCCATTAGGAAATGTAAGAGAGAAATTGACACCAATTGGTTACAGATCGTCTTTAATGTCAGAGGTAGGATGTACGATAGTAAGGCGTGATGGACACTGACACTGATTCCAGCTTGGGAGATTGAAGGTTAAAATGTCACCACTGTTAAGTACTATAAAGCTAGAGTTTTACAGTATATTCTACAGGACGAGTTAATAAAAAACCAATTCACTTCCAGATAAAAGAAAATAGTTTACACGGGGTATCATGTGATTGACATTATCCTTTATTAATTATTATGTAGTGTAAAATTAAACAAATTGAAAGCAATTTCTTACCAAACGACATTAAAATGTAATTCTAAAAAGAGAGGTACCTTTCGGTTTTGCCAATCTACGGAGCGATTTGTTATACTTTGTATCTTTGCGTTCATTTCGGCAATATCTAATGATATTTTAACTACTAGTTTATGGGAAAATAGGCGTATTTTCCATGGAAGGGATAACATGAAAATAACATGTAGTGAAAATTATGGACATGTCATTAAATGAGTGTGGCTTCCAGTGTAACTGAACACCTATGGTAACTTTTGATTCTTAACAAATATACGTATGTGTGTTACCAGACTTTAATATCTTGTGATCTCGATTTTATTTTGGTAACGGTAAAATATGCGATGTTAATGTGAGGACGACTTATATCACTTTACCCTGTTTTTACCTTGACATTGAGACAGAACATTTTGGCTGCATGTACGTATAACAAACCTTTCTCGAAGTAAGCGGTTATTTAACATACAACTTGTCTGAACCAACCTATCTCGTCAGATAACAGTCTAAATGGTTTTGCTTTACTTTCGTCTCCTAATAATAAGCAAATCTAAAAATAGTTGTATTGGTAAATTTCAAATTGTTTGTCATGACTGATTTATGCATTCCGAACTGCTGTGACAATGTGAATAGTTTAACCTATATACAGAATGGACTGTTGATGAAATGTCTATTAACTGACGAACACCTAGAACTGGCATCATTTGTAAACTTCTCATTCGGTGTTTTTAAAAGAAGGAAAGGATGTACGTACGTTTTATTCCAGGTAAAAAGTCTTTTCTGCATACTCAAACACTTGCTGACTAAGCTCTCACCTCGTGAATACCTGATATGGAACACCAATATGTCAAGAAGACAACACAATATTCCGGTACCTCGGCAGTAATGTTATAGATGGCAACAACTTTGTATAACGGGATTTTTTTTACCTTGAATAAGAGAGCGTCAGTCCAGTACTTATAAAAACAGATAAATCGACATCCAGATTAACTTGCTACATATATAATGATAAAAAAGAGCAGAATATTTGACCAATGTCGGAATATGGTGAAGTGATACCCCAACTCTATGTCATTTTTAGTAAAAAGAACTTTTCATTCGACCCTGGAACAACAAGCCATACCTAAATTCTGTCATATTAACATTTGTTGTTTGCTTACAGACATGGATCCAATCTTCCCGAACATGGCCTCTCTGTCAATACCTGTACCTTTATTTTCTATGTTCCCTCCTACCTATTCTGATTGGTTACTGCACAGGCGTTTGCCGTCATATGACATGTTTAATGCGAGAGCGCTAAGTCTTGAACTCCTTCCGGTACAGTTTTGCCTTCAATTATGTTTCTTTTTGATCATTACCTCATAAAAAGCATATTTTACTCGAAGTCATTACAACCTGTTTTTCTTTACTTTATGATAACATCATTTTCTTCATTATAACTTACTAAAACAACTAGGAAATCCAACATGTGAACATAATTATTACCCTAGCCGTAATCTTGCAGTCATGATTTCTCCATTACATTTCTAAACTTACGTTGGACTAATTAACTTAACGTGAAGAATGCGAGAGGCTACCGAGCTCATTAAATATATACAATTGCACATCAATATTACCAGTACAAAATAGGTATACGAAGACAAATGTTGTTATCTTATTGAAATCCTATCTAATATATTGAAGCTAGGCATTTAAATGAAACGTAATTAATGATATATCTGGTTTGATTAAATTTGAAAAAATGGTTATTACCATAAACAAAATTAAGGGAAATTTCATAATCGAAAGTACAACAAAACCGTTATATTAGCAGAATCTAAATTCCAGTTCAAACATGATGAAACGAGGCCTAATAGGAACAAACAAAAAATGTAAGGAGACCACTGTAAATAATAGGAAGAATAAGACTAGGTGTTCCTGTGGAGAAGTTGTCTTTTATAAGTCATGATCAAAGTAAACGGTTGATGTGGAATGTCTACATAACATTCCTGATCAGAGTTAAGGAGTTTTTTTGGATGATTAGTAAAGTTCACTTCCGCTTATACTTGAATCGTAACAAATGGATGAAGTGAGGAAGACTGGATACAATAGGCATGTGTTTTTATTGTCCTTCTGTGTACTTTTTGATAGAATTATGCTAATTCACATATATCAATTTATTTCCAGTTTATATATATTCTCTCGATAAATACAAAAGAGAGATATTTTTCTGGAGAATTTTTACAGCCACATGATGATGTTTCTAGCTGCTTTGCCTTCATTCCCGAGTAGATCTTGAAAACGTTATGAGACGAAATTCGATCATTTTTTGTATAGAAATACTAATAATATCGGGGAAAAAGAAGAAAGCTTGCTGTATTAGCATTTAATTTTGTATTTCTTCCAAAGGGTTAGAAATCATATACAGGTGTGAAACAGTCGAACGATTTTATTTTGTTTTTGATGATTATTTTTATAGAACTGTTTCCCTTTTCTAGGGTGATAGGTGACGAAATGAGATATCCAAACCCGATACCACTTTAGCATCTTTGTATATATAGATTGCAGAGGCACGTGATTTAACCCCAGATCTTTATTAATGTGGTAATTAAAAATATAATCTGAATATAACATTAGATAAATATTTTGAAAACTTAAGTCACGTTGCTTTGATCTCGTGTTTTCATTGTTTGACTTTATCTCACTCTAAATTATGAAATGGTGCTATTCACTTGTGTGTCTTTTGTACAATTTTTACCAGAATTATGTATTCTAGCAGGAACACATTGGTCAAAATATAGCAATAGAACCTTAGTTTAATTTCTGTGACGATATCAGCACGTAATATGAACGAGGTATCGAGGGCGTGGATGTCACAGTAAAGAACAATGAATGTTGTTCACTTTTCCCTGTTGAACCTGCTATCTATGTCTCTTTTGTTGTTTGGGTCTCTCGAACGACTTGATTTAAACAAAAATGGATTAATGGCCCACTATAGATTGCTAACTGAATCTTTACCGGAAGTTCACGTCATTCGCTCAGCTATAATTACAAACTCCGTGACGTCATCTCCCTTTATATCATTGAATTAAAATGTCAAAGTAAGGAAATACAATAATATATTTACGTCATCACTCCTACATCGAAATGTATACTCTCTTTTTAACACAAGCTTAAGATAATTTGGTTTGGATAACACTACTTTGTGTGTTCTCAATGAGTTCGTCATTGGGTGCTGTCTCTTTTCCATACCAGATACTTGGATAATTTTCAGTTTCTTTTTTAAGCCCTTGTTTTTTTCCGGTGGCAACAATTTGAAGTTTTCACTACCCACTGCTTAACACGAACTAACTTTAGAGCAACTGGGGCCTAAAATATAAAACATCAGTGTTTACCATACCGTGACGTCTCGAAGTTCATGTCACTCCGTTGGTACTAATAATGCAAAGCGTTAAGGCAGATTAAATTCCTTCATAGGCTTATTAGAGTCAAAGTGGAATATGTTTTTCGTGGTTGCATATTTTCGCACTTATAAATAACACATTCCTGTGTAACTGGAAATTATCCTAAATGATATTGTCCAGGCACTTTATTACATGTTTAAGGTAATAAACGGTCATTATTTCTGCCAACAAACTGTCAGAAATATTTTATCTCAAGGACGGGTGTACATGTAGTAAGGTAAAAGGGATTATGACTGGCTGTAGATATTGATACATACAATAAAATGATAACAGAATGGAATGCTCCAAGAATAATCAAGTTTTAGTGTTAACATTGCATTCTGATTAATTACCAATAGCCCATTGTATTTCCCGAGTGTACGTCGGCGATATGCTTCTATTGATGCCAAATATAGACTGTATCAATAACTGTATATCAGCTCTGTCCTGCTTCAGATGTAGCCCCTAGGGCTGTGAATATTCCCATGGTTAGTAGTTATTCCTAGTCCTTTCATCGTCGGCAAACCTATATTTTGGAACTTCTAGAGATTAAAGATGCAGACTACATTTTTTATTGGTCTATTTCTTTATATTGTTCATAAGATCTGATATACATGTAGTTAAAATTAGACAACGGTTTCTTGAATTACTTTCACAAAGTAAAAGAGTAACTTCAGTGGACTAGAGGGTATACCAAACAAAACTACTCACGTGATCTATAGCACGAGATTTAAACTTGACGTACAACTCATAAATTTCAATAATTATTATTGTACGCCCCTTTGTAAAATGGTTCCAGGTGCTAGTATCCCCAAATGTATTACGCATTATCAGGAGTTTCCTGCTTGTGTCGAAAGTGTTAAATAACAAGGCATAAATCATTTAACCCATTACTAGTGTCAGTATACGCTATATCTGTTTGGCTATTTTGTTATCTGAAACAGATGAAATATGACATGCACATTTTTGTTTTTTTTTTTTTGTTTTTGTTTGTAATTTCAGTTCAATGGTCGGGAGACCGATTTTCAAGTGAAGTGAAATTGACTGTGATACATCAAAATTTTCCAGTGTTTACGTAAATAGTAAAGTCATTGATAACAATCGTCAACAGCCAAATGCATGGTCTGTTCAGTTCAAAAAGATCGGGTGCAGTGAAAATATCATCTGATATCATAACCTTCAATCTATGTCGTGTACGTAACACGCATCATTAGATAATTTTTATGATATGCTTTGTTTGTGTATTTGGTGTATCACGTCCTTACAACAGCCAGGATCCTATGACTGTGGCTTTCATGTCCTTACAACAGCCAGGATCCTATGACTGTGGCATTCACGTCCTTGCAACAGCCAGGATCCTATGACTGTGACCTTCACGGACGACAGGGCCAATTATGGACGATTCTATAGCGCCATCATATCAAAATGTCCTACTCCGCACATGGAAGCATGATACCATACCTGGCTACATTGATAACGAGCTTACTAGTTCCTATATATCATATTCAATGCTGAGCGATCAGGAAAATACATATATTTACTTTATTGTGTCACAGCTTTAGCCAATATGACTTTCAATCTATACTTTAATTTTTTTTCAAATCCACTAAATCTTTATTTTCAAGGTTGATTTTCCAGATAACTAACTTATTTTACAACCTGTCGAGGAAATGTACGCAATGCAAAATGTAACAGCTTTCACCGTGACTCCGCACGTGCTTGCCTGGAGATCGTCAAAGAGATATAATAATGACAAACATTAAGCAATCAGTTTATAAATTTTCCTTCATTTATGTACCATTCATCACAGTAATAATATGCATTAAAATATGATTGTAGTTTGATACGGCATGTTGATGTGACTGACGTCATTGCCGTAACGAGGCATGGTCTACATTAATACGACCGTGTATACCTCCCCCATAGTAATGTATCTGTCAACAGTAAACTGGCATGGACCGATGTCCTAGAAGCTACCGAACACCCATTGTAACAAGGGCTGGTCTATCAGCCGGCAATATCGATATCGAGATCAGGAGTGTGGGTTTCATTTCTGTCGTTTTTGGAACAGAAACCATATAAACATATACTGAAGTTCTTGCTATGAGATAGGGTTTCGTTCGTGAAACTTTCATCGCATTTGCATTTATACAAATTCAATACAAACGTTTATTCTCCCCGCTGGAATTATTCTGTGAGCTACAACGTTCAGTACGTTCGTTCGTACATACGTAGGTGGACAACTTGATATCAATCTAGCTACTTTGCTTGTAGATAGATTTAGCATTGGTCAAGTGTGAAAATACCTTAAACAAGTCTGTTCTGTATTTTTGGATACCAAGGTCAAGGTTACCGTTAATATTTTTGAAAATCTTTGTTGGTACTCTAGTTGCTCTATTCCTTTAGCAAGTAGGACCGTAATATTTGTACTTCTAATTCGAGGGTTGTCTGCTCAAGGTCAAGGTCACCCATAATATTTTCAAACAATCCTTATCAATCAACAAGTTAGTTGCGATACAAATTTCACATTCGTATGAAGGATTATAAGATCATGGATGAGTTTAAGGTTGAAGGGTAAAAGTTAATGTCACTGTTACTATTTTTAGAAAATCCTTATCAGCTGTCTAACGGCTTCATTATTTGAGGGATTTTAAACAATCAAACTTCTTCCCCTTTTTTTTCAAATTGCGCACCATACCATGTGGAACCGCGATGGGATTTGCATATTTTTATTTGGATGTCCAGTTAAATAGAAACGAAAACTACGGACTGAAGTGTTAAAGGGGATTTCCCTTTAGTTGTACGGACTACTACAGATTAAACATATTATATTTTATCGTTGAATATGAAAGAATTAAGTTGTTTAGTTCATATATTTGATGGTGGTGCAGAATTAAGTGTGTAGTCATATTTAACTAAAATACAATAGCGGTAAAATTGTTGGAAACAAGAGTGATTGATGACAATCCTAGCTAAAACAACGCAGCATCTGTTATCATTTTCATTGTCATCGATAAACATGACGGAAAAGATTGTCGACAATGATATAAATTTAACGCGTTTATTGCAGTCTTTCTATAATCACAATGACAAGGTAAATATTAGGTTTTGTATTCTAAATGGTTTGTCAGATGTTAATGTTGTGCCTTATTTAAAGAATCAGTTGGTATGTCTCAGATTTCATCCATTTGCATATTAACATTGATTTATCTTGATCTTGTATCCACAATAAATGACATCTTCCAGTGCCAAACACAACAGTAAAATTAACGCCATTTTGATCAAGCATTTTTGAACATGTATCCACATTTTTTTATTGTTTGAATTTCCAGAACAACCAACCATTTACGTAACGTACAAGTGCTCAATCAATTCACAGTTTTTCGCTCCATTTAATTATTTCAGTTATTTCTATTTTTGATTGATGAGTCAATCCTTAAGACAATGATTATCGATTCCTTAAAGGAAATAAGTAATAATGATTAATTAATGACGTATTCCGCAGTGGTCCTCTAAATTAACTTGATATGGTTCAAAAATCACACTCCAACTTGGAAATTATTTATCTGCGTTTGAATATCAACAGTTTCAAGTGCGCGGTAGTTCTGCCGTGCGTGTCAGTCCGAGTATCAAACACCAGCTTTGTAGTAAATTATGTAGGACGTATGTTAAAGAAGTGAACAAGGAAGTTAAATGTTACTTCCAGACTGCTACGTCATCGAGATGTTTTATTTTTCAAACAAATGTGTGCCATAAAGTGAAAATGCCCAGCTGTTTACCACGTTCTTACCGAGGTCAAATTTAATGTTCCGTGTTTTCCATTATCACGGCCAATCACCGTATCCGTGCAGGGATAATAAGATAATGGTATTGTAGATTGCCATTAAGACTGTCCCAATATGTCACAGATACCACCTAACATAGATGTCAACACTAACAGTGATGTGTTGTTAAACCCTGTCATTTTGTGAGTAAGGAGTGAAACCTTTCCCCAACACCAGGTTCTGCTTGAATTTTCGTGTTGTATTGGAGTTTATGTGTGTGAAAAATAGTTCCAAGCAAGAAACTGTTATTAATAACTGTATTATATACGAAACCAGTAAATAATGAATTACTTGAAAATGTACGTCCATCCATTCGGAGTTAACATCCTGATCATTCATCTGCCCACGTTGTGTTTTGTTAGTGATTCACAGAAAACACTTCGTCATGATGCGTCGAGAACAGATTGATGGTTAAGACACCGAGGTTTGAGTGACAATAACCAGAGATGTTCCATTACTGTCTTAGGTCTTACTTCCGGTTGTGATTTCTGAATCACTCAAAAAGACATGGCATCTACTTACGTCATGACGTACAATCTTTAATAACCATGTAGCTTTGTTAAGGACACTCGATCTTAGTAATAAACGTTTGTCTACCTGGTCTGTTGAAATCAATCACGTGTAAGTATTGTATAGATCTCAATCAAATAGACCTACTCATTTTATAGAACAAGAAGTATGTATTAAGCCTGCTCATAGATAATGATTTAATACGTACATTTTGGTGTATAAGATAGTGTAAAGCGTAAAGAGTAATGTAAAGCATATGCATATGTACGTGTGATTTGATTATGGGTATAGATTTGGATATCGTTAAAAATTTAGTGATGTTCCCAGTGGTGAAACTCAATTAAAAAGACAGAAAGGAAATCTATTGTTGTGGATAGATCACAGACACACCATGAAGGATGGGTTTCCTGTATGTCAGTGCCTGTTTGTCTCACGTGCCTTTCTCTGCACGAGGAAACGTTCTCAAGTGAATTAGAGGTGATCATGAATTTGATCTGGAACACTGGGACACTAATTCACTGTTTGCCTATGTCAACCATTTGGTGACTCATTCTGAATACTCGGGATTGTTTTTACATGATAAGAATTTAGGATTTGTAAGGAATATTCCAATATGGCCAATTTGCGTGAATTGACAATAAGCCATGAAGCTGAAAAAAACTATTGCTTGTGGACATTTTGTTATGATCCACAAGAATCTCTAACAATACATGTTCGCTCGAACTGGATTCTACAAGTGACCATTCTCTCTTAACATAATGTTGATATATTGAAATAGAATAAATAAAAACATCATTTGGCAACCTGCTTTGGAAATTAGAAAGGCTAAAATGAACGTCCCGTCAACATTTTTGAACGCGACTTTTGAATACTTGCATTAACAGATACTGCACTGCAACCATGCTTTTCGGTGAATGGCGACGGGAGTCACGTGACCCAGTAAGATTTATCATGTGACATTTCGATCATCGATCTGACACAAGTTTCGTTAAGATCAGATTGCTAACCAGAGAAAAGTTATTGATATATTGGGAAATATTCCTGATAACTAGGAAAAGATATTTAACGTAAAATGTTAACTTGAGAATTACGGAAAAAAACTGATAAAGCTTAATGAAACTAAGATCGATTGATTTGTATGGAGAAGGATAGATGTAGACGTTCTTACGTTCTTACCAATCTTAATACACAAAGACATACAATGTTGACAATGCAATGTTTACATGAACATGGTGGACTTTAATATGGGTGGAGTCAGGCTGCATTTTATTCTCTCTGTGGATAGCAAACAAATTCGGAATTGACCATAAATCATTGAACTTATGAAAAGCCTTTTATGTTTTATTTATAACACATTGTTGAAATTAAACAAATTCAACCCGTATTACCTTTCATATAATTATACCCACGTTCACTTTTCTTCAAATTTTCCCGTAAACATACATTTTGGTGTTATGACACACTGCACCGGTGCGCATTCATGCGCTCTAAATATGTTTCAGAAAGATACATTAATTTATCGTGATAATTTGACAAAGTGGAGAATGGTTTTCTTTCGACACCGACAAAAGACCACTGTCTCCTGTTTTTCATTACATAATTAATGTATGTATAATTCTACTTATTGATAGCTGGTATCATGTACTCTTGCAAGGCGTATAAAATGTTTCCAGATTAAAGCATTTTGTAAAATGGTTTCACCGTTATGCTACCGTCATGTTGTACATCGTTCTCTATACAATGCTCGTTCGTTGCCATTGTTTTTTCCTCGTAAACTACCGCTTTTGCCCTTTTGTTCTATCGCTGTCTTGCTTTTCCGGTTCAATAACTTTTTGTGATGTTGGCATAGTTGCTTTGTTTTAACATGCTGAGTCAGTAAAAGCATTCGGTTTGTTGCCACCAAGTTTTGATCCTTCTATGCCGTAAATTCGCCGTAAAATGTGTCCTTACCTTTGTTCTACTCCTACGTTGTGATTTTTTTTCGTATCTAACGTCGTGGTTTGCTGTGTTGCCAACAAGCCTTGTAATGCCGTCTCCGCCTACAATGTCCATGTACCATGTACCAGCATTGTAAACTGTAACGTTGTACCATTTGTCGCAAAAAACTGAAAAAATCAACAATTGATAACCTAATGACACCCAATACACACCATGAAGGCAGCCATATAACTAATGACACCAAATACACACCATGAAGACAGCCATATAACTAATGACACCAAATACACACCATGAAGACAGCCATATAACTAATGACACCAAATGCACACCATGAAGGCAGCCATATAACTAATGACACCAAATACACACCATGAAGGCAGCCATATAACTAATGACACCAAATACACACCATGAAGGCAGCCATATAACTAATGACACCAAATACACACCATGAAGACAGCCATATAACTAATGACACCAAATACACACCATGAAGGCAGCCATATAACTAATGACACCAAATGCACACCATGAAGGCAGCCATATAACTAATGACACCAAATACACACCATGAAGGCAGCCATATAACTAATGACACCAAATACACACCATGAAGGCAGCCATATAACTAATGACACCAAATACACACCATGAAGACAGCCATATAACTAATGACACCAAATACACACCATGAAGACAGCCATATAACTAATGACACCAAATACACACCATGAAGGCAGTCATATAACTAATGACACCAAATACACACCATGAAGGCTGTCATATAACTAATGACACCAAATACACACCATGAAGGCTGCCATATAACTAATGACACCAAATACACACCATGAAGGCAGCAATATAACTAATGACACCAAACACACACCATGAAGGCAGGCATATAACTAATGACACCAAATACACACCATAAAGGCAGCCATATAACTAATGACATCAAATACACACCATGAAGGCAGCCATATAACTAATGACATCAAATACACACCATGAAGGCAGCCATATAACTAATGACACCAAATACACACCATGAAGGCAGCCATATAACTAATGACACCAAATACACACCATGAAGGCAGCCATATAACTAATGACACCAAATACACACCATGCCATATAACATGACACCAAATACACACCATGAAGGCTGCCATATAACTAATGACACCAAATACACACCATGAAGGCTGCCATATAACTAATGACACCAAATACACACCATGAAGGCAGCCATATAACTAATGACACCAAATACACTCCATGAAGACAGCCATATAACTAATGACACCAAATACACACCATGAAGGCAGCCATATAACTAATGACACCAAATACACACCATGAAGGCTGCCATATAACTAATGACACCAAATACACACCATGAAGACAGCCATATAACTAATGACATCAAATACACACCATGAAGGCAGCCATATAACTAATGACATCAAATACACACCATGAAGGCAGCCATATAACTAATGACACCAAATACACACCATGAAGGCTGCCATATACAAACAAGAGAATCAGTAACATTAACTGGTCCGAATACTAGGTTTTCAAACTAGGTTTATTGTCGACGTCGGTAAATAGTCAATGTTCCATATAATCTATTTTAGTAACTGGATATGTCGTTGTTCGTCTTTGTGCACAACACACGGGTCTTACGAACATAAAGTTGTTTAGACTTTTAAAAAAAACTTCATTCAAACGGCACGTCAAAATACCGGGGTAAAGATGACGTATTGTCCCTGTCTGAGGAATGAGATATAAAACTCGAAACAAACCTTGTTAAATATATCGATGACATGAGAGTTTGACATCCAGGAATTCATGACGTAAACAACGATTAAGGTATTAAAGAAAACAAAGAAGTTCGTGTCAGCGAAAAACCCTATGTTGAAACTATTATTTTTGTTGACCTAAATGGCGTTTTTCAAAAGGGAAATCACACAGTAAAATGAATTACTTTCACTTGACACGTGGCGTGGCTTCAGTTTATTTATCATCAAATCGGAAGTCGATATCGAATTACCAGATTTCGATAAAAGATAGGAAGCTCGGGGTATGTATACATCACAACCAGTGCTCTCCGGTCAAAATTCCCTACGTTCTACCTATAAAGGAAAGGATTCGATGAGCTAAACGGAAACTTGAGTGTTTTCTTCTCTAAATATAGAAACAATTTAATTTGTTAACAGCGATAACACATAACACATCAATTAGCCATTTTCGACCTACTTGTATTGAATGGCAACGAGGTATTTTTTAAAACTTCTCTCTCGGATATTCATTTCATATATCAAAATTGATAAATATTTTTAAAGTACTAAACTGCAGGTATGACATACGTCATTTTTCTAACGGTACGTTAGGTATTGGTACTATAGAAACACAGGTGAAAATGTGTACTCACTCAAATCCAATGCTTTGTAAACAGTAATGGGATATCCTAGTGTTTATCTCTTTAGATAAGTGCCCAAGTGATACGGGGGACCGGGGACGAGGACGAGGATTGGGACGTGGGACGGGGGACAGGGACGGGTCGGGGATATGAGTTTATGGGGGAGGGGGTTAAATTCCGTGACATCTGAATCTAACACCATGGTGTATTTATCTTTTACAATTTATCAGAATAAGCGCTCTATTACTGGTCAATATTACCTTCGAATATCGTGGTTATATATTGTTTCTGCACTGAGCAAATAATATTAACACTATAGACTTGAAGGTTCTCCCCCAAGATTTCCAGTCATACAGTTTTTCAGTCTGATATTGATCCTACTCTTTACACAAATTATTTTGTCTCCGTGATCTGAACATCTGTACATAAAAAATTTGTTCCAGTAGACTTGGATCAATGCTCAGATCCTTGTGATACAAGTCTTCTGTTACAAATGCTCATGTCCCTGTGATACAAGCCTTCTTTTACAAATGCTCATGTCCCTGTGATACAAGCCTTCTGTTACAAATGCACATGTCCCTGTGATACAAGCCTTCTGTAACAAATGCACATGTCCCTGTGATACAAGCCTTCTGTTACAAATGCTCTGGTCCCTGTAATACAAGCCTTCTATAACAAATGCTCTGGCCCCTGTGATACAAGCCTTCTGTTACAAATGCACATGTCCTGTGATACAAGCCTTCTGTAACAAATCCTCAGATCCCTGTGATACAAGCCTTCTATAACAAATGTTCATGTCCCTGTGATACAAGCCTTCTGTAACAAAGGCTCAGATCCCTGTGATACAAGCCTTCTGTAACAAATCCTCAGATCCCTGTGATACAAGCCTTCTATAACAAATGTTCATGTCCCTGTGATACAAGCCTTCTGTAACAAAGGCTCAGATCCCTGTGATACAAGCCTTCTGTAACAAATGCTCATATCCCTGTGATACAAGCCTTCTATAACAAATGCTCATGTCCCAGTGATACAAGACTTCTGTAACAAATGCTCAGATCCCTATAATTCAACCCTACAATAGAAAATTTTCAGGTCCTAGTGACCAGGTCATTGCTATTCCTTTGTATGTAGTTAAAAGCATTGCACGATGGGAGATATTGACACACTATTGGAAGTATTCAAGTCTCTGTGTTTCTGCCGTATCATACTCATTTCATTTGTATGACCCAGAAATGTTTTATGTTGCAAGTCAGCATTTTTGTATTTCGTTACATATTTTCCGCTACTAAGGGTACGTTTACCTAATTAAATAACAGTAGAATCCCCCCTTTTAATGTTAACTTCTAAGAGGTATGCTACGATCCCATAAAAAAACTTAACCAATGCCAGCTGCTATTCGACCCGGCTTCAAAAAACACATCAAATGCTACTACGGTTCACAGATTTTGTACATGCTTGAGATTCCGTCTAAACAATGTCTTAAATTTGCGTTTATTGTAATCATATTTTTTAAGTTAATTAAATTTGATAATTTCGACTACAGACAAGTCACTGAGTAAACAAATTTGTCGACACAACGCCTGAGGCCGCTCCGTTGACCGAGAATCCATTGGCAGTGCATGTGATCTAGCCATGCGAGATTTTCTCAAGTCTGCCACTGGCACAGAGCTAATGACGCAATCAATTACCAAAAAGTCGAAAGGTTTGGCAGCATCCAGTTTGGATGTCAGAAACCACCTGTACAACGTAAAATTCTAAGCCAATGAATTCTAATTAACCAACGTTTCACCCATAACAAAAATATCAATAAATCAATTTTACCTGCAAAAATGTCTTTCTGGATTCCAAACTTTGTCACAAGAAAATAACAAACCCGTTAGTTAGTAAAGTCAACATTATGGAGATTTATGGGTTCTGGTCACGTGACTACATTACCTGCCAATTTTTTCAAAAATTTCATGGGGGAGAAAAGTGCGTTAACATTTTCTGACTCGCCACGATATTTTGCGCGTAGCGACATTTGTCACAAAGGAAAAATTAATTGTTGCATATTTAATAAATAATTTTAGGTAACTTTAAGTTAATAAAGTGTATGCTTTACTATACTATAACAATGAAAAAATATCTGCTTTTTTCGCAAGTCAGGATCATGGTGGAATTTATCAATCTAAATTCTCAGTATTCATTGATCTCGCACAATATCACAGATATTAAGATTGATAATTATCTGTTTGGCTGTTCGTAAGGATCTAAAATTTCCAAATATGATGCTTTTGAAGGAATTTTCTTAATTGAAATAAGGAAAAAAGTAATATTAATCATCTCATGGTATTTCAAGCTGTCATTTCTTTAACATTTTAGAGAAAGAGGGAAGAAAAGGATAATTGAAATGCATTTTTTTTTATAAAATTAAAAAAAACACCTTACTCTAGATCTAATGAACCATGATATTTGAATTGTTGTATTCACTGTGAAACAGATATTTATAAAATAACTGTAGACAGATGCAAATCTGGAAATTTGATCCGGATCCGTTCCTATCTTGCAAACGTGTAGCTACTTCCTGTTTAACCATTATCACGTGTTTTAGGGAGAGTGTAAATTTATTAAACTTTTCAACGAGTGAAATATTTCTTTGATCTAATTTTGTAATCAGAATGCCAACTTAGTATCTTTTCAGGACTACTATGGTTAAAGAGCTGGCATTGTTTGAGGACCGCTTGTACATGGTTACATCATCAGATTGTTTTTCAAACCATTCTCTTGTTGAATTCCTTATTTGGCCGAATAGGCAGTGATACACATTGTATGAACTACTTAATTATCTGTGCAACGACCTCATCTTAACCGACTATTTACCTTCCCGTTCCGGAGTCATGACCAATGGTCTGCTGTTAATAATGTAGAACAATCGGCCGTGTGCAGAGGTGTGCTGGTGTACTCATCTAGCTAGGCTTTGACTATGTGGCGAGGTGGTCAGCCTTACCTAGTCAGCATGTTTATTGTAAACGTCAGTTTAAAGTTGACGTTAAATAACGCTTCATTGATGTTTTTGTTCAAAATTTAAAGAATTACTTTGAAAGCTCTTCTAAATTGTTTATTGTAAAGTTTTCTACCGTATGTTAATTGTCTTCAGTACTATCTTATGAAATCTTTACCAGAGGCAGAAGCTTCAGTAATTGTAAAATTTAGGTTATCTTTACATGATTTTTGTATAGAGAGAGGTAGATACGAAAGAACACCAAGAAATGGAAGAATACGTTAAAAATGGAACTTATTGACAAAGAACTCCAGCATCTGTATAATTACTACTTGTAAGGCTCTGTATGTTGTTACATTTCAATACTGGTGATACTTACATGTCCATACTTTGGAAATGTCGCCAACCTCTCGTCAATCAAGGATGCTGGGTGTTTTGTACTGCCAAGGACAAAGACTTAATAATCAATGCAACTGTATAGTTATCATATATAAATCCACTTGTATGATGTTCTGTGTTATGTTTTAACATTGATTTGACTACATTAGAACCAAAAATTGAATTGGAAAGTTTTAAATACTGATAAAAAGTAGAGAAATATCAGGTTTTCTTTAAAAATATTTAAGCGGGTTCTGATATGGCTAATATCAGGTTGACCTGACGAAATCAGGCGACTTGGCGACACCGATTGAAGTCACCACGTACAGACAGCCTTGTTGCCGCCTCCACCAACATCACAAACAGCATTTGGAACTTTTCGCACCGTAACTGCAGATTTTGTTTTTTCTTTCGTCCACTTTCCCGTGTAACAGAATGATGTATGTATAGCGTTATCTTTAAATGTCGGTTTGATAAGGCCTATAAGTCGTTTTTTTTGTTTATCTAAAATCGACATAGACTGATTAAAATTAGTTAAATGTTTGCTTTGCTACCTCTTAAGCTAGTACCCTCGGGCTCAAATTTATAACCATATCGACCCAGGGCCGTAACATAAAAACTTATCATCTAAGCATAGAAACCAAAGGTTCTAACGTAGTAATCTGTCGCTCTTACACAATGTACCAGATGGCTCCATTTTAATTTTAGGGGTCTAAACTATGAAAAAAATCCCTAGTTTATAGACTTCAAATACAGTGGGTCGTTCATGTAGTGTAATTAAGGTGGTGAGTGAAGCAGCCTCTTCGGCGAGATCCTCTATTTACAAAGTATTTCCAAATTAATTGTGCTCTTTTGTACAATCATCTAGATAGGATAATAGCTAAATCCTGCGTAGTAATATCTTAAGCGAGTAATCAAAATAGTTCTGTGCGTGTTTATCTATTTCCACATGATATACCACGGCAGTCACAGTTCCAGAAAAAAAACGTAAATATATGTAAATACGCCCACGCTAACAGTTTGATCCTAGATCTAGGTCCTCCATTGGGATAAGTACATCATCGCACTGGGTCTAGAATATGAAGCGTATGTTCGTGGTGGTTTCTGAGTGACAAGGCCTATTAACGCTCTCAGTGACAAGTGACATATAAGTACATCATAGTATTATTGTCATCCACTCTCATTAAATTCCGGAACTGGCAGACCAATATTTTATTCTCAGCCTTAATCTTTTCCCTATTTAAAGCGAATCATCGTTGGAAAAGCCGGAAGCTTACAAATGGATAAGTGTGACTGTGTTATCACCGAAAATAGCTTTCAGATCTCCACTGAGAGCAACAAAGATTATAGAAACTCGATTATGTGTCAACATTCATGCGCAGTAGAGTGTCTTGGTCGATTGTCGTCCCTCTTCCGGACCGGAAAAGACCAGATCACTTTATTTCTTGTCAATTTCCCGTGCAAGACGTAATAATTGTTACTGACGTCACACGATACCATGCTTTATTAGATTTGTCCACCCAGTATATGATTAATCATACGTCGGTAGAAAAAATACAACAATGACAAGACTTTTGTACTACTTTTCACCTCATCGAATATCAATATAATGGAAAAAAGGCACTGAATTCAACTTTATAGTTTATCACATACTTTGTAATGGCAATAGATATACTTCTCATTTCAACCAATATCTCATTACAAATCAGTACAAACTTTGTAAAGATTATTGGAAAAGAAGCTAAAAGCTTATACATGTATCCATCCCTCTCCTCCAAATGTTCAACATCTCTTAAGGTTATGAAGTACACAGAACGAAAAACTGAAGTTGTACACCCCAAGACATATGTACAATACATGTACATAATACCCTTCGAACTTTATCACAAAGGTCGGTGATTGTACAAAGGACACACAAATGAAGAGAGACATTTCATATAAATTTAGATAAGATAGAGTAGAACCAAAAAACTAATAAAACTGCATTATACAGCTGTTTCGTCCTTCTAGGATTCGCCAGTGATGCTACATCAAACAGCTGTTTCGTCTTTCTAGGACTCGCCAGCGATTGTGCATTATACAGCTGTTTCGTCCTTCTAGGACTCGCCAGCGATTGTGCATTATACAGCTGTTTCGTCCTTCTAGGACTCAACAGTGATTGTGCACTCAACAGTGATTGTGCATCATACAGCTGTTTCGTCCTTCTAGGACTCGCCAGTGATGCCAAGGGCCTAAACGATAAGTCTACACTATATGGCAGATAAAGAATAAAAAGTAGGAAACAGTCACATATTTACCAATACATATGGTGTTATTAAAACAAACAATAGCTTGATTGGAGGGGGAGGGGAGAGAAAATTGGCGTCATTAGTGTGCTCTTTCTTAACATCTTTGAATTTTGACCGGATACACATTTGATCTGATTCTTCCTTTATTAATGCAATACCACTTCTCAATCTGCCTCGCAGTAATTACTTTTGGGACACTATTTAATTCTGATGGATTATATTTTTGATATCAACTTTCATAGTTTTTTGTCACCTGCCATCGTTGAATTTTCAATGTCAAGTATCATTAATTCCAAGTCTTTCAAACATGAATAATGATGTCATCAAATAATTGGCAATGCTCTACCCTTCCTCACTTTTTTAGCTCACTGGAGGTTTTTGACCGCAAAGGACCTGAGTTGTTAAGCTTAACACGGAATATACTTCTTTAAAATCTTCTCCTTCTGTAGCGATGAAAAGTTTTTGCCAAAATTTGGTTGAAACATTCTTCAATGCTGAAGATTCTTTATAACGTCTTTGCTACTGACGCAACTCAGGCGTATACTTCTATAGGTCTACGACTAGTTGGTCCAGTCCACTGAATACCACATTGGTGACGTCTATCATTATCCTGTTGATGGAACATTCTTTATATTCTCAAATAGTGTAGTATTTTTAGTATTTTTTCATAAGGATTATTTTTCAAAAATTGCAGATGAAAAAATGCAGAAGTTCATTGAGAAGCAAAAAATAAAAATATATCAACGGGTGCTTAAACCCATTTGGTAAACACAAGTGACAATAGCATCTGGAGAATGCTACACAACGAACACGAGTAAATGCCAAGATTTGGTTTCATTTCATGTGAAATTTTAAGAAGAAGATGTTTGAAAGATATTGTTATCATTATTTGCTTATGGGTATTGGATGGATATTTCTCAAATTTACATAAAGGTTCCCCTTGGCGTTTAGTTGCACCCCAACCCTTTTGTTTCAATTTTCGACTCGGTCAGAAAAACAAAATGACTGACAGGAAGTCATCTTGGATTTTGACAGTGAAATATTGTTAGCGCTATTTCTTGTGATGTACTGGATAGACTTTCACACGTAGGTCCTCTTGATCTCCAGCTCCGCACTTTTGATATTAGGACTGATCTGCCAAATAGCATGATTAGCAAGCACCGATTTTGGATTTTGACTATGAAAGTTTTCATTGCTGTTTTCTTAGAAGCATTGGATGGATCTTCAGATTACAAATGTAGGTTTCTCTTGGTCATTCACTGTGCATTTCTGATTTTGAAACAGATCTGGAAAAAAAAGTCTTATAGGTGGCCATTTTGGATTTGATTAGGAAAGTTTTCATCAGTGTAGGTACTCTATGGATCTGTCTTAGTTTTCATGTGTAGATTCCTCTAAGTTTCTAGTTGTGCCCTTTTCTATTTTAAGACTGATCAGAAGATTAAAACGTCTGGCAGGCGTCCGTCTATTCAAAATTGTCATACCAGTTGTGTTGTAATATGAAAGCATACCAATTCATTTTAGCCAATTGAAACTTGTTTCATTACAACTTTAATAAAACTAATATCATCTCAACAGAGATTAGATTAATCCTATTTTACTACTTTTACAACCTTAAAGGTCCCCATGGAAATCTTTCAGTGCGAGGTTAGACTTGTTTTAGAACATTACCTGTTGTAGAAACGTAGGTTGGGATTTTTGGGAAGTTTTATGGTCGTTTGGATGTACTCATACCGAAATGTTCAATTATAAGAGAAAGTATAACTCCCGGTTTTGTTGTTATCTTGTCCTCTTTTGGGGATGTAAGATGTAATTACTCAGATTGACCAATTGTTGCGGGTATCGTCGGAACACCTGGTCTTTCTCCCTTAACTTTGTTAGGCGTCTCCGTGTAGATCTTTCTTTGCCGTAGTTTTATAAAATTTGAGCTTGACATAAGATATTTTTGCTCTGTCGGAAGTTGGTTGAACTCAGGAGTTTCATATACAGTATATTGATTTCATTTTCAGGATTTTTGATGTAATCAACGGCGTGTCGTCTACTGTTTTATAATAATCATGTGGTTTGATGTGTTTTTAATGTTTTTGAAGTTGGTGGTTTGCTCACAAGATTAGATTTATAAGGTTACTGACATCGAAGGTAACAAGAAATGTCTTTACTGAGTTGTTTTTATTAAATTTTATTCTTGGTTCTCTATGATTTTTTTGACTTATATGTAAGTGACTGATGTCCTTTTATCAGGATATATTTACACTTGTAAAGTTTTATCAGTATACAACATTACCAGATTAAAATGTTTACCATACTAACATGGTAGCATTGACCTTTGAACTTTCGAAACTACTTGTACCAAATACATGGATATATACTTACATTTTGTTTTTTATAATTATCAAACAAGACACAAAATCAAATATTTTATCAAATTAAATATGATAATTCGTGATTTTTTATTATGTTTCTGTCACAATTGAAATGGTGACTTTTTCAATTTATTGTGACGAAACACCAGTGACTCATCTATTGTTAACCCCCCTCCCACCAATGACCGAGTTTTCTGGAGTTATTATGCCACGTGCTAACAAGGAATGCTCTGCCGTCAATCTCGAAGAGAAGACACTGATGTGTAAATATGTAGGGACTGGGTTTTACTTTTATGTTAACCATGCTTTCATAGAGCAACTCGTAGACTATATTTTATTGGGGCGTCAACGCGAGCAGCCCATTTAGTAATTAGAATATATTCTTATAGAAATTGCTCCATATGGTTAACAGTAAAGTGTAACCACTCCCTGTTTATAGGCTGCGCCTGTTGCACAATTCCATTTGTCTGTAAAATGATGACAATAAAATGTTCTGAATTCCGGAACTGATAAAAGTTGACGGGTAATTTAAACACCTAGACAAGAAGTGAGTTTTTACCTCAAGTGGAAATGATAAAGATTTTTTGCTAGAATTGGAATCTGATTGATGTGTGAAAAGTACATGCATTTCAATTGGACTCAGAAGATACATGTTTAGGAATTAAAGCGTTATCCAAAGTTCAATTACCTCCAGACTGAAAAGGGACACTTTCCTTAGTAATGGAATTGCGCTCTTATTCAATATTGAAGGTGAAGATTTTGTTAAAAAGTTAAAGCTATTCTAAGAAAGTAATGTTGATGACAAAAAAGGTGACATTTTCCCTATAATTTCATTAAATTCATTTTGGTTCGTTAAGTGGCTAGGAGTGGTAAATTTAACCTTTGGTGAATTATCGTTAGAAAATGGTAAGTGATGATGTTTTCATTTATCTATTTTATAACACTGTATTTTATGTAACGACATGTTACAGCCTTTCATATATCGGATTTTTTTCAGAAGAAAAAATAAATCCTATAGACATTTTCGGTTTCTGAGAACCATGTGTATGGTAGGAAAAAATCAACAAATTATATTTGGTTTTGATTATTTGCCAATGTCTAGGTCAGATTTGATAGGCAACTTTTGATAAATAACCAAAAACAGTGAAAGAATCATTTTGTTTATAACATCAACGATATTGTTCAGCTGTTTCTATCACCATAAAGAGCAAACAGGATGACGAATTGTCTAATTCTGTATATGCATGGGGTGTTATTATAAGACATATGGTTAAAACTTTCTATTTTTTTTCTAATTTTAGAAATGTATGGACATATTTTAAAGCAATAATTGATAGAAATCGATATAGAATCAACGTATTACGAAGACAACTGGGAACTTCTCTTGCGCGTTTTAATTTCCGCGAGTGCGTTAAGTGTCCTCGGTCAAACTTTCCCGTATCAGATAAATCAAACATGGTTTAATATAGAAAAGTTACGAAGATTGATTGATTCTTTCTGGTTTGATTAACACCCATCTATTGTGGTATGAATATAGATGATATGTACATGTTTTCTACAACAAGTTTCTAAATGTGGTTGGCTTTGTTGATGTACATATCAACGTTGACAAGTCTTCTTGTATGTTGGCCATGTTGCAGTATCGCCAACTCACCTGATTTTGTCAATTAAACCTGATATTGGCCATATCTTGACCTGCAGAAGGCATGGAAAGTGCAGATATTTCTTTAACTTTGACCAGCATTTATAATTTTTGAAGTCAATTTTCGGATCTAATACAGTCAAAATGATTTTTTTTTTCAAAAATAACTTTCCAGATGCGATAACTGTACAATATAGCTGATCGTATTTTACCGAATGGCCTTTTAAAACACCCTGTCACCCTTGACTGAGAAAGACAAGACCAGACATTGTTTGACACGTGGTTGGCGACACTGAGGTTACCGCCAAAAGAACTTTAAGGATGCAGAAGTAGTATGACTCACTGGTATGCAAATAAAAAACCAAATTATAACGTCAATACTTCTGTCGGGGAAAATTAAAATTCCTAGAAATGACGTTTATCAGAAAATTGTTTTTTTTTAAACGAAGACAGCAAGTCCATAAAGAGAGGAAAAATGAAAATGAATCCTTACAATTAAGGGGACAAAAACAATCCAAAATTGAAATTCATGAAAATTTCAACATATTTTTTATAAGTCTTCGTCTGATACATTCGAGAAATACAGGATTGTCTGAAAGACAATTACTTAGTTCGATAACCTTGCCAGAGGACTTTTTCCAAAGCGTTTCTTTTTTCAATGATAACTGGTAGACACACAGACTTCCAAGGCCTAATCATCCATCTGAAATCAGCGGTGACCGCGGGCATCTTCCAGCATGACAAAAAGTGTACATTATATATGGCCCCAGTAGACAGACTGTAGCGTGTCAGTATAGCTAATCATGTTTATCTGTCTTACTTATAAATTCAACTTTTGTTCTGGATGATATTTTTTAAATGGTTAGACGACGGAAAGTCGGGCACCTGCACATGTATAACAGAAAATCACGATATGTAATCATTGCTCTTTCTGGCTTTATTTTTGTAGTTTTCGGATCGATGTCATCAGAATTCTTCTTTCATTAAAATACAATAGATTTACTGGAATCATTATAATTCTGAATAGGATTAATTTTATTTTACAAGCTCAAAACTTCATTGCAGTCGAAAATTTTGAAAAATTAGAGTAACTACATTTGACATTGCTCTGAAATATAATTTTTAAAAGATGAAATAAATATAAAAAAATAAATATAAGCTGAACACGACGACAACTATCTAACACAAAATGTAATATACAAGTAAACATTTATAAAACGCGGTCTTAAAATTCCAAACCAAAAGGTTTTAGTTCTGTTAATGAAATAAATTTGATATGGATATTGAAACGCCATGGAGTCAATTAAAGATAGACGGTGTACAAAGTATGCACATTTATATATATTAGAGCCTGTGGTTTGTGGGTATCTCTTAACACGTACTAACACTCAGATTTACAGGACATAATTTAATCATTCCGAAAGTCAAATTTTGTTGAAACTTTGGTACTACGAACAAGTATCGCATTATTTCACTCCCTTGAGGTGATCTCTCTTTCTCTCTTTATCTGAAACGATTTCCTCAAGTTATTTCTATACAGGAATCCAGTTACAATCAAATAAACAATGTTACCCGATAATGTTTTGACGTTAAACAAACCCGATATTGACCCAACCACGGGTTAGAAAAACCTTATTTATCACGTGGTGCGTTATCACAGGTGACAGACGTCAACACTGATGTTCAATCTATTTCTCACAAAGTCCGAACATTTCTCCTGAGTAAAACATGCCAGAATTACGCCCCTGATGATACGATCAGTGTCAGTAACTCTATTTCGACTTGATGCTGTCGATTCGAGTAAGCAACAAACTTGATGAGCATTGGCACTGTAGAGGGGTCTTCTTGGATAGTTCGTTGTCCGATGGTCGTCTCGGTAAAGGTCCCCAGCCCTGCTGGAACTTAGCATTTGATTTTTGTGATTTAATACTGGCAATGATTTATTCATTAATCCTTTTATGTGCATACCTCTTCGGCCTCAGCTTCCAACATGGTGATACACTTACACGTCTCTATAATAGAGCCTTGTCAGGCTTAATGAATATTCAACGTACAGGAAAAATGGCATGAAATTAATTTTCAAGAACATAGCTGTAAAAGATCAATACCAGTATGGACTCACTAAAGCAGTCAACCAGGTTGTAATGACTCTAAAAAAAAAAAAAAAAAAGAGAAAGAAAAAAAAGTGAGTTTGTAATTAAAACGTCCTTATGATACAGACATTTTAAACAATATTATACGTGTAATTCCGGCTACAAGACGTTTTTGTTTGCGGTTTAGTAAATGCTTTCCGGTTGTCGCGTTCACTTAACCAAATTGCGTAATGAAAGTGATAGAGGTCTTTCGCATGAGAGGAAGTATTTTCCGGGACATGGACAAAAAGAAATCGGTTTTGATGAACGGATCTGCAGGACCTGGTGAAACCTATCCAGTAACGTTTACAAAGACAGATAGCACTATTCCACAGATTTCGTTTTACCCCACTGATAGTTGGCAAAGATTGCAGAAACATTGCAGCCATTACATTTTCTATTGAGTTCGTCTATGTACCGATTTTGTCTCCTTGTAAAGGAAATTTTGGCACATTTGGCGAAATGTGCCACCATGCTAACCTAAGTGTACTGGAACAGACAATAAAATGAAGGCTCCGTTACGGATATTCAATTGACTTAAAAGGCAAAATGTCGTATATATACATAATGCAAAACTTGCTGGATTTATGGAAAAACCAAACCGGAGAGTTGTACAAGAAGAAACCCAACATGACCATGTCTGTAGTAACATATAAGTTAAAATCATCCCCACGTGACCATGTCTGTAGTAACCTACCATACAAACGACAACACATGATAAAACAACGAATAAAACATGTCTCAGACTTAACATATAGGAAATCAACAGATCCAGATAACTGTGAAAGCGGTTCATGTATCACGTGATCAGGTAAACAGTAACACAAGAGGGAACAACATATCCCACGTGAATACTGAGTGGGATTTCGAAACCGAGAATTTCAGTAGGAATATCTCAAGGAATATGAAATTTCATTTCTTTACTTTTTTTTCTGGCAATACTTGTATCATAAACTTTATATATGTGTTCAAGTCAGTTTATTTCATGTGATTGTTTGATACTATGAGCTTTTATAAAAATGATTTCCGTGAAAATACAAGCACACTGGCTGAAAAGTCACGTCAGTCTTCGAGTTTCAATATTAACATGTACAAACCCCACAGGCAGTTTGTCGAGATATTGTTTCAATGAAGATTGCCATTAAAGAATAGTTTTGAATTCTATTCTTTGAATAGCATCTGTTGTAAAATGATATTTTTAATTGCGTTTTATTTCATTTAAATTTCGAAAGTACTGACACAATGTTGTAACTTTCCTAGGTAAAAACATACAACTTTAACATTGGTTCTTATGGAAAGCTTCAAATTTTTCATACTACAAGTGCATGAAGTGTTGTAAAATTCGAGGTGCGTATTTGGATGTTCCTTAAATGTTCGGCTTGTTTCTCGGGATGAGAATAATCTAACCTGTCTGTGCTGTGGAGTTGTTCAGTGAGATAGCAACAGGCTACTACAAAGAGACCTCGCCTCAAAATGAAAGTGGTGTTGGTGTTAACGTTTTTCAAAGCGTAATTAGTGTATTGTATATATAACGAAACGCAGAAGATACTGAAATTACATTGCTTTATACCACCCACTTTGTAACCATGTATACATTAATTCACTCACACTTCCTGTTTGTAACCATACTTTGTAACCATGGATACAGTAATATCATGTATACATTAATTTACTCACATTTCTGTTTTGTGATAATGTATACATCTATTTACTTTCTCTTAAAACAATGGAAACATCTACTAAATATTTACTCACACTTTCTCTTTATCACCATGGAAACATCTACTAAATATTTACTCACTCTTTCTCTTTATAACCATGGGAACATCTACTAAATATTTACTCACTCTTTCTCTTTATAACCATGGGAACATCTACTAAATATTTACTCACACTTTCTCTTTATAACCATGGGAACATCTAAATATTTACTCACACTTTCTCTTTATAACCATGGAAACATCTAAATATTTACTCACACTTTCTCTTTATCACCATGGAAACATCTATTAAATATTTACTCACTCTTTCTCTTTATAACCATGGGAACATCTATAACATCTACATGTAGCAATTTCGCTGTATAAAATGTAGAAGCGATATATACAGTCAAAGCCATAGATTCATACAAATGTATTAAGTGCATGGAAAATTGGTGACAAGGCTTTGCGTTACACGACAAAATCAAGTAACGCTCCCTGTTTATTAAAACAAATGTAAACTCTTTCTTCTATTTAGACAGAAATAGTTTTACGACATGTTACATTTCAGCTATACAGCCCCATTTAGATCATAATTCGTACTGACAAACTGACGTTACGTGTAACTACGACAGAGAAAAAACACCAAAACCTGGAGAACACGGCGCCTCCCGTCAATCTATCTAGGTTTTGATGTATATCGCAGGAATGATTATTGACAATGATCAAATCGCATCTTTACATGTGTTATTTTTCTGTATCAGAATGAAATTAAAAATTACAGGGTTCCGTGTGTATAATGGTGTTCGTTGAGGAAGAGAGGAAGCGAGGAGGCAGAGGAAGGGGGTTCGCATATAGAATATACATATAAAAAACACAGAAATATAATACCACAGTGCCAACATATTATGGGGGTGGGGGAAAACTGATCAGGAAACATCGACATTTATTTTTTCTCAATAATTGATTCTTGATTGTACAGGTTATATTAATTCCATCGTTGCTATAACGCACAATTAGGAATCTCTACTCTAAAATACCATACGTACATTGTATCTGGAGGAACTTCATAGATAAAAGAGGGGATTTCGTAATTTGCTACGTTTCCACGAGTGTTCGAGCGCACCAACATAGATCGTAATGTTTCTTTCAGTGCCATCATCGTTCCTGTCGTTAATATTCTGTTCCATATAAAGTAGATCGACCATGTCAAATTGGCAGTTTTATAGAAACGGCGTTGTGGTCAGATGGACGAGTCCCCAGGGAGATCACCGTCTCCGGCCATTACTTTCTGTAGTCTAGTTATTCTATATCTCCATAATAGCGGCCGCCATTTAAATTTCCCAAATCCCACTTCGTTCACTTGTACAGAATACCAATGTATTTCTAGGTATAAGACATTGTCTTTATGTACTACAATTCAATTGTATATAACTCATACTCTGTCGGATGGGCGTCAATCATTCATTAATCTCGTATTAGGATTTTGCATACTGTGAATATACAAATGTTCTCTTGTTGTTGATAAAATTACATTAAGATTATATTTAGTTAATACGTTTTTCTTTTTCTTTTACAGGACCTTTTCTGTAGGGTGATCCCGAGTTTTATTATGCTGGAGCCGGGCTACACATCCACAGCTGTAGTGGACGATTCCATCTCTGATACAGAAGTTGGTGCGATCATGCAGGATACCTTACACAATCTGTCATCAAATATTTTGCATTAAATCTGCGACAATAATACTAAAAAAGTCCATTTTTATTGTCTTTGGTAAGTAAAAAATCGCCACCATGCTGGAACACCACTTAGACTCGATAAATATTTTCTTGCGAATGTTCAAGAACAGGACAGCTTTCGACTTCAGCAACACAACTTCTACGCCTTGGGTACAGCGTCAGTCTGAAGATGTTTTTGAGAAGCTAATATTGGCATTCGCATATGGAATTCTCATCATGATATCCTTTTTCGGTAACAGTATTGTGTGTTATGTGATTCTAAGGAACAAGCGGATGTATACGGTGACAAACTTTTTCATCGCTAATATGGCTATGTCCGATCTATTACTGACCCTTTTCAACGTCCCATTTAACATAGCAAAGCACCTTCTTGACAACTGGCCTTTTGGTGATGTACTTTGTCACTTTGTGAATTTTTCCCTTATGGTTTCAGTGTACGTTTCGACCTTCACCTTGACTGCTATTGCCCTCGACCGACAGAACGTGTTACTAAAACCTCTCCAGCCACGCATGACCAAAAAGATGGGTCTGGTGGTACTCGTGATCATCTGGCTGATAGCTATCTTCTTTTCCTTGCCTTATGGTATTTTCAACAAGGTGCAAAGTACCAGTATGGTTGTCACGAGAGTAGATAGGTGCAGCCCCCACTTTCCAGAACCACAGGAACTTTTTGCGAAGTATCTGACACTTATCACGGTTGTATTGCAGTATATAATCCCACTGAGTATTATAGCTGTGGCGTACGGTAGAATTGTGATGCGTCTGTGGAAACGAGTACAACTTGGAGCAGTAACACGGACACAGCAAATGTCACAAGCGAGGGCAAAACGCAAGAGTATCAAACTGCTGGTGACCGTAGTAGTGGTGTTTGCATTGTGTTGGATGCCTTTAAATTTGTATCACATTTTGACAAAGTTCCACCCGGACATTCGAACGTTTAAATACAATAGTACAACATTCTTCGTGTTCCATTGGATTGCTATCAGCAGCACGTGCTATAACCCTTTTGTGTACTGCTGGCTCAACGAGAGTTTCCGAGCGGAAGTCAAGGCCTGCTTCAGTTGCTGCAAGAGATCGCGACGAGTGCATCCGGGCATTGACGTAGATGGTATGCTCATCCGCCATGATGCATTCCGACGATCAAAGACTATGACGAGTGTGATTCGGTCGAGTACTTTCAGTTCCATTCGGATTACTACCAACACTAGTGTACACAGAGACTCCTATCCGTTCTGTGTTCGGGACCAAACACCATTGGTCAGTTCTCAGAAGTTTGTCTCCACTGAATTTTCAAATGTTATATGTGAAGACACTTCTACTGGTTAAAAAGGGAAAATTGTCTTTTGAACACGTGTCTCATTTAGTTAAACCAATGAATGTTTACTATGTAAGATGGAATCGATTATGTGGAACTCATAGGTAACCTAGATAATGTGACTTTCATATACACTATAGGGTTTGGTGCCAGACGCATGGCTGAGATTTTAGGGCAACTGTCCAGACTATGTAAAGTGCTATTACCAAGTCTATATATCACTCAAGGAATTGACTGGTCAGACACACGTGTATTGTCGGAGAATTGGATATTCGGAATGTGTTGAAATACAATGAACCTTTATACCTATCTAGCTTCTGGACTTTTTCTCACCCAGTGTGAACATTTTACGAAGAACGTATTGACGATCGGACATACATGTACGAATACACCTGTTAAACCTTATCACTCGGCGTACTGACGAATACGTGCTGTTAAATAAATGTGAAAATCGTTTATGTGATCAATTTTAAACTTTAAAAATTTGTATTAACAATGACAACTTCATATAAACATTTTATTATAAATATGACTATGTTCGGTCACGCACATTGAGGCCCTTCAGTAACGGTTGCTACGTCACAAATATTAAAGTCTTGGGTGTTTGATGATATCTTTCGGAGGCTTCATCAGGTCAATTGATATATTGTACAAGCTCATATGTCACTAATAATGACTGCTTGAGATATTGTCGGCATTGTCATAAGTGTACAAGAGTCTATTTTCCTCTCATTGCGATTCAAATATGTGTGTGTTTTTTTAAAAACATTTTTTCACTTTACAATGGTTACCATTCACTACTGTTTTCCGCAAATCATTTATATGACGCACTGTGTAAATATCTACGTACATATCCCAAAACCTTCCCTATAATGTGACATCGACAGCTCGGTAGGACATCAGGCTTTGCGATAACTGGGTGTGATATTTACTACTCGGTACAATATGTGTTTCGCAGGAAACCAAGGATCGTTCTATGTTGTCGTAGGTTTGTTTACTTACTTTACACCAAGTGATCTGTGTAACATGCGATGGATCGCCCGCATAATGATCAGTGAGGTACAAGGATTACAGTGTGTATAAGGAGAATCTTTCCGAAACCTGTCAGTTTATGGGGATATGACCCCAGCTAATAAACAAATCAATGCTAGTCAGTTTTTGCGTAACACAATGGTGTTACCTAGCACTAGTCCTTAAGACGCTGTTACTTACCTGTAGTCCTTAAGACGCTGTTACTTAGCACCAGTCCTTAAGATGCTGTGACTTAGCACTAGTCCTTAAGATGCTGTTACTTCGCAGTAGTCCTTAAGACGCTGTTACCTAGCACTAGTCCTTAAGACCCTGTTACTTAGCACTAGTCCTTAAGATGCTGTTACTTAGCAGTAGTCCTTAAGACGCTGTTACCTAGCACTAGTCCTTAAGATGCTGTTACTTAGCAGTAGTCCTTAAGATGCTGTTACTTAGCAGTAGTCCTTAAGACGCTGTTACTTAGCACTAGTCCTTAAGACGTTGTTAATTAGCAGCAGCCCTTAAGACGCTGTTACCAAGCAGTAGTCCTGAAGATGGCCTCTCCTAGATCTCATTCTGCCTTCATCTCTGTTTATCTTGTCAGTACAATTTATAAACATTTTCTTTTCTTTCTACTTCTATGACCAGGGACCATGTTAGCTTCTAAATGCAGTCGAATGTGTTCGTTAGTTGTTTTATTGTTTAAAAGGTTAATTTTTTATTTATCGTTTTTGGTCTTTTGTATTTTTTTGTTTCGATAATGCCAACAATGATAACGATAATGGCAACGAACGAGGCCACAGATTTTCGAAAAAAGGCAACCTTTCTTATCTGTTTGTTTCTATAATAGTGGTTTAAATTTTCGTGTCTATTGTAGATTAGCTCACTAACGAAACCAATTTCACCCTTTCTTTTCCTAGTGGGTGGTAAGCTATTTCTGGAATGATTTTATGCTTTCATTACAAATGCCTTCATAATACTGGGCGCCGTGAACTTCAACAACAGGTTATTTCATTATTTACCACGTAGACAACCCTTACAGCTTCGATACCAGGCCTAATTCCTTAACAGACATAGTAATCGCACACCCATCATCATCATCATCATCATCATCATCATCATCATCATCATCATCATCATCATCGTCGTCGTCGTCGTCGTCGTCGTCGTCGTCTTCGAACATCATCATCATCATCATCATCATCATCATCATCATCATCATCATCATCATCATCATCATCGTCGTCGTCGTCGTCGTCGTCGTCGTCGAACAATGTTTCTGAGATAAAGATGATACCCATATCGTGCTTCTCACTGATCTCTACAGACGTCTCTAGATACGTTTGATCTACGGTTAGTTTATTGTTATATAGATATTTGAGCAGATTTGTTTCTTGACATCTTGCTTACTTTTTAAGAGAGCGCTCTAATATTTTTAGTATAAGTGTGATTTAACACATTGCTATATTAAGTCAGTTATCAAAAATAAGACAGGACACCGAGAGTATCCTTCGTGAATAACTCGCTCAATTATCATTGAGTCTCGCGCAATTATTATCACATGCATTCGATACACTATCACTTACTCGTTTTCTACAAATTTCACTGTCGACCTTCTGTTATAGCAGGTAGCCATTTTACTGTAAATGTATATATTTTGCGCATCATCGGAAACCCTGAAGACTCAGCTCTGTCAGTTAAGAAAAAAATTGTGAGCTTCCGAGGAAAAAAGTTAGTGGTAATCTTATTCGAGCGCTTTTCGTGCCCAAAGTATTGTGTTGAAATGTGATTGCGCCAATTGCAGTTTCTCTGGGTTGTTTATATAACAATTATTACAAAATATATGAAAACAGCACAATGTTCAAAAATAATTTATGTTTTTCTTTCAAATAAAACATGTTAACGGGGTGGTCATGACTCTCCTACATATCTGACCCACGTCTGTGTTCTCCTGTCAGATTTTGTACTGCAGCACAATGAATAACTTGTAAGCATTATTGAGGTAAAAAAAATTTCATGACTTGTTCAAATTTTCTACTTCATATTATCAGAAAGAGCACTTAAGTGGATGATGCTGTTTTAACAGTGCTTACAAGATAATATGACAAAAAGTTAAGGGTAGACACAACAATATTGGGTGTGACACTCGAAACACAAACGGTTTGTGAAGTACAGAAAAATGTCGCTATCATATACCCTATCTATTGATCTGTGTAAAAAATAAAATAAAACTTTAATTGTAGGTGCAAACAAAAGACAGATATTTCTATATGACGTTTCCTGTTCATGTTTTGCTTATCGTTATTATCAGTGAGGCTTTCTTTAAGAGGTTGAAATGGAGACTCATTCGTGTCACTTTTTAAAACGAAAACATTATAATACTGAAGATGGTCACTGAAGTTCTATTAAAGATGCTGATCACTGAGGTACAATCAAAGCTGAAGGTCACTCAATATCATTAATAATAATATTTTAACCAAAGGCAAGGGACACTGTTTCATTTAAGATGAAATTTTATCAATTATCCATATGTCTTTACACTGAATAAATGTATGCCAATGTTTGTAAAATGCATCATTCTGTAAGACAGAGTTTTGAACATTCACAGATAGTTTATCAAATATTCTGTGTACTTATCTATATCAAAATTTGTATAAAAATAGCTTCCAGTAACGTGTAAATAAATGTGTTTCCCCGAAATAAACGAAGTTTTGTGATAAATCATGAAGTGTTTGTTGTTTTCACTTATAATTTCAGGTAATGTGATTCCTGTTATTATCTATGTGCTCACAAATTTACTAAACTAAATAAATAAGCATGCTATCTGGTTCGTCCTTACCAACAAACAGTTCATATTATAAAGTGTATGACATATCCTCATATGTACCTTTTATCGACAGGTTTTACCTTAAATAATGATATATCATAGACAGGTTTTACCTTACATAATAAGCTATATCATAGGCATGTTTTACCTTACATAATAAGATATATAATAGACAGGTTTTACCTTACATAATAAGATATATAATAAGCAGGTTTTACCTTACATAATAAGATATATAATAGACAGGTTTTACCTTACATAATAAGAAATATAATAGACAGGTTTTACCTTACATAATAAGATATATAATAGACAGGTTTTACCTTACATAATAAGATATATCATAGGCAAGCTTTAACCTACACAAAATGTATTACAGACAGTTGATATGGCCTGAAGTAGTAGATTGGATACCAACCGTAGTCACAATGATTGGTAGGCAAACAAACGTTTACCAACTACATAATGTAGATATTCTTATATGGACTTAATTTATCATTGTCAACCAGTTTTGAGAACCAATGAAATGTATTTGAAACAGGTAAAGACATCATATTGCATAAGGAAGAATGTAAAATGTTCCAAAATCATTCTTTGTTATCTATTGGTAGTGTTTAATGGATACAAAATATCTAGATCATTTTGTAACAATATTTTTCTACATAAAACGGACGCCTAATTCGAGGAAATGACTGTACACACGTTTATCATTATTTTAGTATTATTCCATGTGTGAGAGGTTACATTCAGTATACAAACCTTCAGAGGAGTATTTAGCGAGTTACCTCTGGCCAGTCTATAGATGTCCATAGATCAACAGGTATTAACTAAAAATCTGTTGAAGACCTTGGAGGAACGTTCCCACCGTCATGATAGTAGAAAGACTGCCCAACTGTATCTAAGCACGCTTTATCGGAAACACATGATGTAGAATAATCTGACGAGATCAATAACACGATGGCTTGATTACAATGAAATGTATATGGTTCGGTCAAATCCACTATACTCTGATGATGCTGACAACCACACTGCCTACTACCTTTAATTAGTTACTGTCGGTCTACGGAAATATGGAGGGTTTATTTAAATTTCTTGGAAAACCACATTACCATGGATTAGATAAATACATACATCATTTCTCATATTTGTTACAAAAGACAACGAAGAAATGGAATCTGAATTCTGAATGTAAGTCGATGAAAATGTGAACAAAAGAAAGAACTCCACGGATCCATTGAAAAAGTACAAGGAGAAAAAATATCAAGTGTTTCAGAAGGTTAAGCGTCTTCTGGTTCATCGACAACACAAAATATTGGTTAATTCAAATAAGTAATGTCATGTTTCAATATGACAAAATGAAAGACAAATACAGAACTTCAATCATATTAACACGTACCAACTTCAGATCGTACAAGGAAATAGACTATCCAAAACCATTTAGACAATAGCAGAACTTCCTCGTAATAAAATAATTCACACCGATTGGTCGACGGTACACCTATGGCTTGGTGTCTGATACTCTTGATTCAATTTAAACATAAAAATATCAGGTTAGTTACATTATAGTGGACCCTTCAGATCATATACAGGTACTTAACATGTACTTTTTTTTTGTAATCAGATAAATAACAATTACGAAATGTATTGAATCATGGGGCTGATGCATCTCCTACGTCGCCTCCTAGACTTCAAAATTAGGCCCTTAGCATTACTGACGAATCTTTGTAGGGTGAAACGATTGTGTGATACATTTTAATTCATTATTTTTTTCTATGGTATCTAACGCTTAATTTGATGCTCGTTAGATTGTCTGTGGATGCAGTCGTTGTATACCTTCTCATTTCAGAGCATGACACCACTTACTTGAATTGACCAAGATTTACGTGGCGGGTGTCATCGAAAGACGCTTACTCTTTCGGAACACAGGATCTTATTTCTCATTGTACTTTTACAGGAATATCAGTGTAAATCTTTCTTTTGTCTATATTTTGTTCTAGTTTTATTGAATTTGAGTTTGAATCGTTATTATGTTGCTATGTTGGTATTTCCTAGTTTTTTTGTATTGAACGATCATTAATTTGATAGTATGACTTTTGTAATATTTCATCATAAACATAATTTCTATTGCATAGTGTAAATATCCTACATCAAGGAATAAAATGGTGTCTACCAGTTTCTACTAGTAACGTATGCGTCTGTAATCTGTACATGGAAAGAATATGTAATTTGTTTAATGTTAATAATGTTATGAGATAAACTGTGTAACAATCATTTCATGATTTGTGTATCCAACATACACTTTGAAGAACTTTTGTAAAAACGTTCATTAATTCTTGAAAAGAAGTTTGCCTTACAATTCGGCTCTATTTCATCAAGTTCTGACAATTCATGATAGTTTACAATATACAGTTACCACTCTTTTAAGAGTGAAAGCTGTATATCATAGTTTACATATAAATATGGTATAGTACAACAGTTTTCTTCACATTCAATCGGGAGCTTAAACATGACAAATGTGATCGTTTTAATTCATGTCGCAGTTCTGAAGCCGCGTACATCATGACCATAGCAAAAATGCAAAATACTATTATGCAATAATAATTTGGTCTTTTCATCCGATTGAGAAGAAATTAAGGCTCTTTGCCTCGAACAACGAATATCATTCTGTACCATACCGTTGTAAATCTAGTTAGCACCAGTCAAAAAATTGATAAACAAAAACAGAAAGTCATTCTTGACTCTTTGTAATATTCCGACCAGCAACTGATAATCTGAAGACTATCAAGATAGCTTTACACAGGATAAATTTTCATATAAACACATGACATTCAGAAAGTGTTCTGTTACACCAGAGTTTTGCTGTTTACAAGAATTACTTATGTATGGGACATACTATAGTCAAAATAAACACAATGAAACAGTTTGCTACATGGTAAAGATTTCGTAATCAAATTAAAAAAGAATAAAGATTGTGTCTCTAGATCTGCTCGGATTTAAACCAAATCGGACACTAGAATACCAAAAAATGATGTAAATATCGTCTTTATCAGGTCTTTTAATGACCTTTTATATGCAAGTTCTTCCGACCAACTACCTCAGAAAACACAACCCACATGTAACAGGGTGTCAGATAGGAATGGTGCAAAAACGTTCCACTATTGAACGAAACATTAATTTATAGAGGGTGACTTTTCATCCCTGGGGTGTAATACAGCGGTATGTTGGTGGCACTGACTCCATAGTTCCCTTGGCTCCGTGTAGATATAGCTGGAATTACATGATGATGGCGTAACCATGGTAGTTCCTGTTTCACTCTATAATTATGTGATGAAGAAGTGAGATAGCACATCGCCTCGACAATTAGTTCCGGTTTCACTCTGTAATTATGTGATGAAGAAGTGAGACGACACACCGCCTCGACATTTAGTTCCGATTTCAGTCTGTAATTATGTGATGAAGAAGTGAGATAACACATCGCCTCGACAGTTAGCTCCGGTTTCACTCTGTAATTATCATCACGTGTTCTCCTGGAGACAGAACTACCAAGACTGTGCAGTCTTCATATCACTTCATCACGTGTTCTTCTAGAGACAGAACTACACAGGCTGTGCAGTCTTCATATCACTTCATCACGTGTTCTTCTAGAGACAGAACTACCAAGACTGTGCAGTCATCATATCACTTCATCACGTGTTCTTCTAGAGACAGAACTACCAAAACTGTGCAGTCATCATATCACTTCATCACGTGTTCTTCTAGAGACAGATTTACCAAAACTGTGCAGTCATCATATCACTTCATCACGTGTTCTTCTAGAGACAGAACTACACAGGCTGTGCAGTCTTTATACCACTTCATCGCATGTTCTCCTGAAGGCAGGAGAACTACCCAGGCTGTGCAGTCATCATATCACTTCATCACGCGTATACCACAGATAAGACATCATGTGTTGACAGTGAGACAACTACCGATACTGCACGACATTTCTTAAACACATGTTCACATGGACACACGTGACCTACCGGGGCGGTGCTGTCCTCATATTATTTCATCATGTATTTGAATGGAGACAGTGGCGTTACCGAAGCGGCGCCATCATTACTCTTTCATCATGTTTCTACGAGAGATAAGCCTATAACCCCAACACATGTAAAAGACGTATAATTATGAATAATTAACGATTTTAATTTTTCTTCGTAATTAATTATCTTAATGATCTGCGTAATGTAAAATTTTCACATCAAACTGAATACTTTTGATACTGAGACGTAATTTTATGTTCAGATATATTAGCCAAATAACTGGTCTTCAAACAAATTATTAACTGTTATGTTTGCACTGAATACTTTCGTTGCGGCAACATGTACTCGTAGCTGTACTGCTTACAGGCGTTGAAAAAACAGTATACATGGCAAGTTACTATATAGACACAACATATTATCATACATGTTAACTCCGACACATTTGTGACAGGAGGGTATTTTTCAAGTCCAGAAATTTACAAATAGGCCAATAAAAAAAGAAAGAAAAAAACCATGACCATACTTGTGGCGTATAGTAAGTATCAATAAGGCACTTCACGATGGACAGCATCAGTGTGACAAATAAACGAACTGTCCATTTCTTGTTGCACACGGATGAGCGACACAGCAGGAAATGCTTTGGGTGAAATTGTTATTGATTTAATGCTTATCAATCGAACTCAAAATCTATCAACTGCAAAAACAATTTGTTAAATAAATGAGTATTTCTAGTTAACGAGAACACACTTGGGGAACCGTAAAGTTAACAAGAAGTGAGAGAAACAGACCACTCTTCAGTACTCTGAAGAAGTTGTATTAAGAGAGATCCAGACCACTCTTCAGAACACTGGAGAAGTCGTATCCAGAGAATTCCAGACCACTCTTCAGAACCCTGGAAAAGTCGTATCCTGAGATATCCAGACCACTCTTCAGAACTCTGGAAAAGTCGTATCCTGAGAGATCCAGACCACTCATCGGAACTCTAGAGAAAATGTTTCCTGAGAGATCCAGACCACCCTTCAGAGCTCTGGAAAAGTCGTATCCTGAGAGATCCAGACCACTCTTCAGAACTTTTTGAGAAGTTGTATCCTGAAAGATCCAGACCACTCTTCAGAACTCTGGAGAAGTCGTATCCTGAGAGATCCAGACCACCCTTCAGAACTCTGGAAAAGTCGTATCCTGAGAGATCCAGACCACTCTTCAGAACTTTTTGAGAAGTTGTATCCTGAAAGATCCAGACCACTCTTCAGAACTCTGGAGAAGTCGTATCCAGAGAGATCCAGACCATTCTTCAGAATTCTGAAGAAGTCGTATCCTGAGAGATCCAGACCACTCTTCAGACCTTTTTGAGAAGTTGTATCCTGAAAGATCCAGATCCCTCTTTAGAACTTTTTGAGAAGTCGAATGGTTTCCACGTTAATTTTGAACTACTACGCGATGGTAAGTTAATTTAAGGGGAGAATCCTGGTAGAAAATAACAAAATTATCCCATGTCTGGACTTCTTAAATCGTAACAACAACGTAGTAACACCGTACATTGACCGTAACAGAGCTTGACTGGTCGGTAGAGGTTATCGAGTACATCGTGGTACATTGTGACGTAGTTTTAGAGGAATGCACAGTGAGACAAAGGAATGCGGAGTGTACAGATTGCACTCTTGGGTTAAACCACGTCACTTTTTATTCTGTATTCATTCGTTTTTTGTCATTGCTCAATAACATGAAAAAATAAAACTAATACTTAAATATGATTGAATTTCGATGTTAACTTTGCAGAATTTACATTTCCAATCACAGGGTCCAATTTCGAGGTTACAGTCTAATTATAAGACTGTTTCTCAAGAATTGGAATAATCGATATGTGAATCTCCCTCTTCTGAAAATAGTTTTACTACAAGGACAATGTGATTTTCCGCGTTACAAACATAACCCATTACAAATTGAAGGGATGCCTTGGAGAGTGTTCTTTTCAAAGAACTGTTAACTAAATGTCCTCTGTTTGCTGACGTGATTTCGGTTTTATACGAGGATGAATTTATCGTAGAGCTGTCAAAACTGGTCATAAAGACCTTGTGAACGCCTTCAATTTCACTTTCAGGTATATTCATAATGTTTTCCCTTTAAATAAAGGGAAATTTATTGACGGTGTCCACGACAGAAGGACACGACAGATTCTTGTACATCAGTAGCGCACGTCTCTTTTTCTTCCTGTACAATAAAATTAACAGTTCTCTTTTTACCAAAATGTTTGATAAGCGCGGGGAATTAAATTTGCTTTTGTTTGTTTTTTCCCCAATTTCTGCAGAGCCACACACCTGCGTCCCTAACCTATGGTGTTTACATGTCGAAGTTGATTCGATATTTAACTGCTTGTTACCAAAATCACGATTTTCGTGCAAGCTGTCGGTAGATAATCTCACAACACAAGGTTTCGAGAGCTGATGAAGTTTTACAGCCAGCATCCTGATCTCATTAGGAAACGTTCTATATTTTTATGTAAAGTTGGACATATTTGACGGTCGTTAGTACATGTAAACATGTTGATTCTATAATCGTTTATCGTGTTCCTCTTTGGAAACTTGACATTGCTTACTTAGATTGGTCAAGATTTACATGGCGGGTGTCGTCGATGAAGTAGAAGACACTTACATATATATTGTTATAATCTTACTGAGTTTGAATTTGGATTATGATTCTGTTGACATGTTAGTATTTTCTTCGTTTATAAAATTTTATTTGTAAAAATTAAAAAAAAAATGAAATGATTTTCTCAGTATATTTTCTTCTCAAGTTTTATAAGGTTAACCTCTAATAAATTAACATTGTCAGATTTATTTTTTGTGTGTAAAATAAAACAAGCTACTTGGCTGAAACATTTTGCATGAATGTAGATGCCCAGAAATTATTATATCGTTTTGCAAATTAACTTACTGGAACTGTTCATAAATATGGAGTTTTTCTGCGTAGTCTATTAGCTAACTTTAGTGGTTGTATAATTTTGTGTTCATGCTCCAACGTTAAATAGTGACAATAACAGAAAGATGTCACAATGGAAATTAAACTACTTTTTTTTTTCAAAGAGAGTTTAGATGTGTGAAATAACAATGAAAATATAGGTCATTTCAATAAATAACAAGTAAAGTTGACAATGTTATCACCATACACCCACTTACTAATAGTACTAGATTTACTAAAAAGGCCTGTTTCTGTATATATCAGTTACTTTAGGCGCGACATACACATTGATAACACTACAGAGAGGTGACGGGGGAATACTCAAAACACCGTGTAACCGTAAAACCTATATTTCCCCAGACGCTTATATCAAATTTTGAACATTACAAAGGACAATGATTTTCGTTATCAATGATATACATTGCCTATCGTTTGAGTTGATAGGGCGATAAAAACGTACAACAGGAAACGTGCAAAATACGGTATGATTTACACCGGAAGTTGTCAAATCACCACAGACGTAGATCATCAATTGTTAAAACAAAGGTGTTCCAATAAAAATGGTGGACTGATACCACAAGTTGAGCGATATCTCTTACGACGTACGTTAAGGCAAGTGATTAGATACATGTATTTACGACGTTGAAAAACAAACGTTAATGCTGAAACAATTGCGAGAAGTTAATTAAAAAATGGTCAGTTCGCTTCCTGAATAGCAGACATCATGTCTATATACTGCAACGTAAGATTTATTTAGAATAATTTCAGATTCAAAAGAAATTGTGACTTGTCGATATTTTATATGTTAGTTTAATCATTGTTTTAACCAAGATTTACCAATATTACACGTAACTATAACACATAGAGCATGGAAAAACACGTTTAAAGTTAAAGCATCGATTATTACAGTATTTGAATCCGGTTCCTGGTTCCTTTAGTTTAGGTTACGATAATTCTTTTCAATAGATCTTCCATATATCGGACATTTTTTCAATATGTGACACTTGTTTTTACTATATTAAGCGTACACGACATTGCATTTGACTACTAGATAATGTCGTATATATAAATTTGTCCTGTACATGCGTTAGTGTGTAGCATTGTTATCATGTCATAACAATTTGAATTACATACATTAATGTTCGTACAAAGACATTCCACCTGCTTGGAGATATGGTTTTTATATATGATACCAAGTAGTATAAAATGGTTGTTACAATCCTGATATTCCCAGTGCGAAAAACTATATCTCTTCGTCATTCTACTACTGCCAAAAATACGGGTACGTTTCGGGTGTCAATTCTTGGTAAGTGGGTAAAGTTTATATAGATATAGGTTCATCAAGTAGCATTCTCTTACCATGTTTCAAACATAACCAGTGATTATCAAACATCCTTCGTCATGTATCTCAATGTTCCAGATATAGATTTAGACGTACGTGTAGGAGGGTGAAGTCAGCTGTGTCATGCATCTCAATGTTCCAGATATAGATTTAGACGTACGTGTAGGAGGGTGAAGTCAGCTGTGTCATGTATCTCAATGTTCCAGATATAGATTGAGACGTACGTGTAGGAGGGTGAAGTCAGCTGTGTCATGAATCTCAATGTTCCAGATGTAGATTTCGACGTACGTGTAGGAGGGTGAAGTCAGCTGTGTCATGTATCTCAATGTTCCAGATATAGATTTAGACGTACGTGTAGGAGGGTGAAGTCAGCTGTGTCATGTATCTCAATGTTCCAGATATAGATTGAGACGTACGTGTAGGAGGGTGAAATCAGCTGTGTCATGCATCTCAATGTTCCAGATATAGATTTAGACGTACGTGTAGGAGGGTGAAGTCAGCTGTGTCATGTATCTCAATGTTCCAGATATAGATTGAGACGTACGTGTAGGAGGGTGAAGTCAGCTGTGTCATGAATCTCAATGTTCCAGATGTAGATTTCGACGTACGTGTAGGAGGGTGAAGTCAGCTGTGTCATGAATCTCAATGTTCCAGATGTAGATTTCGACGTACGTGTAGGAGGGTGAAATCAGCTGTGTCATGTATCTCAATGTTCCAGATATAGATTTAGACGTACGTGTAGGAGGGTGAAGTCAGCTGTGTCATGTATCTCAATGTTCCAGATATAGATTGAGACGTACGTGTAGGAGGGTGAAGTCAGCTGTGTCATGAATCTCAATGTTCCAGATGTAGATTTCGACATATTTGGTGTAGGAGGGTGAAGTCAGCTGTGTCATGTATCTCAATGTTCCAGATATAGATTTAGACGTACGTGTAGGAGGGTGAAGTCAGCTGTGTCATGTATCTCAATGTTCCAGATATAGATTTCGACGTACGTGTAGGAGGGTGAAGTCAGCTGTGTCATGCATCTCAATGTTCCAGATATAGATTTAGACGTACGTGTAGGAGGGTGAAGTCAGCTGTGTCATGTATCTCAATGTTCCAGATGTAGATTGAGACGTACGTGTAGGAGGGTGAAGTCAGCTGTGTCATGAATCTCAATGTTCCAGATGTAGATTTCGAGTACTGTAGGAGGGTCAGCTGTGTCATGAATCTCAATGTTCCAGATGTAGATTTCGACGTACGTGTAGGACGGTGAAGTCAGCTGTGTCATGTATCTCAATGTTCCAGATGTAGATTTAGACGTACGTGTAGGAGGGTGAAGTCAGCTGTGTCATGTATCTCAATGTTTCAGATGTAGAATAATCTTTGAAGTCAGCTGTGTCATGTATCTCAATGTTTGAGTAGATTAAGACGTACGTGTAGGATAAAGGCTGTGTCATGAATCTCAATGCTTCAGATGTAGATTTAGACGTACGTGTAAGAGGGTGAAGTCAGCTGTGTCATGCATCTCAATGTTTCAGATGTAGATTAAGACGTACGTGTAGGAGGGTGAAGTCAGCTGTGTCATGTATCTCAATGTTTCAGATGTAGATTAAGACGTACGTGTAGGAGGGTGAAGTCAGCTGTGTCATGTATCTCAATGTTCCAGGTGTAGATTAAGATGTACGTGTAGGAGGGTGAAGTCAGCTTTGTCATGTATCTCAATGTTTCAGGTGTAGATTAAGATGTACGTGTAGGAGGGTGAAGTCAGCTGTGTCATGTATCTCAATGCTTCAGATTTACACGTCAGTGTAGGAGGGTGAAGTCAGCTGTGTCATGTATCTCAATGCTTCAGATTTACACGTCAGTGTAGGAGGGTGAAGTCAGATGTGTCATGTCTCTCAATGCTTCAGATTTACACGTCAGTGTAGGAGGGTGAAGTCAGATGTGTCATGTCTCTCAATGCTTCAGATTTACACGTCAGTGTTGGAGGGTGAAGTCAGATGTGTCATGTCTCTCAATGCTTCAGATTTACACGTCAGTGTAGGAGGGTGAAGTCAGATGTGTCATGTCTCTCAATGCTTCAGATTTACACGTCAGTGTAGGAGGGTGAAATCAGTCAATTCTACATTAACAAAAATGATCATTTTAATGATTAACCTAAGATCAAGCTCAAATACAATACCAGTTAACAAACGTAACCTACAACAACATTTATGGAGTTTTGTTATAAGAATATTGAAGTAGAGACATTGGTTGGAACTTTAGGGATATGTCCAGAAGCACAGGAACCAGGACATATTTGCTTCTTTGTCCACTTATGAAATTCCTACTTTGTAATTAAATACAGTTTAGCCACGTATCAATTAAATAGCACCATATAACCATCATTCTAAGGCTCTTCTAAGATACTATGGGGTATATTGTTTAAGACTAAGAGAAAGTTCGGGAAATCTACATTGGTCAAGATAAATATCAAGACCGGATGAGGTGTCTAACCTCAAATTTCAAAAATAAAATAATATTCATTAATGTCAAGCTGGCATGTATGACGTAATTTGTCTAAATGCATTAGAGTGCGACATGCATACATGTGTGCTGCCAGTCAGACACATTGCTATGTTGTAAATCAAATTTGCAACTGAAGCCATTTCAGAGACGATGTATTGGAAGAAATGAGAACGAATTTCTCGCGGAATCCTTACATTTACTTTGTCATCAAAAATATGAAAGACATCCAATTTTGTTATATTCATTGTTTATTTTTTGTTTTAAGTAAAGCCTGCCGATAACGTACGTGTCACCAATCCTTAAATACGATATTTCTTTTACAAACACGATATGTTTCTCATCAAAATAATCTTTTTAAGTTATTCGCGCTTAAAAGTCTTGTCAAAGAGTAAGATAATACGTTATACATATATAAAGACGGTTTTTCTGATGGAGGAACTGGTGGTAAACTATCGCTACATGGCGATATTGTAATGCTTTAGCACCCGTGCCATTTTCTCTTTCAGAACGTACAGATGGTATAAGAGTAGTGATATTATGTAATAGAACCAGTTTAGATCCAGCTATTTTCAATTTAAACCAATCGATACAATAAAAGCACCCGTTCAGTCTGAGAAGGTTGTAACATGAAGTATCAATGATGGAAGATTGTACAATAAAACTCACACATGTGAATAGCACCTTTTAATACAAATTTTAAGATTTTGCCAAACAGTGAATTCAACTGCTTCATACAGCTGTTTGGGCCTTCTCGGACTCGACAGTGATGGTAAGGGCCGAAATTTTGTAACTAGAAGGTGACTAAGGAAAATTCAAAATGATCGAAAGGACCGTCAGAATCTAGCCGAGGCGGTGCACTAGCCCCATAATTCAATGAAATGACTTACGGATATGAAAACGAGGCTCTCATCCAGAAGTACATGTCTATAACGGCATTGTGACATCAGTAGTTGTAAATATCTTCGTGATAAACATATCATTGTCAAACAATCTACCCATTTTATAGTTGTTCAAGTTAAACTCGAACAAAAGAGAAAGTACTCAAACCATAACAAGGAAAGTTTGTCAGCAATGACGGCAAAACCAGCGAGTTATGGTTGACTGAATGAGAGATTATTTACGGCTATGAGACTGCGCCATCGACAAATAAAAAGTGGCTAACTTTTATATCACATGACTAATATCTGTGTTTATAGTTATCGGGGGTACACAGAAAATATACCCAGATTTCAGTTTTCAGATTATGACCGAATTTCGAATGAGCTTTTCTCACGAAGTAGTGTCATTAACACTGTGATACTCGAATGAAATCAACCCGCACGTGCTGAGTCTCGTGGGTGGAATAGCTATCTGAGCGTAATGGAGACCAGTAATTGACTGGACATTTATTGACCCTTATGGACTGTCTTTTTCACTGTTTGATCAAACGGTATTTTGTATGAGGACAATACAGCGGCTGTGGGAATTTACAGGATGTGCTCCTCATTGAATAGATATCTAACTTACACGTAAAGACTCGCAACATAATTTTAGACAGTGTTTAACTACGGTAGAACCACACTATAAGGACATGTAAGAGTGTTCATTGATTGTAATTTAAAATACAATTTATAATCGTCAAATCATTCACTTCATTCACAGAGAGAACAATTTATATTTCTGCATAGTGTAGCTTTACACTTCTCTGTTGATATAGAATGTTCATGACATCGTCTATCAAACAGACAAGACAATTTCTTCACTAGACCTAGCAGATTGTTAAAATCATGAGGATTTTTCTGAGTGAGTTTGTTCTAATCAATTATTGTCTCCTTGCATCAAGGTGATATGGGTATCGAGTGTACACTCCCAAGTACGACAGTTACACACAGGGATGTCATTAGAACGATAAATTATCAAAATAATTGTATCGCTGGCAAAACAAGGGAAAATCAGGATAAATCAAATTTCTGAAGTTTCCATCAATAAGATTGAAATGTCAGGATAGAATAAAATTTACGCGAACAATTGTGGTATTGTATTTCCGAAGATTAATACCGAGATATGATAGTCAATGTAATAAGGTTTTAAATTATATATGAAAAACGGTTTTACTTCCCGAATTCGATTTAAATTTAAAACTACTGCTGAAGACAATGTTATACATGTATGACATTTTTTCTTCCAATAGCTTTTTACAGATTTGATCAATCATGTAGTTTCAAAACGTATCTCTTACGCCATGTTTGGTAACTGCAGTATGCTAACACTATTTACTTACTTCCTAAAACAGAAAAAAGCTGAGCTTTACTGTCCATGAGTTCTTACGGAACTCCTAAAGTAATAGAATTTCTTGCTCGTGGCCGCGGTCTTAATGCAGAGGCGGCTGTTGGCCTTTTCATCGCATTTGATACATTGTGGACATTATGTTGTACTGAATAACCCAAATGATGTTTGGAAATACAATACACAACCCACTGTATAAAGAAAACAAATAAATAAGAAGTTAAATGCGATTTTAGAAAATATCAGTATCAATTCGCGTTATTTTCTCTTCCACTTTAATTACAAAATTCAATATATATTTTGTAACGAGAAGGAATTTATCTCTTAAACAATCTTTTTGTGTCTTTTTTTTAAATCTTCGATATTTCAGATGGTAGACACGTTTTAATCCATTCGAATAGTGGCACGGCTAGTTCAGAATATATACTAGACGTGGTTCTAAAATTATTAGATATATGAAATTTTAGAATTTGTGTAACCATGGGACTAGTACATCTCCCCAGCTACATTTTCCCCTAAGTTCTTTCGATCACTTTGAATTGTCCTCAGTCGCTTCTAAGACTTCAAAATTAAGGTCTTTTAAATGACGTTATGTACTTTAAACAATTAAAAATAAGTAAAGTAACGATACCAGGATCACACAATAGAAACAGTTGTGATGCCAAAACCGAGGATCTGACAATAGAAACAGTTGTGACGCCAAAACCGAAGATCTGACAGTCGAAACAGTTGTAACGACAAACCGAGGATCGACAATCTAAACAGTTGTAACGACAAAACCGAAGATCTGACAATAGAAACAGTTGTGACGCCAAAACCGAAGATCTGACAATAGAAATAGTTGTAACGCCAAACCGAGGATCGACAATCGAAAAAGTTGTGACGCCAAAACCGAAGATCTGACAATAGAAACAGTTGTGACGCCAAAACCGAAGATCTGACAATAGAAACAGTTGTGACGCCAAAACCGAAGATCTGACAATAGAAACGGTTGTAACGACAAAACCAGGATCACACAATCGAAACAGTTGTGACGCCAAAACCGAAGATCTGACAATAGAAACAGTTGTAACGCCAAAACCGAAGATCTGACAATAGAAACAGTTGTGACGCCAAACCGAAGATCTGACAATAGAAACAGTTGTGACGCCAAAACCGAAGATCTGACAATAGAAACAGTTGTGACGCCAAAACCGAAGATCTGACAATAGAAACAGTTGTGACGCCAAAACCGAAGATCTGACAATAGAAACAGTTGTAACGCCAAACCGAGGATCGACAATTGAAACAGTTCTAAAGCAAAATCGAGGATCGACAATCGAAACAGTTCTAAATCAAAACCGAGGATCGACAATCGAAACAGTTGTAATGACAAAACCAGGATCACACCATCGAAAAAGTTGTAACGACAAAACCGAAGATCTGACAATAGAAAAAGTTGTAACGCCAAACCGAGGGTCGACAATCTATACAGTTGTAACGACAAAACCGAGGATCGACAATCGAAATAGTTGTAACGCAAAACCGAGGATCTGACAGTAGAAACAGCTGTAACGCCAAACCGAGGATCGACAATAGAAACAGTTGTAAATCAAAACCGAGGATCGACAATCGAAACAGTTGTAAATCAAAACCGAGGATCGACAATCGAAACAGTGGTAACGACAAACCGAGGATCGACAATCTAAACAGTTGTAACGCCAAAACCGAGGATCTGACAGTCGAAACAGTTCTAAATCAAAACCGAGGATCGACAATTGAAACAGTTCTAAATCAAAACCGAGGGTCGACAATCTATACAGTTGTGACGACAAAACCGAGGATCGACAATCGAAATAGTTGTAACGCAAAACCGAAGAGCTGACAATAGAAACAGTTGTCACGCCAAACCGAGGATCGGCAATAGAAACAGTTGTAAATCAAAACCGAGGATCGACAATCGAAACAGTTGTAAATCAAAACCGAGGATCGACAATCGAAACAGTGGTAACGACAAAACCAGGATCAGATAATCGAAATAGTTGTAACGACAAACCCTTGCATCCCACAAACGAAACAGGAAGCGCTAAAAAAAAAAAAAAAAAACAGGATCTGACACCTGAAACAGTTAGCGCTAAAACTCAGGTTCACATAAACGAAACATGTGTAGCGCCAAAAACCAGGATTACACAAAAAACAGGCGTACCGCAGAAACCAGGATCAGGCACACGAAACAGGTTGAGTAAAAAACCGCATATCAGACACAACGGATCAGGTGTACCACCTGAAATCAGGGCCACGCAAATGAAATGAGGATCAGACATACGAAGCTAGCACTCTTAAACAGTAAAATAGTAATACAAAAAATCAAGAGTTCGTATTCAGAAATGGTTTTTACATCTAGTAAGCCCCGAAAAAAAGGCGCTTGTGTCACCAGTTTAAAAACCAACACATTGAAATCAGTATCTGTATCAAATAATAACTGACACACAGGAAAGAATCTTAATCTATCAGTTTGCGTTGTGTACTGTAGAACGGTGTGTTACAGAGTCGTCACATTATTACTGTTCCCCAGAGTGGGGAGGATGGTGACAAGATTCTCAGTCTAAAGAGCTACATGGCAGATGTACTAGACGCTACACACTAGACGCGATAATGCGCGAGCTACAATATCTCCCTTAATACACATTACTGTCAAATGCCACAAAGGCCGCCTGACGGCCATTTTGTTTTTTTCTCCGGATCAGTTCCCAAAAAGGGAATGTACAACTATGCAGCTTTGGACCAAGGGGAGCCCACATATTAAATTTGATTATGACCAATCCAGTGGTTCTCCAGGAAAAGTAACAAACTATTACTGTCGAAATCAAAGATTATCTCGTGTAGGTCACCTTGCCTTTTCCATTCAGTCCTTAAATGGACAACATACTGTACTTCTCCAAAGATCTCAGAGATACACGGACACGTAACAAACTCTGACAAAATCTAAGACGTCACCTTTCAATCAGTCTCTTTTTCCGGTCAGTCCCAAAGTAAATATGGACATGCATATACACAAAGGACGAAAGGGAATCTTAGAACTAACAAAATCTAAGATGGTCACCTGTCTGCCATTTTTTTCGTTTACTGATCGGTCATAAAATCACAACCAGGAACCAATGGAACCTGGGGGACTTGCATATATGAAATCTGCAATTGATCCACCCAGTTCTGTAGAAATAATCATAACAAACATGTTTAAAGGACGGGGCAGAAACTAGACTATAAAGGAAGAGCAATATAGAACAGCCCAGTGGCTGCAATTCACTAATAGTGGGCTATAAAACGGAGAGGTAATCAGTGCACATTCAGAATTAACTTTCTCTACCTGGTACACTGTACAAAACACTATGAAAACAAACAAAAAACGATTTTCTGCATACATTTATCTTTTATTCATTCACACATGAACAACCTGTGCTACCATTAACAGCACAATGTATCATCAATAACAACAGACATACAGTTTGTACAAGTTTATATATATACAGGTGTAAGTAAATTAATGATAAAGAGCAAAAAGTGTACCAACCTCTTAATCATGTTAACATGGATACTGACAGGTAACAGTGACAACTAGGGCAGCTAAAACTAAGACAGGTATTCTAATATACAAATTTTGATCAGAGTTTGGTTTGAAACGTTTATGCTTAGACTGCCAATAACAATATCAGATTGTATATATTGACTGGTATTGTTGATAGTACTGAGGTGGCTAACTATCAAATGATCTGGAAAGATCATACAAGGGTGACTCAGAACATCATATATATTCTGTAATGGTGGTGAACAAAGAGTTTGAACTGACTGGTCCCTTAAATAATTATCAATAGTAGAGATTTTAAAAAAGGAGGGCAGTAATAAACTTAAGCATAGATGTCTCAAGGTACCAATTCTGTAAAATTAACTCTTATCAAGATAAATGTTTTGAAAAATAAAAAATACCTGAATGGTAATGTAACATAGTGGAGCTAGAAGCTAATAGAAAATGAAGTTTCAGGAAAAATATGTGTAGAAATGCTGAAATTTAGCACAGTCTGTAGTGTTTTAATGGTGAAAATCCATTCCTGTATATCTGATTAGCTTACTTCTAACGAAAATCTCCCTGGAGCTACTTAATGTGATGAACATACACTGTAGATGCTACAGCAGAGTTAAATGACATGAGCACACATATTGCACTGGGAGGAGGCAGAAAAGAGGTATCTGTGGTAGACTAGTGTCACCCATAATATATTCACTATATCTAAAACTTGTCACTTTGGAAAATATCTGAAAAATAGGAATCCTTCTTTTTATTTCTTCTCCTTAAAAAATGCTCAGAGTGCTTTATCAGTGTGTATCTGTTATTGTGTAAGGATTTGCTGGACTCTTGCCTGTAGAATCAGTTCATCAATTAAGTACACGTATGGCATGCTCTGACTTGGACACATACAAATAATTACATACAAATCCTTCAGAGATCCATCAGAAAAAATCATACACTGTTTTTATCACTTTGGACTAAAAATATCAACAAGATTTACATATATACAAACAGAAGACATGTAAATACTAGTAAAACAAAGAAAATTGAAATAATACTCTCTTAGACTATATCACTTAAATAACAATACGTATTTCAGATCCCTTAGCTCTGATTCACTACTAGTACGTCTTTGTATTATAATTAACACTGTTGTCTGTTTATTACAATATTCACAAATGTGATACATGTACAGAAGTCTAGTGACACATTTAGACTAACTATCTCTTTATATTATCACTGTGTCTACCAATAATATTATATTTACTCTGATGTATAGCGTTTGGACCTCCATATTCTGCTACAATCTGAAGGTCATAGACTTCAGATGTAGGATATACTTTAAAATACAAGTATAACTTTTTTGTCCTATTTATTACATTTTTATTGTCTGTCTGAGTGATCACTAGTTAGATGACACCATGCAGGTTGATCAAGTGGTGCAGTGGTAACCATCTCGCCTTTCACCTAACCATCCGGGTTCGATTTCGGGAATGAATGTGAAAAGGAGAGGAGTCACCTGCCCCACCACATGGATTTTCTCTGGGCACTTCAGTTACTTTCCACAACAAAACCCTTTGTGGGCTTTCATCCGGGCCAACAAAGAGTGATTAGTATTTGTTCCATTAACTTGTTTCACAATTGCTGAAAATAAATTGAGTTTACTATATCATGATCACATGGCTTCGCTATGTCATAATTAATCACATGACTTGTGCATATCTGATCACATCTTTGCCATGTCATAATTATATAATAAATGATCACATGACTTGGCCATGTCATAACTGATCACATGAACAGTATAACTGATCACATGACTTGGCTATGCTATTAACTGATCACATGACTTGGCCATGTCATAACTGATCACATGAACAGTATAACTGATCACATGACTTGGCTATGCTATTAACTGATCACATGACTTGGCTATGCTATTAACTTATAACATGACTTTGCTATGGTATTAACTGATCACATAACTTTGCTATGCTATTAAATTATAACAAGACTTGGCTATGCTATTAACTGATCACATGACTTGGCTATGCTATTAACTGATCACATGACTTGGCCATGCCATTAACAGATCACATGACTTGGCCATGTCATAACTGATCACATGAACAGTATAACTGATCACATGACTTGGCTATGCTATTAACTGATCACATGACTTGGCCATGCCATTAACAGATCACATGACTCGTGTGTTTCTAACTATATGTCTTGACAATGTAATAACTGATCACATACATGTTTTTTAGAAAACATTAGAGCCACATTAATTGATTTCAGGAATGAAAATGATCTCTGTTATTATTGAATGATAATGTAATTGTGGTTGCTATCAGAAGACAATGTTAATCTTTATAGAGAATTACAGGAACTTATCAAAACTTTAGCTATACTGATCATCAGACGATTTCAAACCTAGGTTGAAAAAAACACCCAATATTTTCATACGTATCAATAGTGTGGACTGTAATCTAACATACAAGTGTTAGGATTCTTCCTGTCAACTCTAATATACCTTCACTGGAAGGAAAATTGGATTACAAGAACTGTATATAACAAAGTCTGTACTAAATCTACAAATACCTTTCTAGGGATCCATGAATTTTGCTCAGCCCAACATAATAGAAAACAGGAAAAAGCACTTGCATGTTGTATCGATAATATTAAATAATGTACCAGCTCTCACTGATTGTTAAATAACTCTTTTCTTGTAAAAAAATAATCAATATTTTACAAATACATGTACATCCAAACATTAAACATATATTTTCTTTCTTTTTAAACACCAAATTTACAGTGCATTCCACTTTATAGCACATGCAAGATTGTAACCAACAAACTTGGTATTGAAACATGATATAATATGCATACATTATAGCAGCTGTCATAACTTAAAGACTTAAGATTTGGCAGAGAATAATGTAATGAAGTCTGTATTCCTCACATATCTATCTGCTCTTAAGTGCTTGTTTTGCAATTTCATTGGTTTGTTTTCATGCCCAATATTCTGTAAATTCAATTATTCCATACAAAAATTCTGGACAAAATTTCTGCAGCTCTGTGGATTTTTCCAATGCACTGTCATCGTTTCTAATTGACCTACAAGTTAATTAACTTAAAAAGATTGTTATATACATGTTTTTCTTTAAATATTTTATCATATTATCTGATTTTTACACAAGATTTTTTATGTACAACAAGGATTAATGATCTTTTATCCCAACAAACACACTATTGTTGATGAATGAAATGACCTTCCCTTCCTACCTTTACAGTCTGCACTCCAGATATTCCTAACTTAGAAGAATATCTCCCAACATAAACCCAGCCCATGCAGCTAAACCAGAACTCACAAAACCATATGATTTTGCCTTAAACACAGGTGAGAAGATCTAAAATGTCTCCCACTAAAAGGAGTAGGTTTATCACAGTATATTTCACGCCATAGGCACAAACTGTATGTGCCTTACATCAATCATCACTAGGTTTGTTCTCCTGTTTAGATATTGTGTTGGTGGAATGATAGTCACATGTTTAATATGTTTGCAAATCTCTCTTCTCCTCCACTTGCCTCACTTGGTCCGAGATAATACGTTCCTTCAGTTTGGCTCCTTCATACAATGACATTGTATTCAATGTTTGGAGTAAAGAGTTGTACAGAATAACCCAACAAAATATCTTTTTCACTCTGGGAGATTCCATCTGTTATTTTTTTTCCCTTCTTTACCACTTACACTAAAGAAACATCACAAAGAATATTTCTAAACAAAAAGGCTTGGTCGATATATTTATTTATGACAATTCTAAAACAGTGTTGTTTCCTTATTTCTTCATGTTTCCGAATGCGCTAAAAGCTTGGTCAGTTCGTTGTTGGAATGAAGATTGCCCCATCATTGAGGACTGCATATTCATAGATCCCATCATGCCCATTCCTCCCTGCATATTTACAGCCATCCCTGTAATATAAACACAAAACTCATATCCACAACACAGAACATATTGGAAATCATTGACGCCAAGCTTTAAAATCAAAGCCACTTAACAGGTTTTTCATAATCTTCATCAGAGATAATTACTGTGATATTTTTGTAAAAACAGATGCTATTGATTTGCAAAGTTCATCTTGTTAAATAAGATTTAAGACATATCACTAAAACCTGGCAATACACTGTAGCCATGGCTATTGGTTTTATTGTAAAACTAGACTCATTATTAGTAGACAAGTGCATTGTGTGACACAAGTACATGCAAGGCCCAGTTAAAATGATGTAATTTCATATTGTACAGATGAAGCATACCCATGCCTTGGCCCATCATTGGCTGGCCACCCATGACCTGCCCCTGGGGCTGGCCAACACTCATTCCTGCCATGCCCTGGGTCATTCCTACCATCTGGTTGTTCATGCCTGCAACAACATGCAACGAGCAGTTAGCACAAAACCTGTGGTATATAAGCTACTTCCCTTTTAAGTTATTCAAATTACCTCCCTTTAGAGAGTTTTGCCCTCCCAGAAAAGAAAATGATAAGTTTAAAAAAAAAATTTTTTTCTGAAGTTTTCATTCTGTAGTAAGTTAACATGCATGTGTTAGTTCCCTGAGTAAAGTCACATCTCCACTGGAATAAATAATGGTGTATTTGGTATTCTCAAAAACAAATCCTGGAAAGTATTATTTTGACATGTTACTCAGTTCATTTAACATGGGATAATTCTGTCAATAAGTAAAGTGCTGGGAAATCCTGTTTTATACAGACTACTGGATTATGATAGTACATCAACAATGGCCTCATATCTGTATGTAGCCAGATAATTCACTGACAACTAAGTGTTGATAGCAATGACAATGTCTCTACAAAGGCAGTCAAACACATATTAGTACACACAACCTCTACAGGCAGATTAATTGTACAAACCATATACAACAACCAATGCAAGCATATTTAAAAACCAATGCAAGCATTTTTACAAACAAATGCACACATTTTTACAAACCAATGCAAGCTTCTATTCAACAAATATCTCCACACAGCCTCTGTAGGTTCATACGGCTTACAATCGTTATATAAATAGTCATATCCATGCATACCAAACAAATGACAAGAAACCGAGATAAAATTTTCGATTGATGAGTTCACATGCAATATTAATGCAATCCAATACAAACCTTAAACTAATACTTTTGGGAAATCGTAACATTCACAGTGATTTAATATTTATGTCAATTTATAAAGTTTATATCTTATTAAATGTCAAATTTTCCATCTAATTTCCAATGATTAACTCTGCCTTAAGGATATCTTTCCCATGTGAAAAATCAAAGTCTGTACAGCACAGAGCTCCACTAGTTTTGATTCCCAAGTGTTAATGGCCAATGAAAAGTGCAGCTGATTTCCAATATAGAAATAACTTATCCATCACAAAAAAAGAACACTTAATGACTCATATTACAAGAGTTGTTGTTTTAAACATGAGGTAGTAACACATACATGCTAATGAAAGTTTTTACACAATTGTTTCTCTTTACATGGAACACAGTCTTTACAAATATAATGACAATGTTTCTTCTTTAAAATCCAATTCCCTATGCATCAACTTTATCTATTTTACAACAATTAAGAAATAAGTTATTTCAAGTAATACTCATCCTTGTTATTGGCCTGGATGTAAGTGTGCTAGAGGTCTTTTTATAGGAGGTAACCAAACTACTTGGGTAAAACGTATATGGTGGGCTGGTGACCCCTACCTTTCCATTCCCGGAATTAAAGCCCTGGCTAGGTGAAAGGAGAGTTTGTTACCATTGCCCCACCTGGCCACTTAATTCCATCCCTTATCACCATGTAATCCTACAGCATTTTCACTTTCTATTTATAGTATTTACGTGATTGTATGGTTAGGATGCTGAACAATTAATCACAATTAATATGGGTAGAAAGCAAACCATTCAGTATAACAGTATTCAAACTTAACCAATCAACAGAAAAAAGAGAACTCATCTGTCTGAAAGTGAGATAGCTACAAAGAGGTATCTGTATAAACATCATTCACAACATGTCAAAATCAGTTAAAACAATACCATAACCAAAAAAAAAAAAAAAAAATCAGAAACTAAAATCAAGTGATGCAGTTAGAAAGCAAAGGAAATACAACTCTATGAGAAGAGGCAAAATGTAGAAGATGCCTCAGTGCCGTACCCACCTGGGGGAGCGTAAACTAGACCAGGGGCCATTTCTGGACTCCATACCATAGGGTTTAAGCCTTGATAAAAGACCAGGCAAATGTTAGCACTATCTACCAGGGGCCAAGTAATCTACCAACTAAAATCCCATTTGTGTCACCTATTTAAGCAAGTAGCATCTCATATGTAAATGTGAAAATTCAACTCATTAGGTTTTTATTGCAAAGTATCAAATAAATTTTTCAATAAAATGACTTTACAGAGCCAGTGAAATAGAAAATGATGAAATCATTGGAAAATAACCAAATTATTAAACATTTTATTTGTAATAAACAAAAAAATAAAGTAATCAATGCTGTCATCAAGATATTTTTTATTTCTAACATAAAATCACAAAGATCTTTTAAAGTGTAATAAATAACAGAATTTTACTAAGCTGAAATTCAAACCAGAAACATGTACTAGTGACAAAGGGGGATAACTCTCACACTGTAGTTAATATTTACCATCACCATCTGTTGGCGAGCAGACAAAGGATGAATTATCATTGTATCAGTATAACAAATGTAGAAATGAGGTTATTGATCATCAAATTAATTAAAGGTAATTTACAAGATAGAATATTGATTGTGATAGAAGAATGTTTTATAAAGAAACATAAAAGTTTGTTTCGTAATATTTGTTAAAAGTATCATGCAAAAACTTTACATCATTAGTAATAAATAAATTGTAAAGGCAGCATGATCAGTACGAATAAACATGCATCTTAATGGTAATTTGTGGTTGACATGTACTTCTCCTTCTCATAATCTTCCAATATCAAAACACTTGCTGCTGACTGCTGATCTGTTAAGTACTGATTCACTACACTTATGGAAGGACGTACAGTGTCTGGAGTAGAGTAATATATTTTACACAGAAAACATCTGGTAATCTTGATAAGAATACCTTCTATAACATTAATTATTCCTGAAAACAAATTGATCTGCAACATGTTAGTATGTACATGTATGTAGTTAAAAGATATGAAAATTATACAAGAGTTGTCTACCTTGTTGCTGCAGTTGATTCATAGTTGGCTGTTGCTGCTTCTGGTACTTGTTGACAGGGCTTAGAGCATCCAGACTAATGTTAACCTTACCAGCATCTTTAGACCAGGTGTTGGCATCCTTCTATACAAACAAACAACACCAAGTTATAGACACTTGTCTTACCCATACACAATCTGATCTCATCATCACAATTTGTTTAAAACATAATGTCTTCATAACCCAATGTTATTTTCATCTCATTTACACAATGTCATCTCATCTACACAATGTCATCTCATCAACACAATGTCATCTCACAAATATAATGTCATCTCATCAATACAATGTCATCACAAAAACATAATATCATCTCATAAACACAATGTCATCTCATACACAATGTCATCTCATCTCGCAAACACAATGTCATCTCACACACAATGTCATCTCATACACAATGTCATCACAAAAACATAATATCATCTCACAAACACAATGTCATCTCATCTCGCAAACACAATACCATCTCATACACAATGTCATCTAATACACAATGTCATCTAATACACAATGTCATCACAAAAACATAATCTAATCACGCAAACACAATGTCATCTCACAAACACGATGTCATCTCATACACAATGTCATCACAAAAACATATCATCACAAAAACATAATATCATCTCACAAACACAATGTCATCTCATCAATGCAATGTCATCTCATCAACACAATGTCATCTCATCAAAATGTCATCTTATCAACACAATGTCATCTTATCAACACAATGTCATCTCATCAAAACAATGTCATCTCAAACGCAATGCCATCTAACACACATTAGCAAATCAACACAATGTCATCTCATCAAAACAATGTCATCTCAAACGCAATGCCATCTAACACACGTCAGCAAATCAACACAATGTCATCTCATCAACACAATGTCATCTCACATACACAATGTCATCTTACATACACAATGTCATCTCATCAACAATATCAATTTGTTGACAATGTCATTTTGTCTGTTCCATGTGTTCTATACAGGTGGCCTCATCTATGCTATCTTACACTTACAAACAAGATACCCATCATTTTCACATAAAACAGCTGTCTACTGTGAAACATGGGACAGTTATGATAGATTTTATATCACTTATAACCATTGTATGTTACAATATCTATAGTGTTGTGATAAAAACATCATGATAATTTCATTTTACATGAAAATATTAAGATAATACATAAACACACACAAATGAGGAGGTAAAGAAAACTTAAGTAGGAAAGGAGTATAATATAATATATGAAGAAGAATGTTTAATTGTCAGAACCAATATATGATTACAAGCCCATTCAATTATAGCAGAATATCAAATGATATATAGGATACACAGTATATACCACACCATGAAGATATTTAATTCTGTATAACACATTATAGAAAAAGCTCATTAATGGCTGTATCAATACAACAATACTATATCATTACTACAGATTAATGGAAACATCATGATAATTTATAACAATTATGAAAAAAAAATATTGAAGTGGATTAAGTTTTGCATTATAATGAATAATCTGTTTAAAATAAGAAATCTTATTATCCCATGTTTCCTGGGCACACAATAACTGTCCTGAAATGGATAACTTAGTTGTCACAAATTCATCTAAAATGTATATAATGATGAAAAATTGACAAAAAAAAAATAAAAAAGAAACCCTAATAAAACCTATTATTTCATTCAAAGTTTTTTCCCCTTTCTTTTTTTTCAGCAAATGATCAATAATCAATCTTTTACCAACCATTTTTCAAAATTTTACGAGAAGTAGAGGCGAGTTAATTTTGTTTACTTGCCAGGACAGTTATTTGAGTAAGACTAGTGGAATGGGAAAGACATCTAGCAGAGTTACCTTTCCTTGTGAGTGCTTCAGGACTGGGATTGTTAGACAAAAAATGGGGTACCCACCTTAGGGGTGACTGTGGTTTGTGAGTGGGTGGCAGATACAGTTGTACTAGACAAGCTTGCCTCCTTCGAGACTGACTGTGAAAAATGGACATGGCAACTTAAAGTTAGCTTATCACACTGCAAATGACTCGGGTGTTACACATCCCTGCCTGGTGTTGTACTGACAATAACTCCAACATGCTGTATCATTTTGTGGATAATTTGCTCCATTATGTGATCAAATTTTTTTCAAAAATATTACTCATCATCTAAAAATTATTCTTAGTCATCAAGTTTCTTCTGTAATGATGAATAACACTTTCTCAAACAGCCTCCATACCTATATAGTATAACTCTGTATCTCATAGCCAGGACATCAATTCTCGGTTGATTTTTTGTAGAGGACAATAGTGACATTATACTAAAGATGGATCTTTTATAGAGTACATTAATCATAACATTATCATGTTATAGATTTATTACATCTCCTCTTGTGTTATTTTATCCAGTAATCTTTTTAGACACTACACCTCTCAAATTTTAGCTATAAGTAATCCAATTAAAAAGTTTAAAAAAGACATTTTAATGCTATAACTATTTTGAAAATAACCTTAAACAAGAGTTCTATTTTTTTCCCTTGTATTTGCTCTTTATTATTATAAAATTTGAAATTACTCTTCAGATAATGACTTAAACAGTTTTCAGCCATTTTCTGATTAGTTTTAAATTCAAACGGACAAAAGTAAGACCAAAGGAAAAATATAAATGAAATCTTAAAAGATGCAACCAGTGTTTCCCTGATGTTGAATATTGTTATATTTAAAATCCAAGATGGCAACCTTTTAATAATTTTATTTTTCTGATCTGTCCCAAAAATCAAAAGCGTAAAACAACAAGGGATGAAAGGGAAGATACATATAAAATTTAGGGGGGATCCTTCCACTTCTTTCCACAAAATAAGGATAACAAATCATGACAGTTAAAAAAGATCACCATCTACTTACATTATCATTTTGCAAAATCAGTCCCAAAATTTAACAATGCAAAACTGGGGAACAACAGAACCTTCATCAGATCAGTCTCAAGATAAACTACACACTACTTGGGACAAAGGTGAATCTACATATGGAATTTGAGAACAATCCATCAAACCCCTCTCCAGATATAGTGATATCAATTCATTAGTGTCAAAATTCAAGATGATGGCCTATTTGTTTTATCAGTCCCAACATCAAACAATACATAACTGGAAAACAAGAAGAGTCTACATATGAAGTTTGAGAACAATCCATCACATACTTCTCAATAACCTAACCAGCTTTCACTGTCAAAATCATTATGGGACAATGTACATATAGGGACTGTGGGAATCTATGTATGAAATTCAAGAATGATCAATGATCAATCCAGTACTTCTCAAGAAATATTGAAAACATTTATTGCTATCAAAATCAAAGATGGCCACTTGGTGCCCATTTTGTTTGTAAGATCAACCCCAAAAATGGAATAATGCACAACTAAGGACCGATGGAAACCTACATATCTAAATATCAACAAAATCTCTTTACATGTTAAATCCAGATTTAAATGTTCATTAAATGGGGCAGGACAAAAAACAGCGCGATGGAATCAAATATGACAGGTTGGACAAATGGTATATACCAACCCATAAAATGGAAGTTATTTATTTATTTATTTTCTATAGTCTTAACGGCCCATCAACACATAAAAGGCCATTAGGGCCATCAATCGGTGAAAGACACTGCGATCCAAAAGGAATCAACATCAAACAAACTAAAAGGTACAAGACAAATGTTGAAAATCTTGTATATTTTACGAAAAGATCAAAATGATGAAGTATACCCTATAACACAGACCAACAATTTTTACATAACCCAGGTGTTGTCCAATAAAAAAAGTTTAACTATAAATGGCTCATCACTTCCTATGCACCGAGAATTATCAACATATATGAATGTGTAAGTTAAGTATGGCCCCTTCAAAGAAGGGCAAGACAACTTTGTCTTTGTGGTTGTCTCTATAGGACGGAGACCATTCACCGACAATAGGTTTTATAGAGTGCAATTTGCTATTTGTATATTGATTCCATTCCTCCTGGCACTGAGCTGTTAACAAATGACTGACAAATGCTTTAAACTCACTAAAATGGTAGGGGAATACAAAATAATAAAATTCATATAACGTTAATGATTTAAACTGTGATATGATAATAGTTCTTACAAACTTGACTTTTTGAAAAGAAGGCAGACTGAAATAAACCATAATACTCTGGCATTATCAACATATGGAAGGGAAACCCAACTATTTATGTGGTTAAAGTGGAGACTGTTAGGGAAGAGTGATTATTTTATCATCACAGTACTTGAACACAGATGTATACGTATCACTGTTATTAAGATACAAATGATATAGCATATTGAATGACAACAAATTAACAACAATAAAACAACAGAAAAGGAAAAAACTTTCAAAGCAAACTTAAAAAAAAAAAAAAAATAATAAGAATATTAACTGATACATATATATTTGATACTGAACCACCAACACAATATACAGAAAACAATAACAAGTGAGATATACAAGTGTTTTAACTTATAATAATAATGATATGTAATAACAAAAGTATGAAATGATAATCTTATAATAAGACTGTAGACATGACACTTTTTATACAAACTAAGACTTCAGTATCTATGATGTACTGTTGATATCAATACTTTGTATTTTCATGATTAACAATAACATCTGCACATTGATAAAGTGACACAGAAAATATGGTAAAATCTTCATTAAGAAAACAATTTCAATAAAAAAGTGATTTGATATATATGTAGAAAATAAACAATTTGCTTCCTCTCTCCATACATAGCCACGAGTGCACATGATTACATATATATATGAACTACAAACTATGTGCAAAAATTCCACATAAATCCCTGCCTTTTGTAACAAACAAGTACAGTTGGCCTCTGTTAATCCAGACTCTATAAAAGTGTTCTCCATCTCATCTTCATCAATCAGACTGTGTTAGTACAACAAAAGACATGCACAGCCTTTCAAGTTCTTTATCAGTTATTTACTTAATAACAGTTAAATAATTACAAGTCATTGCACTATATAGGCATATTGGGGATTTTTTGAGCAAAGTGCATGTATGGAGTAAAAGTAGAAGTTTATATGTCAAAAACTCCCATGTCTAGGGTAAATATTACGCTAGGTATGTAGAACAGCTCTAAGACAAGAAGCTGATTTAACACACACTGCATCAATCAATAATCAACAGAAATTATAAAGCTTACTCTCATATAGTATCTTGACTAACAGAGGCCCACTATACATATCACCACCACCATGCTGTAGCTCCAACATAACAAAATGATGTACCAGATAATATATATATACATGTATAATCTATAACAAACAGATTGAACAGAAGCTTTGTCTTGTTGACACATTGTATAATTAACATCCATATAAATTACATGTTAGTACAACAAAAGACATCCATAATCTAATACAGGGAGAATGACTATCTGCCTTACAGGGAGACAACTCTCTTTAGATTGTAATGTTTGATGATTGTTTCTGGGACTTTTATTTCGTTGACAAACATCAGTGTTTTGACAATGTTATAAAATATTACATGATCTGGAAATGTCTTCATTTTCAAATAAGTAGCACCGTCCTACCAGTAACATCATGTTTTATTTCTGATTACTTCAGTATTCAGATTTAAGTGTGAAACAGAATTAGGGCAACAGTTAAAGCTCCTGAAAACCCTTTCTTTTTAATTTGTACCCAAAACCTCCCTGTTTTCCTATCTGTATATATAAACACATTGCACACTTTTGCTTTTTCTGTTAATCACCTTAAATACCAAGACCTTATATCAAAATGATTAGAGTATTAATGATGTAAAATATAAGTTACATAGAAGTCAAATCAAAAGTCGTATTGTACTAAATCTACACTACAAAATGTTTAAACAAAAACTAGTTCCAATGTAATGAGATGATTACTGATGCGCGACATGAAGATATGTATGTACATGTGATCTAAGCCTGAATAAATCCTACAATATATTCTAACTCCCAACAGTTGTCTCCTAATTCCTTAGCGTTGATTTTTTCTTCTCTTTACATATTGGCGCATGCTAAATATATCAATTCATACTAGTGCATAAGATGTATAATGCCAGTGTGTAGTGTATATATGGCAGAACCCAATGCTTCATTTCACCAATTTGCATGCAGCCCTCACCAAGGCATTGAAGGGAGCACACCCATCATCAGTACATTTATACATGTACCAGGAATAGACAGAAGAGGCTTTATTCTACAGTAAGGTAAATATATATATTGAACATGTGAGACAGATTTTTTTGTGAGCAGTAATAAAACCTCTTTTTATTTGTATTTAGCCTTAACATTGCTGCTATAACATCATAACTTGATTAGTATTTGTAAAAACCATATTCCTGCATTTCATAGAAATATGTATTGACAATGAAGCTTCATAAAACAAGTATTCTTCCAAATATTGATTGTAAGCAACATGTTCCTCAAGCAATAATGTTAAATTAAATCATATCACAAGTATTGTAGTAAAAACATGTCTGCATTTAAAAAAAATACTTTCAATTCATTAAGTTATTTTTACAATATATTCTTAAAGTAACAAGATAACTGCTTTATACAATGTACAATTGTATTAGATTACACAAGAATTTATTTTAATACTTGAGCATAACAAAGATGTGAATCGTACATAAGGAATTTAATTTCTCTTACAGCCATCTGACAGAACCTGCAAATACTGTTATATGTTCGCTGTGTAATGCCTGCTTGAAACAAACATTGTTCTGTTCTTAAAAGAGAGTACCAAACATAATAACTGTAAAACTACCTACATCTTTTTCGTATCAGTCAAATTAGAAACCAGCAACTCCACTGGGTTAAACAGTGTATTTACTGCAAAAACTTGCCCATTGGCTGGGACATTGTGCATGATAAATACTAGCAGCATGGACATTGAAGTATACATCAGGCAATATATATGTCAAAGCAACATGACAGTAAAACAAACATGAACGTCCAATATGTGCTGATTACTGGAGTAATGAGGGAGGGGTTCATTGACCAACACAGTAAGGAGTTAGAGATACCTGTCACAGTCATTATCTTAACACATAGCTACTGTTCGTCAGCTCTTGAATTTCAGAATCAGCTGATGTCTTGTACAAAGATTAAAAAAATGTTTTGATCTTAAAGGTGTGACAAATATATCTCAGACCAAAGGGCGCCTCTTGCGTGTCCAACCCAAGGCTGTTTGAAGGGCTGATTTTCTAGTCTGACAAATTAGTTAGGGAGTAATTACAGCACTCTCACCACCTTCCATCATTGCATGTTCTCTCAGTGACAACTACATGTGTAAACGAGCTGTTGTGGAATAGTACAGTTTGCTTATTGATGACATATTTCAAATAAATACTGTTTGATTATCAAACAAACAACCCTATATGCTACAGCTTTATGCAAGACTTGCTTTTGGGCCCCATAGATATGAAAGATATTGTGTGCCATTGATAAGGATTCCTGTTATTGCTTTAACTATATAACAATTAACTGCCCCTTGATATTTTGTAATCCAGTACTATTTGAAGAAGACTTGATAAGAAACTTTAAACCTAAGACTTGCCCTCAAAATTTCAGAAATTTGGTGTCTTTATGTAAGTAAAACATCATTCTGCATATTGATTTTATTTGATGCTTCAATCATCTAAATAACTCTTGATAGTGATAATCTGGTCTTGCTCAACATTTTAAGGTTGACCACCATTGATGCAAGGATAACAGTATCAGCTGTGACCTTCCTTTCTTGAATAGGCAAGTTAACAAAAGGCAGTCCTTGAAGTTCAAAAGTTTAACGTAAACAATCTGTCCTACCCGACTGTTTTAAAGAGAAATCTTAGGCTCCAAAAACAGAAGACAAATCAGTGAATGGTGGAAAAAAAGTTCTTTTTTGAAATTTCACAGAAAGTAGCATCAATACTATTAAGGACAAATACCTATCTAATTTGACTGATTTCAAACATATTACACATATTAGCCTTTCTACCCAATCAATTTAAGCTCATCCATATTTCATAAGGCCAAATGTGATGGAAAACTCATGACAAAGGTGCAGTTACCGAGACCCATGCAGAATTAATACCAACCTGTGTCCATCACCCTGTAAAGTTGAGTCTGGTGTCAAAGGTCAATACATGTTTAGTAAACCATCCAATCAGAAATCACCTACCTTCATGGTACTTCCTGCTTGCATTCCCATACCAGATGAGTAACCTCTTCCCATTGGCTGGAGTCCAGGTGCCATCATATTGCCTTGCATCATGGGCTGGAAATAAAAAAAAACACAAATTGATCTCATTTTCTGACAAACTTATATTTTTGAAACAAAGTAAAAGTTTACAAAAGCAATGATCTGAGGCCAATTTCCTGATTTTCTATAAATATAGCAACTTTTTCTGTTTGTCATCTTAATATGTCTTGAATATCATATAGACACTATGACATGGAATCATTGCAGTCATAACTGCCTTAGAAATATTTCCTCGGGCCGCTTATGAAATGTTAAGTGACCAGGGTCAACCAGATAGATAATCTGATCCTTGCTCAGTATAATGTTGGGAGCATCATTATAGTTTGATTACATAAAAATACGCTTGTCTGTATTAAACTATGGTCTCCTGAAATGCCCTTGAATTTCATACCTTCATCCTTCATATCCCACTCTTAAATCTGATACACCTTTCTAGACCCCCAAGAGTATCATGTGTGACCCTTGAAATTGACCCCTCTGGGTCCTTAATGTTCCAACATTTCAATTAAAATTAGATCTCCTTTGTCAACATTAACTCATTAGATGTTGGTCTGTCCTCTTATATACTTTAACTTGTCTTTGAGAATGAAAGCTTTCAGTTAAACACTCATTGCATCCCTTAACTTAAAAGACTTTATCACCTTCTGGTTCACATTTACTAAAGACCATACCTGCTGCATGCCCATATTTGGCATGCCTCCATACATATTTCCTGGCATCATACCAACAGGCTGCATCTGTGGTGTCATATTCATCTGTAAGGAAAAGAGTTTCATCAAACAACCTGTCTTTATGATATTTATAAACCATATAGAAATATATTGTTGTTATTGTTATATATTGGTCAACTCAAAATACCTTCAGATTCTTGAAAAAATTAGTTTCACACAAATATCTTAAAATGATTATTATTGCAAAACTCATACAAAAGATATGTAGAGAATCAATGAAATGGACTGTGCCAGTTTTGTAGAGTGTGTATGTTGATTTTGAGACTCCTTGTGATTCGCTATCCTTATTAACATATGTATCACTTCTTTATGTAAACATACACATTTCAACCAATTCATAACTACTTATTTCAGCAGAATCAAGTCTTTAAGCATACCCAAAATGATTTATTTTCAAATCAACATCAAGTGTAATTAATATTTCCATAAAATAATTGCTTTCAATATTATATAACAGGTTTCCACAGAACATATCAACAATGAGCCATTTTGTGCCCCCTTTTACATAAAAATGACACAATGAAGCCTAGCTTTCATTTTCAAGTTAATGAGTATTTGTGTCTGCATCTGTTACTCACTGTGTTTCCTTGCATAGGAACTGTGGGAGCTGGGGTCATTCCCATCATTACAGGCTGTGCTCCAAAGTTCCCCATTGATGTCATTGGTTGGCTCATTAAATTTCCACTCATTGGGGCAATTGGTTGTGACCCCATTGCCTGCAGGGGGACGTTTGATGTTTGTTGAGTTGGCATAGCTCCACCAGCACCACTGGCGCCACTGGCTCCACCAAACATATCAAATAGCTCCTTGTCTCCAGACTGGGTAGACTGGGCAGTTGATGACCCACCTCCTGCTGCATTGAAGGCGGTAAAATCTGCAAACTCGTTACTATTCCTGGAAACAAAGAGCATCTATATCAGTCGGCAGATAACAAAAACAATATTTTCTAGCAACAATATGCCAACAAATGGAAATCAATATAATTTTCCCCACATCTAAACATATATTACTGTATTTATCTGAATATAAGACCTCCCCAATTTCTTATCAATATCTGCAAGACCCAGGGCTTATTTCAGAATAAATATAATACATTATACAAGAATAAATAGATATTTCTTTTGTGTGATTAAAAGTAAAGCAAACATTGACAAAACATAAATATAACAATATCAGTTTAATCATACAAGACAATAGCACCACTCACTCTGAATTCTTTTCAGAACTTTAACTTAAAGAAGCTTGGAAAACCAGATCTGACCATCAATGTTTTTATTAAAGATAAGAGTAAACTTGACCTTTTCCGTGTTAGCAGAAAATATAGTGTGTTTAAACTGAATCTTGTCGAGACTGCAAGTCTAATGACAGGGACAGGAAATTCCAATAAACATAGACATACAAGAAAGATCTGAGCAACACTCAAAAATATTTCTGACACTGTCAGAGAAGGAATAGCAGAATATAAATTTTGATATCTACTTACCCAGCTGGTGCTGTGGATGTGCTACTCTGGAATTGTGAGAAATCAGCAAAGTCTCCTGTACCTGGGACAAAAGGAAAGATAATTTTAATGTTACAAGATAACATCCTTTACAAGGTTATCAATTTATTATCCTTTACAAGGTTATCAATTTATCATCCTTTACAAGGTTATCAATTTATCATCCTTTACAAGGTTATCAATTTATCATCCTTTACAAGGTTTTAATTTATCAATCAAATTTACAACCTTAAATAAGAGAACAAAATCGAATCTAATGTGTTTTCAAAGCCAATCTGTAACAACAATTTGGGGTTTATGACCTTTTCTTTAAAAAAAATACATCAAATGAAATTTATTAAGAGAGCCTTTGAAGGAATGAAAATATTCTCAGCCTCTTTCTGAATCTTTTATTACAGAAATCAACAAATACAGAAATTAAACAATTCATAACATATTCTTTATCATAATTTATCAATACATGTGTTCTCCCAGATTTCCCAAACAACAGTCATATCCCCTGCTGAATCCCTGATTAAACACAATACCTTGTGGAGATGTAGCAGCCCTGGGATTGAAATCTCCATTTGAATTGGCAGACTTGAAGTCAGCAAAATCTGCTGTTTCCTGAGAGTTATCGGCTCCACCTAGACCCATGTCAATCAGGCTTGGACCATTGTTTGTTAAACTGCTGCTACTAACCTGAGACTGAAAACATGAAAGGCAATAATGTAGACAAGATAACCTCTGACCTGTACCACAGATACAGTACTCCATCATGTTTTATGTGAGCAAACATGATCACCATTTTACCTGGTAACAGGTTTTAAAATCTTAATGAAAGATAAAAATATCTCATCAACACCACACTCGAATAGTCAACCGAACAGAGATTCGATAATCCTAGAACAACACTGAAATTTTTTGGCAATTTCTACATATCAGATCAAAAGGACTGACCCGAATCCTTCCTGGTTCCGATTATCTCTGTACCAGTGATATCAGATCAAGAGGACTGACCTGAATCCTTCCTGGTTCTGATTATCTCTGTACCAGTGATATCAGATCAAGGGACTGACCTGAATCCTTCCTGGTTCCGATTATCTCTGTACAAATGATGTGATATCAGATCAAGAGGACTGATCCGAATCCTTTGTGGCTCTGATTATCTCTGTACAAGTGATGTGATATCAGATCAAGAGGACTGACCCTATTCCTTTGTGGCTCTGATTATCTCTGTACCAGTGATATTAGATCAAGAGGACTGATCCCAATCCTTTGTGGCTCTGATTATCTCTGTACCAGTGATATTAGATCAAGAGGACTGATCCCAATCCTTTGTGGCTCTGATTATCTCTGTACCAGTGATATCAGATCAAGAGGACTGACCCAAATCCTTTGTGGTTCCGAACATCTCTGTACCAGTGATATCAGATCAAGAGGACTGACCCGAATCCTTTGTGGTTCTGATCATCTCTGTACCAGTGATATTAGATCAAGAGGACTGATCCCAATCCTTTGTGGCTCTGATTATCTCTGTACCAGTGATATCAGATCAAGAGGACTGACCCAAATTCTTTGTGGCTCTGATTATCTCTGTACCAGTGATATCAGATCAAGAGGACTGACCCAAATCCTTTGTGGCTCTGATTATCTCTGTACCAGTGATATCAGATCAAGAGGACTGACCCGAATCCTTTGTGGTTCCGAACATCTCTGTACCAGTGATATCAGATCAAGAGGACTGACCCGAATCCTTTGTGGTTCTGATCATCTCTGTACCAGACATATCAGATCAAGAGGACTGACCCGAATCCTTTGTGGTTCCGAACATCTCTGTACCAGTGATATCAGATCAAGAGGACTGACCCGAATCCTTTGTGGTTCTGATTATCTCTGTACCAGACATATCAGATCAAGAGGACTGACCCTATTCCTTTGTAGTTCCGATCATCTCTGTACCAGTGATATCAGATCAAGAGGACTGACCCGAATCCTTTGTGGCTCTGATTATCTCTGTACCAGTGATAATAGCCTCCTGCTGTAAGTTGTTACTGCATTACCGCATTACATATGAAACTTAATTTCATATATTTTTTTTCAAATAATATCTTTTCCATAATTTTGTTATCATTCAAGCTACTGATCAAGGATGGATTCTGGACATATGGGCTGCTTTGAACAAAATACCATGTGATGATGATGGACAAAACAATTTGTCTCATTAATATGTTAAAAATTTATCACCGACATTGATGTAGATGATGTTATACACATACACTTATTGGCATTGTGTATTTAACCGTGAGTATGTTAGAATATGTATCATCACTACTTTGTCCTTTACAGCACTATACTGTACAGTATGTGATGAAATGACTGCCATACAATCTTATCAATTTTTATAACAACTTGGCATTATCTAAACAATGGATATAAGCTTCTACTTTAAACTGACAAAAGTCAATTTTCTATTCAGCAATTAACTTTTATTATCACACTTACTACAGAATCTTTGTCTTTGCCATATGTTGATGCTGCTCCAAGGTCAAGTTTTTTGGCTGACCTTGACCGTCTATTGTGTGTGATTTTTTCTGTGCGTGTTGTGTGTGTGCGTTCCACTGATGTGTATTCTTCATCGTCATCTTTAAAGTCATCACTGTATTGTTATTAGTCGTGTGTCATTGGATTGTTATTTTTCACTGGTCAGGTGTATGTCATCTGTATTGTTATTAGTCAGGTGTAAGTTATCAATGTATTGTTATTTGTCAGGTGTAAGTCATCACTGTATTGTTATTAGTCAGGAGATCACTGTATTGTTATTAGTCAGGAGTAAGTCATCACTGTATTGTTATTAGTCAGGTGTAAGTCATCACTGTATTGTTATTAGTCAGGTGTAAGTCATCACTGTATTGTTATTAGTCAGGTGTAAGTCATCACTGTATTGTTATTAGTCAGGTGTAAGTCATCACTGTATTGTTATTAGTCAGGTGTAAGTCATCACTGTATTGTTATTAGTCAGGTGTAAGTCATCACTGTATTGTTATTAGTCAGGTGTAAGTCATCACTGTATTGTTATTAGTCAGGTGTAAGTCATCACTGTATTGTTATTAGTCAGGTGTAAGTCATCACTGTATTGTTATTAGTCAGGTGTAAGTCATCACTGTATTGTTATTAGTCAGGAGTAAGTCATCACTGTATTGTTATTAGTCAGGAGTAAGTCATCACTGTATTGTTATTAGTCAGGAGTAAGTCATCACTGTATTGTTATTAGTCAGGAGTAAGTCATCACTGTATTGTTATTAGTCAGGTGTAAGTCATCACTGTATTGTTATTAGTCAGGAGTAAGTCATCACTGTATTGTTATTAGTCAGGTGTATGTCATCACTGTATTGTTATTAGTCAGGAGTAAGTCATCACTGTATTGTTATTAGTCAGGAGATCACTGTATTGTTATTAGTCAGGTGTAAGTCATCACTGTATTGTTATTAGTCAGGAGTAAGTCATCACTGTATTGTTATTAGTCAGGTGTAAGTCATCACTGTATTGTTATTAGTCAGGAGTAAGTCATCACTGTATTGTTATTAGTCAGGTGTAAGTCATCACTGTATTGTTATTAGTCAGGTGTAAGTCATCACTGTATTGTTATTAGTCAGGTGTAAGTCATCACTGTATTGTTATTAGTCAGGTGTAAGTCATCACTGTATTGTTATTAGTCAGTAAGTCATCACTGTATTGTTAAGTCATCACTGTATTGTTATTGTGTTAAGTCATCACTGTATTGTTATTAGTCAGGTGTAAGTCATCACTGTATTGTTATTAGTCAGGTGTAAGTCATCACTGTATTGTTATTAGTCATCACTGTATTGTTATTAGTCAGGTGTAAGTCATCACTGTATTGTTATTAGTCAGGAGTCATCACTGTATTGTTATTATCTGTATTGTTATTAGTCAGGAGTAAGTCATCACTGTATTGTTATTAGTCAGGTGTAAGTCATCACTGTATTGTTATTAGTCAGGTGTAAGTCATCACTGTATTGTTATTAGTCAGGTGTAAGTCATCACTGTATTGTTATTAGTCAGGAGTAAGTCATCACTGTATTGTTATTAGTCAGGTGTAAGTCATCACTGTATTGTTATTAGTCAGGAGATCACTGTATTGTTATTAGTCAGGTGTAAGTCATCACTGTATTGTTATTAGTCAGGAGATCACTGTATTGTTATTAGTCAGGAGTAAGTCATCACTGTATTGTTATTAGTCAGGTGTATGTCATCACTGTATTGTTATTAGTCAGGTGTATGTCATCACTGTATTGTTATTAGTCAGGTGTAAGTCATCACTGTATTGTTATTAGTCAGGTGTAAGTCATCACTGTATTGTTATTAGTCAGGTGTAAGTCATCACTGTATTGTTATTAGTCAGGTGTAAGTCATCACTGTATTGTTATTAGTCAGGAGTAAGTCATCACTGTATTGTTATTAGTCAGGTGTAAGTCATCACTGTATTGTTATTAATTAGAACCAATATTATCTTCAAAGGTAAGACATAAAAGTTACCTGTACCATAAACAAAGATTTGATCATTTAATGACACAAAAATACACAATATTAATTGGTTACTCTGTTGATAACAATGGGTAGTATAATTGACATAACTGACCTGTTCCATAATATTTGTCTGCACTCTCATTAATATATCGATATATCATACAAGTCATATGATAATAACATTATTGTGATATTGTTATCAAAGAATATCAAATGATTATCTCTGTCATAAGGATATCAACACCAACAGATAAATTTATTCCAAAAAGGAAAACAGGCAGCATGACAGGTCAATTCTGGTTCAATGACATGCAAAACACATTGTGTACATTAAGCTAGTTAAGTTAGTCAAAGTTAGTGATTTGTGTGTACTTATTGAAAATAACCACCTCTATATTTGCTGTTGTTCAGTGAACTTATAATGCAATATTGCTATGTTATTGTAAAAAAATCCATCCCTGAGAATACCCACAGTGTTTTGTGCTGGCCCTCTAGGAGTATTGCAGTATAATACAGTATATAATACTGTACATGATTAATGATGTGTTGTGTTAAACTTCTAAACAAACATGAAAACGATCAGTAACTCAGTTTATGTATAATCTACTGAATAAACTGAACAATGTGTATCTGAAAATTAACCCTATCACAGAAGTATAATCATTCTTACCAGTAGGAAACGTAAATTGTCCTTATATAACTAATAACAATAATCCTATTTAAGTATTAAATATGCTTATGTAAATATTATACCATAAGATCATTAGAAAAAATCAACATTGTAAAATATCATTCTGGTACGACCAAATTTAACCCAGCATCGATCCTATAAGGAACACTGGAAGCTAGTGGTATTTGAATAGACGCACAGGACTTCAAGGAAAATATTTTTCATTGCCCTGTATTTCTTCGTTATGAATAATCAATACTGCCATAACTGGTCATAAAACATTTGTTAGTATAACACAACATACATTGTACAATAAATCAATATAGGTGCATGAAAAGTGCCACTTCTCATGACTGGACATTTAGTCACATGTACTGCCACTACTCATGACTGGACATTTAGTCACATGTACTGTCATTTGTCATGACTGGACATTTAGTCACATGTACTGCCACTTCTCATGACTGGACATTTAGTCACATGTACTGCCACTACTCATGACTGGACATTTAGTCACATGTACTGTCATTTGTCATGACTGGACATTTAGTCACATGTACTGCCACTACTCATGACTGGACATTTAGTCACATGTACTGTCATTTGTCATGACTGGACATTTAGTCACATGTACTGCCACTTCTCATGACTGGACATTTAGTCACATGTACTGCCACTACTCATGACTGGACATTTAGTCACATGTACTGTCATTTGTCATGACTGGACATTTAGTCACATGTACTGCCACTACTCATGACTGGACATTTAGTCACATGTACTGTCATTTGTCATGACTGGACATTTAGTCACATGTACTGCCACTACTCATGACTGGACATTCAGTCATATGTACTGTCATTTGTCATGACTGGACATTTAGTCACATGTACTGCAACTACTCATGACTGGACATTTAGTCACATGTACTGCCACTACTCATGACTGGACATTTAGTCACATGTACAGCCACTTCTCATGACTGGACATTTAGTCACATGTACTGTCATTTGTCATGACTGGACATTTAGTCACATGTACTGCCACTACTCATGACTGGACATTTAGTCACATGTACTGCCACTACTCATGACTGGACATTTAGTCACATGTACTGCCACTACTCATGACTGGACATTTAGTCACATGTACAGCCACTTCTCATGACTGGACATTTAGTCACATGTACTGCCACTTCTCATGACTGGACATTTAGTCACATGTACTGCCACTACTCATGACTGGACATTTAGTCACATGTACTGCCACTTCTCATGACTGGACATTTAGTCACATGTGCTGTCACTTCTCATATCTTGACATTAAGTCACATGTGGTATATATTGTCATTTCAATATGAAATACTAATCTGGTCAGATATCCTATAAGCATGCATTTCTATTGATTGCAAATATACCTTGTTGTAAGATTTCCATTACAATTAATTATCAGCTGCACCCTTTTTTTGATGATTCCACCTCTCAAATTGAAATTTGGTAATTCCATCCTTTGAGATTGTGTAGCAAAACAACCTACTAGTACCTTGACAATCTTTGGATATCATCATCAATTGATTGTATTTCATTATCACTGTTACAAATTCTATAACTGGATTCTCAAGTCTGTTGAATGAAAATAAATCAGTAAAGAAGAAAGAAAAATCACAAAAAAGAGACTTATACCAAGTCCAAGTGGCAAGTATGTATACCAGTGGCTAGTACATACACCTATGGCCGGTATGTATACCCTTGGCTGACATGTATACCTGTGGCCGGCATGTATACTCGTGGCCGATATGTTTACTTGTGGCCAGTACGTATACCTGTGGCTTGTACGTATACCTGTGACTTGTACATATACCTGTGGCCAGTATACCAATGGCTGGTACATATACCAGTGGCCAGTATGTATACCACTGGCCTGCACGTTTTTATTACAGTTTTATTTTAATTTGACTTTCATGTAATTATAGCAATAAATTACATATATATTTTATGGGGAACCATTTTTCGACGAGAAAAAAAGACCAACAAACACTTAACTAAACCACATAATTAATAAAGCAAATAGTGTATGCGGATTAGTAATCAATGTCAGGTTAATTAGCGTGTGAAAGCATACTAATAAACATTCTAAATACACAATAATTACAGACAACAATCATGAAATTTGATATCTACAACTGGTGTAAAATAGAGGACAACAACACCTACATAATATACTAAAAGTACTACTTATGGAGTTAGAAGGGCATTCCTACACTCAATCGGCAAATATGCTCAAATTCATAACTATAAAAGGATTATACTAATAAATCTGTCTGATGGTGATGAGGTTAAGTATATAAATCAAACAGAAAATAAATGCATGATGTCCAAACAATGTCTTCCTGCATCAATATGTATGAAATCACAAACATGACATAGGGATTCCCCTTCCTACAACTATAAAGAACATGTGATATCACAAACAAGACATAGGGATTCCCCTTCCTACAACCATGACATAGGGATTCCCCTTCCTACAACCATGACATGGGGATTCCCCTTCCTACACCTATAAAGAACATGTGATATCACAAACATGACATGTGGATTCCCCTTCCTACTACTACTGATAGCATGTGATATCACAAACATGACATGGGGATTCCACTTCCTACTACTACTGATAACATGTGATATCACAAACAAGACATGGGGATTCCCCTTTCTACTACTACTGATAACATGTGATATCACAAACATGACATGGGGATTTCCCTTCCTACTACTACTGATAACACGTGATATCACAAACAAGACATGGAGATTCTCTTCCCTTCATGACATGGGAATTCCCCTCCCTACTACGATAAAGTAAATGTGATATCACAAACATGACATGTGGATTCCCCTTCCTACTACTACTGATAGCATGTGATATCACAAACATGACATGGGGATTCCCCTTCCTACTACTACTGATAACATGTGATATCACAAACATGACATGGGGATTCCCCTTCCTACTACTACTGATAACATATGATATCACAAACATGACATGGGGATTCCCCTTCCTACTACTACTGATAACATGTGATATCACAAACAAGACATGGAGATTCTCTTCCCTTCATGACATGGGAATTCCCCTCCCTACTACGATAAAGTAAATGTGATATCACAAACATGACATGGAGATTCCCCTTCCTACTATTACTGATAGCATGTGATGTCACAAACAAGACATGTGGATTCCCCTTCCTACTACTACTGATAACATATGATATCACAAACATGACATGGGGATTCCCCTTCCTACTACTACTGATAGCATGTGATATCACAAACAAGACAGGGATTCCCCTTCCTACTACTACTGATAGCATATGATATCACAAACGACATGGGGATTCCCTCCCTACTACTACAAAGTACATAGTGATATCACAAACATGACATGGAGATTCTCCTCCCTTCATGACATGGGAATTCCCCTCCCTACTACCATAAAGTAAATGTGATATCACAAACATGACATGGGGATTCCCCTTCCTACTACTACAAAGTACATGTGATATCACAAGCATCAAGCAAAACCTCCTGGTCATTACTGTCATTGCTGTCTAACTGGAGCAGATCTGCTTTTTGGGGTTTGTTTTCTACCTTTTGCCATCATTACTAATGCTGATTCCACTTTTCACTAAGCTGTTTATTTTGTTTTTTATCTTTTGCCATCATTACTAATGCTGATTCCACTTTTCACTAAGCTGTTTATTTTGTTTTCTACCTTTTGCCATCATTACTAATGCTGATTCCACTTTTCACTAAGCTGTTTATTTTGTTTTTATCTTTTGCCATCATTATGCTGATTCCACTTTTCACTAAGCCGTTTATTTTGTTTTCTACCTTTTGCCATCATTACTAATGCTGATTCCACTTTTCACTAAGCTGTTTATTTTGTTTTCTACCTTTTGCCATCATTACTAATGCTGATTCCACTTTTCACTAAGCTGTTTATTTTGTTTTTTATCTTTTGCCATCATTACTAATGCTGATTCCACTTTTTTGCCATCATTACTAATGCTGATTCCACTTTTCACTAAGCTGTTTATTTTGTTTTCTATCTTTTGCCATCATTACTAATGCTGATTCCACTTTTCACTAAGCTGTTTATTTTGTTTTTTATCTTTGAGCTATCCAGATTTTAGAGATATTATAGCTAATCTATTCCAATGAATCTGAGCATCACAATTATCAGCCATTTTGCGGACCAGTGCATCACGCTCTTATTCAAATTCTCTGGTGGGATTAATCTTCAAAATTCTACATAAATTAAGAATTTCAAACCTTTTATTATTCAAGAACTTTGGGGGAACCTGCAGACTTCAACTGCCATATTAGTGTAAAGTTAATAATTTTAATAATTCAAAAAAAAAATAAGTTATATTTTTGTAGCTTCATATAGTTTTCAACAGTGTATTATTGTATTGCATCTTTAATGTTAGAATCAATTTTATTTACTTACAAAACAATGAAATGAATCCAAATGTTTATTAGTTTGAAATGTCATGATGCAGCATGCAGCCTATCAACTGATTTCACAGGTACATGTAACCATATTCTGTTTACTACAGATCAAGCATGCTATAATTTGAGTCATATCCAAATAATGTTTTACAAATCATGCTCCAATTGTAGGTCATCAACAGGCAATAAGACACAGACTAGTACCAGGACTTCTATCTCCCATCAAACATGTAATATTCATGCCTGATTCAGACCTGCCAGCAAGAGTATTAACATTTATTGGGATTCTGGGGAACAGTCACAGACAAGCTTTGAGTAAAAAATTATTACGTTTGGTAGATACAAATGTTTGATGTCATATTCAACATTAAATCGCAAAGTCACAATTACAATGACCTATGGTGTATAAGCACTACTGTTCCTGACATTACCATTTCAAGGTAGCATATAAAAATTCATTATTTTCCCTGTTGCTATTGAAAAGGTAATCCTTATCACCTAGACACTTTACTTGTAGATAGGCACTCATGTAAACACATCAGGGGCAAAATTTTGAAAAGTTTTCTGTTCAGAAACAGACAAGAAATATAAAAAATTACAAAAAAGAATTACAAAATAAAAAAAAAAAAAGAATTCCCCAAAAAATTGCAAAAAACATCAGAACAGTGCAATTTATTTAATAGCTGGCAGGTCTGTTGTTCTTCACATTTACAATCCAAATTCTCTTACCTAAAAGAGAATTCCCCAATGACTAATTAAAACCTTTAATAAGAGAGTGACGATGCCAAAGAACCTCTAGTCTTTATCTTTTGTTGCTGGACATATCTGACTGTGATTTGTTTGAATGTTTTGTCAATTCTTCCTATCAGCCATGCTTGTTAAGTAGTGATCATCAATCAAGTCATGCTATTATTTTACATAATTTTCTGAATATCATGCACATAAAACCAAGCTTTAAGCTTATCAACGTACGAGTGTATTAGTATATATAAATAGTTTACATAATGTCTTAATCAATAGCATAACAATATTCAAAACAAACATGTTACATTTAAGAAGGGAAATTGATCTTGAAGCTTATACTATGTATCTATATTTAAACTATACTGGACGTCACGGATTAGTCATCTCTATAATTCTACCCTTTATTTGCACCTCACACATGTATACTAGTTGTACTGTAAATTTGTCTTACTACATATATGTTTAGCTCTGTATAATGTATCTCTTTGACATTTTCTAAACAAATATCATTCCCATATTTGATAAAGTACAATATCCCACTCCTATGAATTCACAGAGAAAATTATCTCCTTTCCAAAGGTTAAAGTCTAAAAGCCAGGATCGTTTGGAAATACCACGATTAAGGTCAAGATACAAGTGTCCCAAATTTGACATGATGCTAACTTTGCAAGCTGGATATCATGACAAGCATAACATCTAAACAATGGGGACATATCCTTATAGAACAGTATACACAACACCAATGACACCATGCTCTATTAAGATGTTTCCTGTAGTAAACCAGGATAAAATCTCACCTAAAGTCTGTTAAACTGCTTCTGCGGGCGGCAGGAATCTTGCTTGAACTAAAATGTTTCATAAAATGGGGTGATTTTATACAGAATGAAAATCACCAGCTATATAAATACATCTACGTGTATCTTATACATGTTCTTATATTTTAGTTTGTGATTTTTTTAAAATCATGCAGAAAATGTTAACTGATGTCATATTTGGCTTTGTTTTCCCACAGCACATAACATCTTGGAATCCACAAAAAAGTCCATGAGAGTGAGTAACAAGTAAATGTTTAGTAAATGAAAAATTTACATCCTAATCTATTTCTAAGCCAGTCTCCTTTGTAAAACATGGAAAACTGCTTTCAGAAATCTCTTGCCCTCAAGAAGCAAATAGTCAAAACGGTTTGAATAACATAAAACCAGATTTGGATTTGGCAATGTAAACGATTAAATATTTAGTTCTTATTTAATTGTTATTATCTATCTTAACATGAGACATAAAAACACATTTTGTGCATTTGTTCTCAAAGTTGAACATGGCAAGGTCTCATTATAGAGAGTCCCTGTGTCAAGAACAAGCAATGTATGGGGAAAAGCATAAATTCAAGTAAAGTATGAAAGAAAACAAGAATATCTATGACTGCAATCTGTCATCAACTACACCATCCCCTGACTACAACCTGTCATCAACTACACCATCCCCTGACTACAACCTGTCATAAACTACACCATCCCCTGACTACAACCTGTCATCACACCATCCCCTGACTACAACCTGTCATCAACTACACCATCCCCTGACTACAACCTGTCATCAACTACACCATCCCCTGACTACAACCTGTCATCAACTATACCATCCCCTGATTACAACCTGTCATCAACTACACCATCCCCTGACTACAACCTGTCATCAACTACACCATCCCCTGACTACAACCTGTCATCAACTATACCATCCCCTGATTACAACCTGTCATCAACTACACCATCCCCTGATTAAAACCTCTTACCTTAACCTCAAATTTACCAGTAATGACTACACCATCCCTCACCCTTGGCTGTAATAGCACACCTCACCCTTACCTGTAATCAACTACATCATCTGGTCCCTTTCTGCCCTGGACTTTGTTCCATAGCCCCTTTACTTTGTCTACAGCCTCCCCAGCCATAGTCTTCCGACCACTGTCCCAGTCGTCAATCTCATCCATACGGTCACGCTTGGACGGTTCCTCATCATATCGGTCACCTGTAACAACCAGTCAGTGAAGCAAATCTACGTGAAGGAAGTGGACCAGGTCACATATTTACTTTGATTGTTTATCATACATTATTGACAAATGACAATTTCTTCATCCTACAGGGATTTTAAAAACAAAAATTTAAAATGGACGAATCCAATGATTTTGCTACATTGATGGACTTTATATTGAAAGCAGACTATGATATTTACAGCCTTTATTAATAGCTAATGGAATATCTGAAACACTAATTCTCCAAACTTACTGTATCGTCCACCAATTGAACTCTCTCCTGCAACTCCAATATATTTGTCTTTGTTTCGTTTTGCTTTCTTTCTTTCCTCTCGTAACTTTTCATCATTCTGAATAAATTCTAGAAGTTCTTGTACCTTCTGTCGAACTGTAAAGGAATTAAACGTGATAATTGCTTTACTGAATAAACCCCGAAACATCAACTTTTTCATACTTAGTAAACTGAATCACCTGTCCACAAAGGAAAGTGTGCATGCATGGGAACTGCCGTTTTGTTTTGTTGAACTTGTTCATCAATCTTTCGAGGTCATGGTACTGTTCATGACATTATTTTCATTGCATGTCAGGGTCAGTGACAGGATAAATGAGAAATTAAAAACAGTATACTTCTTGATATATTTCCTCAAATTGTTTCACTGACCTTTGAATTACTTGTTCAACTTCTAGAATGAATTTGAACTTTAAACATTTTTCAAGATTAATTTTGTCAGTAGAAATTTTATAATCTCCTTTAAGATTGAGCACATGGATTGGTTTTGACTGCATGCAACTTTTAACAGCAAGAGCTAAAACACATTACAGGGGCAATATTTCATTCTATTAACAAGTTTTCCTCTCTAAGTAGCATCTTTTTATGTATAGGTAATACTCTTGTTTTCAAATCATACCATTTAATCCCTGATCTTTTCCATGCTCATCTGTGAAAGTGTAACTCTCTAAACTTCGGAGGTCATAAAGGTGTTCCCTGGAGCTTGTCACCACACGCTCTGATCCATTCTTTAGGAGATATGTCAGCAACAGCAATGACTGAAGAAAACAAGCGAAATTTTAAATATAAGATATACATATACATCATTTAAAAATAACAATGAGGCATTTCTTTTCAAAAAGAAACGATGTAACTAATAATCACAAAGCATTCCTTAAATACCATATAAAATTTGTCTTCAGACTGAAATTTCATTAGTAACTAAACACCAAATAAAATTTATCTGAAAATCAAAATTACTGTTCTTATAACAACATATTACAAAGGTCACATGGACTGAATGTGAACTCTTGAAATATAATTTTTGTTATAACCAATAAAGGATTTCAGATAATCCTTTAATATCAGTTTCAGTCAACATGTTCATGAAAACAATAAATCAATAGCTGTTTAAAATTGGCTTGCTAAAGTAATCAGGACAAGAAAACCTGACCTAGCCATTTTGAGGTGGAATACCAAGTCTCCCTGTAATATCAGGTATACTTGTGGGGAAAGCATTTTGTAGCAGTCCCAGCTTTGTCTACTTCAAACGTATCTAATTTCACACATCTATCAATTGTTACCTATGTTAACCGTCATAACATATTTCCTGACATTTGATTTATTGTAAATATATCTGACAGGTATCTGACTTTGTCCTTTTTTGTTGACTACAGTTACATCAAAATCCTCATCAATAATATCAACTATACAGTATATACTGTATCTATTCTACACAGCAGATGGGAAACAGTGTCTTAAGCTTGCTAAAGGACTCAACCATGACAGTACAGATCAGTCTCTGACATAACCACAGCAGTACAGATCAGTGTCCGACATAACCATGACAGTACAGATCAGTGTCCAACATAACCACGACATTACAGATCAGTCTCTGACATAACCACGACAGTACAGATCAGCCTCTGACATAACCATGACAGTACAGATCAGTCTCTGACATAACCATGACAGTACAGATCAGTGTCTGACATAACCAAGACAGTACAGATCAGTCTCCAACATAACCAAGACAGTACAGATCAGTGTCCGACATAACCATGACAGTACAGATCAGTGTCCAACATAACCACGACATTACAGATCAGTCTCTGACATAACCACGACAGTACTGATCAGCCTCTGACATAACCATGACAGTACAGATCAGTGTCCGACATAACCATGACAGTACAGATCAGTGTCTGACATAACCAAGACAGTACAGATCAGTCTCCAACATAACCACGACAGTACAGATCAGTGTCTGACATAACCAAGACAGTACAGATCAGTCTCCAACATAACCAAGACAGTACAGATCTGTCTCTGACATAGCCACAGCAGTACAGATAAGTCTCTGAGATAACCACGGAGGGTACAGATCAGTCTCTGACATAGCCACAGCAGTACAAATCAGTCTCTGACATAACCACGGAGGGTACAGATCTGTCTCTGACATAACCAAGACAGTACAGATCAGTCTCTGACATAGCCACAGCAGTACAAATCAGTCTCTGACATAACCACAACAGTACAGATCAGTCTCTGACATAACCACAACAGTACAAATCAGTCTCTGACATAACCATGGCAGTACAGGTCAGTCTCCGACATAACCACAGCAGTACAAATCAGTCTCTGACATAGTCTCTGACATAACCACAACAGTACAAATCAGTCTCTGACATAACCACAACAGTACAGATCAGTCTCTGACATAGCCACAGCAGTACAAATCAGTCTCTGACATAACCATGGCAGTACAGATCAGTCTCTGACATAGCCACAACAGTACAAATCAGTCTCTGACATAACCACGGAGGGTACAGATCAGTCTCTGACATAACCACGGAGGGTACAGATCAGTGTCTGACATAACCACGACAGTACAGATCAGCCTCTGACATAACCAAGACAGTACAGATCTGTCTCTGACATAGCCACAGCAGTACAAATCAGTCTCTGACATAACCACGGAGGGTACAGATCTGTCTCTGACATCACCAAGACAGTACAGATCTGTCTCTGACATAACCAAGACAGTACAGATCTGTCTCTGACATAACTAAGACAGTACAGAACTGTCTCTGACATAACTAAGACAGTACAGATCTGTCTCTGACATAACCAAGACAGTACAGATCTGTCTCTGACATAACCAAGACAGTACAGATCAGTCTCTGACATAGCCACAGCAGTACAGATCAGTGTCCGACATATCCATGATGGTACAGGATGGTCCAGGTCAGTCACTGATATAACCATTATAGTACCGGATGGTCCAGGTCAGTCACTGATATAACCATTATAGTAACGGATGGTCCAGGTCAGTCACTGACATAACCATTATAGTAACGAATGGTCCAGGTCAGTCACTGACATAACCATTATAGTACCGGATGGTCCAGGTCAGTCACTGACATAACCATTATAGTACAGGATGGTCCAGGTCAGTCACTGATATAACCATTATAGTACAGGATGGTCCAGGTCAGTCACTGACATAACCATTATAGTACAGGATGGTCCAGGTCAGTCACTGACATAACCATTATAGTACGGGATGGTCCAGGTCAGTCACTGACATAACCATTATAGTACCGGATGGTCCAGGTCAGTTTCCGATATATGCTTCATGAGTAACATAGCTAGGGGTCAAACCACACACCTCAAATCATCACCAAAGGTGACGCATTGTACTACTTTAAAGTTAGGAACTGTGCTATTGCTGTTTTGAGTCTCTGATAAGTCTTATATAAACAAAACATTTATTAAACTACATATGACTTAAGTGCACACCTTGTACACTCTCCTCCAGTTTTTCTTGTTATCATGCAGCATTCGCTTCCACAACATTCCCATGACCTCTGGAAAGTGTTCATATGTGAATGTGTAACGTGCAATTTCCTGCATCAAAGTACCATGGGGTCCCCATGCCTCATCACTTGTTGCCTCACGCACCTTTGTCTCAACCTCCGAGTAGTTCATTACCACATTGGTACTGCAAATAAGAAAATTTGTAAAGATTAAAAGTCTGAAGATTAAAAAAAGATAAATAAATATATGTCATGTTGTGATAAAAGTCATCAACAGAGACCATAACTTATTCAACCTTACAATGATTCATAAAAAAGTCCAATATGCTGAGGAGAATCCAACTTAAAGGGGCCGAAGTACAAAACCTTCATTTTGTAGGAAATATTGGCAATTTGTAACTTGAAAGAGTTTATATGTGGTGAAAATATCTGCTATCTATACTGTATACTTCTTAGCCAATATCAATTTTTACTCCATGAAGAGCTGACATTCAATTACAAGATTTCATTACAGGTAAACTGAAGTCATAAAAAACTCATGTCTGCCTTATGCTAAAAGTCTGAATTTTTAAAAACTTATCAATTGGTGCAGGTTGATGTGTACATGTAGCTTCTTTAATTCATAGGTTAAAAAGTAATGCCTCCATGTTCATTGGCAAAACAAATAAATGCTAATTAGTATTATGTTGACTGGTGCAATTCATATTGGTTGGTTAACAGGTTTTTTGTCTCCTTTACTCCTCTCGTGTTCAGGTACCGTCTCACCAATGAACATCAGTGTTTCGGCAATTCATATCGATTTTGACTATTTTCATATTCTGATTAGCTATATTAGGCTTTAAATGACAGGTTGATGTTTACTGTGTTTCAGTACAAATAAAAAATATCAATCAGAAAAGACAGTAAAGGAGAGTATTTGACAAATATTTCATCTTTCATTATGTATTTTATATCACGATCATTTGAAAAGGGATTTTCTTCAACCAGTGATACAAGACAACAGCAGTTTATTTTACAGCATCATTGCTGTTATTAGATAAAACGATGTCCTTTGACGCTCGTATATGGTATTGATACAATACGGTTATTAATCAGGGAAGGGGTACAAAATACTGGAATGTTTCCGTTTTAATCGACTCTAACTCAAGTTTATTCATATAATTAGATATTTTTAAAATTACAATCGTTAACAGAATTATCCGCAGAACAAAGGATGTGTAGAAAATGTGACATATTTTACATTCCCCAAATCTATGGAGGTGTTGACAACCCGACCACACCTCCCCCTTCAAGCACGTATAGCCAAACCACCACTACAATAAATAGTGTCAACAGTTTCACTAGTTCATTAACTATCGTTAGAGGATTTTCTTTTGATTTGAAAACAAGTATCATTATATAAAAGATAATCATTTATTTACGAAAAACAAAATATTGACATCGAAACGTCAAAGCGGAAGCCGGTGTCGACGTGGAAGGTCAAGGCCTGTTGTTACGTTCAACATCCGTTAGAAAAGCGACATAGAATAACAAAATATATACTCACACTTTATCTGTAATCTCCCTCAACTTCCACATCTTGTCGGCGAACATTTGAATAATGTCTTAATCCCCTTTAAAATGTCCCAACCCCCGATATGAATAAGATGATTGGGGATTCCTCAGCTTTGGTTTTTCACTGACAATATGACCGCTTTGGGTATTATATCACGTGATCAAGGTGTCGGTTATTTTTAGAAGGGAATCCTTTTCAATCAGGACACCCACCAGTTGGCGAGTATAGGCATTGCAAGAATGACAGGCATGACTCATGCACATATATAGAACGAATCCAGTGAGTAAAATATATTTATAACGGACACGTGTCAAAACCCGAGATATATCTTACTGAATTAGACAGTGATTTAAGGAATGCAATCGATCGACACCCATACAATGTGTTATATAGATACTAATCAATAAGAATCCGCCCTTACCCCTCGAATTTGAATTCGAGGCAGAAAAGTTTCAGACCTATGAGACAACAATATTTATTGTAACCTCCGGATCCGATAATGATATGGATTTATGTTGCGTTGCTCCTTTTTAATTAACTTGGTTTTTGAAAAAAAATATCATAATACAAATAAAAAGCTATGTGTTAACTTGTAAGCTTTAACGCGTGCACCTGCCGTGTTAGTGACATCAGAGATACGTCTCTGGTGACATCTAAGTCCATGTTTTTATTAACATCTGGAGCCTTGGTTGTATTAACATCTTAGTCTATGATTTCATTAGCATTTCAAATACATGGATGGTATGATTTAAAAATATATAGTTTTCAAACAGAGACGTATGTATTATATATGATTTGTATGGACATACGTTTTCCGATGTTATTATTCTTTTATCGTACATGTATCATAGAGAGTGAACTTTGCAATCCCTAGACTTTTCAATATACATTATCAGGTATACGATATCGGGGACGTATTATAGCACGTTGACAATGTACAGTAGTGCATCATATTGAGGTGGTTAGGGTGAATTGGAAAGACCCTTTTTTGTCTGTATCTAGAAACAATACTGGTATACATATTCACAATATGATAGTAGCGATCACACAGATAGAGAGTCTGTGACCTAAATGACATTTTCAAAGTTAATATCCCACCAGAGAGGAAATGGAAATGCATGTATAATTCAGGTAAAACAAAATTAAACAAGGACAAAATGCTACTTATGTAGATCTAAGGATGTATACAGGAACGTACCCCACCCCCACCCCCCATCCAAACCCCCTCCCCCCACCCCTAGTAAAGTTGAAATTTGTGCTGTATGTAATAACTGGTACAAAAAAACCCCGAAAATCACTTTTCTCAAATGTATACATGTACCTGATAATAAACATGATAAAATCTTTGATATCACTCTGATGTACGTATACGTACGTGTGTAAAAACTCCGGGATTTATCATACAGGTAGATTATCTTACATACTGCGGGATATTAAATAGAGAGATAGGTTTCCAGGTACAGTGTCATGTTCTATTTTAGCATATGATTTTAAAATTATATCGAATGTCTGGCAACAGGAAGCCAGGGTGGTTCTAGTTCTACATTGTGTATGGCAGTTGACTGGATCAATATTCATTTTAACATCATTTACCGATTTAGATTAATGACTACACGTACATCGAACCACGTTTTTATTTCAAATATTTTCTATAAAGTACCTGTTGATACGTTGGCAGTAAGATTATAAGTTACAAAATTATACAAGACAAGAACACCAGTATTAGCAGTGTACACATCAATAGTTTCAAAGTATTATTGTGCACTCCAACAGTTAATGACTTCCAGAACTAAACACTACCATTACCCCCTTGCCATGAAGACTTCCAGAACTAAACACTATCATCACATCCTTGTCATGAAGATTTCTAGAACTAAACGCTACAATTACCTCCTTGCCATGAAGATTTCCAGAAATAAAGGCTACCATGACATCCTTGCCATGAAGATTTCCAGAACTAAACACTACCATTACCTCCTTGTCATGAAGACTTCCAGAACTAAACTCTATCATCACATCCTTGTCATGAAGACTTCCAGAACTAAACTCTACCATTACCTCCTTGCCATGAAGACTTCCAGAACTAAACTCTACCATTACATCCTTGCCATGAAGACTTCCAGAACTAAATCCAACCACTCCCTCCCGGTTTAAAAAAACCTCTCAGAACGTGCCCGATAATCTTGGCCCCTTGTAAGTTTCATAATCTAAATACATGTACAATGTTTTTGTTTTTTTTTTAAAATTCACAAAAATAAAAATAAATTCAATAACATCAACTAGCAAACGGACCGACCCTGGCACATAGATAAGTATGATTTTTGCTGTTAGCTAAAGATTTCACGAAGCAAAGCAAATTAAGACATTAAAAGATAAAACATTACCTTAAAGTTGTAATATATAGTTCATTTACATTAAATAACAGTAAAACATATTACATGTTGGCACAAAGAACAGAAAGATGGTATCCTGCCGTACTGTCCCACGGCATTTAGTGTCAAAGTTAGCACTACAAACAGAATTAAGCTATAACACGGACACTACTATAGATATAGCGGTTAGCAAAATAAATAGCTCAGCTAACACTTAATAAACCATCGTAGCTATATTGATACAGCGTTACTACTCGTTTATCACACTTAGTTGTAAAAACTATCCTAACTAGCATTGTGAATATAGCACAACACAACTATCATAATTATTCCGACATAACGTTAGTACCGCATAGCACTAAAACCATCACAGCTAGCACTATAACAATTATATATAGCACTATAACCATCATAGCTAGCATTATTACCATCACAGCTAGCACTATAACAACTATATATAGCACTATAACCATCACAGCTAGCACTATTACCATCAAAACTAGCACTATAACCATCGCAGCTAGCTTTATAACAATTACATATAGCACTATAACCATCACAGCTAGCACTATAACAATTATATATAGCACTACAACCATCATAGCTAGCACTATTACCATCACAGATAGCACTATAACAATTATATATAGCACTATAACCATCACAGCTAGCACTATAACAACTATATATAGCACTATAACCATCACAGCTAGCACTATTACCATCAAAACTAGCACTATAACCATCGCAGCTAGCTTTATAACAATTACATATAGCACTATAACCATCACAGCTAGCACTATAACAACTATATATAGCACTATAACCATCACAGCTAGCACTATTACCATCAAAACTAGCACTATAACCATCGCAGCTAGCTTTATAACAATTACATATAGCACTATAACCATCACAGCTAGCACTATTACCATCAAAACTAGCACTATAACCATCACAGCTAGCACTATTACCATCAAAACTAGCACTATAACCATCGCAGCTAGCTTTATAACAATTACATATAGCACTATAACCATCAGAGCTAGCACTATAACAACTATATATAGCACTAAAACCATCAGAGCTAGCACTATAACTATCACAGCTAGTACTATAACTATCACCGCTAGTACTATAACCGTCACAGCTAGCACTATAACTATCACAGCTAGCACTATAACCGTCACAGCTAGCACTATAACTATCGCCGCTAGCACCATAACTATCACAGCTAGTACTATAACCGTCACAGCTAGCACTATAACTATCACAGCTAGCACTATAATCATCACAGCTAGCACTATAACCATCACAGCTAGTACTATAACCATCACAGCTAGTACTATAACTATCGCCGCTAGTACTATAACTATCACCGCTAGTACTATAACCATCACAGCTAGCACTATAACTATCACAGCTAGCACTATATTCATCACAGCTAGCACTATAACCATCACAGCTAGTACTATAACTATCGCCGCTAGTACTATAACTATCACCGCTAGTACTATAACCATCACAGCTAGTACTATAACTATCACCGCTAGTACTATAACCATCACAGCTAGTACTATAACTATCACAGCTAGCACTATAACCATCACAGCTAGCACTATAACCATCACAGCTAGCACTATAACTATCGCCGCTAGTACTATAACTATCACCGCTAGTACTATAACCATCACAGCTAGTACTATAACTATCACAGCTAGCACTATAACCATCACAGCTAGCACTATAACCATCACAGCTAGCACTATAACCATCACAGCTAGCACTATAACTATCGCCGCTAGCACTATAACTATCGCCGCTAGCACTATAACACTATTCGGCTACGCATTGTTTAACAATTGTTCAAAATATTCTTTGTCTGCTATATGGTTTTTACGTCATCACATCAGTCAGGGTCATATTAAGGCTATTTCTGTGTTCAACATATTTCTTTTTTCTATTTCTGTTACCTAACGTAGAGGGAACATTCCCCAGGGTATATAGGGATACATATCGGATCTAAATTGCTATGTTATTTTATGAAACGAGCCGAAATAAAATCGCTTTTAGGCTCGATAAAGATATTCTCGTGACGACTTCCTTCAATCATAGATCAATGGGAATTTGATATCCTTTTTATCACGTGATTGTTTCATACAAATGTGGTAGAAAAGGGATATTTCTTCGTCATACTTGAAGCCATATGTCATGTTCGCTATATATGTTAGGTCACAATGCCAACTGTGAATGTGTGACGTCATTTTATAAAATGACGTCAAAAAGATGTATTACATACGTGTAATAAGCAAAGATACGACATGATGATCTTCACTGAAAAATAAGACAATCCTGTGATAAATATTTACTAATTAGTTTATGATAATTGCAGAAGAGATCTATATTGCATATTAGCCGCCTTTAACGATTATTCCAATTCTGACAGCAGCAAAAAGATGCTTTAGAACATATCGCAAATATCGAAAACATATGTTACGTACGACAAGCGATAATTCTGCAGCATTTTCCTTGTGGAACTACCGATTCTTTCTACGTTTAATCGCCTGTATAAGAAACGACATTGTCGTGAAAACAAAAGCTTATCGAATATAAAGCAATAGACAAAACAAAATTCACGACATAAAGACGTCATTTTCGCGAAAACATCTAGCGAGAAATGCAGTCAATGAAGAAGAGAAATTTCCACAAAACAAAAGCAGGCGATAAGCGCCATTTTCTTTTCGCGACGAGCCATGTAGTTAGGTATATGAACTGTGGTACCAGTATGAATATAGAGTATAATGCAATAGCGACCAAAAATAGCACGAGATAGTATGTATAAATAATTATGGTAACCGAACGTTACATGGTCCCCTGCACCAACATCCACCATCCAACTATGTCTAGGGAAAACTTTATATCACACAATTGATTATTACATGGTCCCCTGCACCAACATCCACCATCCAACTATGTCTAGGGAAAACTTTATATCACACAATTGATTATTACATGGTGCCTTGATTACATATCATACATGTATATATGCAATGTTAATCACCTTCGGAAATGTTGAGCCGCACCAGGACGGAAACAAGAACGAGAACAACTTATGCAACACGTCAGATTGATGACTGGTATTGTTATTTAACAATGTACACACAAGTGTGTACGGAAGTGTATTCCGGTCACGATGTGTTTTATTTTAACTCGAAATTTCGAGTTTGTAACCCGAAATTTCGAGTTAGTAATCCGAAATTTTGAGTTAGTAAGTCGAAATTTTGAGATATTTCCCCGAAATTTCGAGATAGCAACTCGAAATTTCGAGTTAGTAATCCGAAATTTCGAGGTAATCCGAAATTTTGATTGTGTATTCAATGTACTGGTTTAACAATTGTTGTAAAATCAATAAAAGTTTATCACTGTTGATTGTGTGATGTCATTACTATTTAGGGAACTGTGGTATGAAGTTTTTGACACGTTACAAAAACGATGATAATTAAAGGATTAAGAAGACAATTCCATTAAATACTAATCATCAATAAATAGACTTCGTGTTTAAATGATTAAAATTTCAAACTTTTGCACAATGCTACAGGATAGACAATATGCATTGTGTAAATATATTAATACAGGTAATATAGGAATTTATCTCTTAATTCCAAACATAAATACGGTATTTTATCTGATATTTTGATAAACCTCTCTGGGCCTCTACATTAGATAAACAATTCAAACCTGATATATAACGTTTCACTGTAGTCACTATACTGTGGATTACTACCTGTTAACTAACCAGGAAGAATGTGAGGGATGATATATACACTGATGTGTAATGTTTTACTGTAACTGTCTATAGAGAACTACCTGTTAAATAACCAGGAAGAATGTAAGGGATGATACATACACTGATGTGTAATGTTTTACTGTAACTGTCTATGGAGAACTACCTGTTAACTAACCAGGAAGAATGTTAGGGATGATATAAACAATGATGTGTAACGTTTTTCGATAATCACTATAACTGTCTATAGAGAACTACCTGTTAACTAACCAGGAAGAATGTGATGGATGATATATACACTGATGTGTAATGTTTTACTATAACTGTCTATAGAGAACTACCTGTTAACTAACCAGGAAGAATGTGAGGGATGATATAAACACTGATGAGTTATGTTTCCTTGTCAGAGATACGAGAGATTAGGTGGCTTTATATAAAATATCTAGTTTATTTTCTATGACAACATTTTGGTTCGGTAGCTTGTGATAAGAGTTTGCTTGCTTTTAACATTTGTCATTTTGTCATGAGTTCTCCTCTCTGTCTTTTTTTAATATCTCTTTAAAAGAACCCCCCCCCCCCCCAAAAAAAAGACAAAAACCCCAAAACAAAACAAAATACAAAACAATCTTTCTTTTCATTGTACTTTGCTCTAACAGTCAATAATATTGTTTTCCATAATATTATCCGTTTTGAAACAATTGTGCGTATCCGTTTGACATGAGATTAACATCTACATCTGTTTCTTTTTCTCTTGTTTTACTCACTCAACATAATTTCCATATATACAAAATCTGTTTCATGCACCTTTTTATAATTTGCTCATTATCACTCTAAAGTATGCTTCATGTATGCACTTTTAGTGTATCATGTATCATGTTTTTCATACAACTCTCCTAGCTTTCATAGCAAGAGGAAGAAAGCGTTCCTGAAGTTTAGAATGAGGTATGTGGTATTCAGAGTGAACAGGATGACGTAGAAGAAAAGTAATTTAAGCAGAAGGCGTTGAAAATCGGTCAAAAGTTCTGTGGAGTTTTTTGAATTCCACATACAATTAATCGTCCTACTTGACTAAAAAAAAATCACAATAAGACTGTAACCATGGTAATATAAGCAATACAAACAATGGTAGTCAGAAGCTTCCGATCTAACAATAAAACGCTATTTATATGGATTCTTGTGAAGGGAAGTCTGGTTTATTATCATTAATTTAAAGGATTATAATACTTACGTATGATTGGCCAGTATTACGTCTTTGGAAAGATTCGATAATGTGCACGTGGATTTTACTTCGCTGGAACAATAAAATATCAATCACATAAACCGTGAAGTGAATGGTTAATATCAGGAAGAATAAAGACTTGAGTTTTGTTTTCATTTTAGATTTCAAACTGCTAATTCTTTAAGAATGATAGAGTGATTGGATTTAACCAACTTTTGAAAGTGAATCCAACGCAGCAGGATTTTGTAGCACCTAATCTCTCAGATACTTATCCAAGGAATCTATAAGCATTCAACTTTACGAGTGTTCACGAAGATGTCTCACAAATCAACAATATTGTATCCTGACGAGTACTTAAATTCCAGTAATCTTATGTATAACAGCGATATTTCATTTCATGCTAATACTACACATAAAGTTCGAAGGATATTATAGTAACCAAAATCGGCAACCTGATCATCTCTCTTTGAAGATCGGTAGACAATTATCCATAAATTAATTAATCTACACTGATCCCTACCAGACAGGGGGGTTAAAACACCGGCAATTTCGGAGGCATTGCCGAAATATCGATGAGAAAGGTTTGAATATTTGGAAGAATAGTGTCGCAGACAGTAGACAGGGAATAAACAGGTTTTATTTGGTCTGTATAAAGTATAAACTGGAGGAAGAAGTTGGTACAGGGACACCACATCAGTTATCTTTGGTCTGTATAAAGTATAAACTGGAGGAAGAAGTTGGTACAGGGACACCACATCAGTTATCTTTGGTCTGTATAAAGTATAAACTGGAGGAAGAAGCTGGTACAGGGACACCACATCAGTTATCTTTGGTCTGTATAAAGTATAAACTGGAGGAAGAAGTTGGTACAGGGACACCACATCAGTTATCTTTGGTCTGTATAAAGTATACAGGGACACCACATCAGTTATCTTTGGTCTGTATAAAGTATAAACTGGAGGAAGAAGCTGGTACAGGGACACCACATCAGTTATCTTTGGTCTGTATACAGGGACACCACAAATCTTTGGTCTGTATAACTGGAGGAAGAAGTTGGTACAGGGACACCACATCAGTTATCTTTGGTCTGTATAAAGTGTACAGGGACAACTGTTATCTTTGGAAGAAGTTGGTACAGGGACACCACATCAGTTATCTTTGGTCTGTATAAAGTGTTAACTGGAGGAAGAAGCTGGTACAGGGACACCACATCAGTTATCTTTGGTCTGTATAAAGTATACAGGGACACCACATCAGTTATCTTTGGTCTGTATAAAGTCCGTATAAAGTATACAGGGACACCACATCAGTTATCTTTGGTCTGTATAAAATGTTAACTGGAGGAAGAAGCTGGTACAGGGACACCACATCAGTTATCTTTGGTCTGTATAGAGTGTTAACTGGAGGAAGAAGTTGGAACAGGGACACCACATCAGTTATCTTTGGTCTGTATAAAGTATACAGGGACACCACATCAGTTATCTTTGGTCTGTATAAAGTATACAGGGACACCACATCAGTTATCTTTGGTCTGTATAAAGTATACAGGGACACCACATCAGTTATCTTTGGTCTGTATAAAGTATACAGGGACACCACATCAGTTATCTTTGGTCTGTATAACTGGAGGAAGAAGTTGGTACAGGGACACCACATCAGTTATCTTTGGTCTGTATAAAGTATACAGGGACACCACATCAGTTATCTTTGGTCTGTATAAAATGTTAACTGGAGGAAGAAGCTGGTACAGGGATACCACATCAGTTATCTTTGGTCTGTATAAAGTATGAACTGGAGGAAGAAGCTGGTACAGGGACACCACATCAGTTATCTTTGGTCTGTATAAAGTATGAACTGGAGGAAGAAGTTGGTACAGGGACACCACATCAGTTATCTTTGGACACCACATCAGTTATCTGTATAAAGTATTAACTGGAGGAAGAAGTTGGTACAGGGACACCACATCAGTTATCTTTGGTCTGTATAAAGTATAAACTGGAGGAAGAAGTTGGTACAGGGACACCACATCAGTTATCTTTGGTCTGTATAAAGTATAAACTGGAAAGTTAGAACCACATCAGTTATCTTTGGTCTGTATAAAGTATATAGGGACACCACATCAGTTGTTTTTGGTCTGTATAAAGTATAAACTGGAGGAAGAAGTTGGTACAGGGACACCACATCAGTTATCTTTGGTCTGTATAAAGTATACAGGGACACCACATCAGTTATCTTTGGTCTGTATAGAGTGTTAACTGGAGGAAGAAGTTGGTACAGGGACACCACATCAGTTATCTTTGGTCTGTATAAAGTATAAACTGGAGGAAGAAGCTGGTACAGGGACACCACATCAGTTATCTTTGGTCTGTATAAAGTATACATCGACACCACATCAGTTATCTTTGGTCTGTATAAAGTATAAACTGGAGGAAGAAGCTGGTACAGGGACACCACATCAGTTATCTTTGGTCTGTATAAAATGTTAACTGGAGGAAGAAGTTGGTACAGGGACACCACATCAGTTATCTTTGGTCTGTATAAAGTATAAACTGGAGGAAGAAGTTGGAACAGGGACACCACATCAGTTATCTTTGGTCTGTATAGAGTGTTAACTGGAGGAAGAAGTTGGTACAGGGACACCACATCAGTTATCTTTGGTCTGTATAAAGTATACAGGGACACCACATCAGTTATCTTTGGTCTGTATAAAGTATACAGGGACACCACATCAGTTATCTTTGGTCTGTATAGAGTGTTAACTGGAGGAAGAAGTTGGTACAGGGACACCACATCAGTTATCTTTGGTCTGTATAAAGTATAAACTGGAGGAAGAAGTTGGTACAGGGACACCACATCAGTTATCTTTGGTCTGTATAAAATACAGGGAACTGGAGGAAGAAGTCTGGTACAGGGACACCACATCAGTTATCTTTGGTCTGTATAGAGTGTTAACTGGAGGAAGAAGTTGGAACAGGGACACCACATCAGTTATCTTTGGTCTGTATAAAGTATAAACTGGAGGAAGAAGTTGGAACAGGGACACCACATCAGTTATCTTTGGTCTGTATAAAGTATAAACTGGAGGAAGAAGTTGGTACAGGGACACCACATCAGTTATCTTTGGTCTGTATAAAGTGTTAACTGGAGGAAGAAGTTGGTACAGGGACACCACATCAGTTATCTTTGGTCTGTATAGAGTGTTAACTGGAGGAAGAAGTTGGTACAGGGACACCACATCAGTTATCTTTGGTCTGTATAAAGTATACATCGACACCACATCAGTTATCTTTGGTCTGTATAAAGTATACAGGGACACCACATCAGTTATCTTTGGTCTGTATAAAGTATAAACTGGAGGAAGAAGTTGGAACAGGGACACCACATCAGTTATCTTTGGTCTGTATAAAGTATGAACTGGAGGAAGAAGCTGGTACAGGGACACCACATCAGTTATCTTTGGTCTGTATAAAGTATACAGGGACACCACATCAGTTATCTTTGGTCTGTATAAAGTATACAGGGACACCACATCAGTTATCTTTGGTCTGTATAAAGTATACAGGGACACCACATCAGTTATCTTTGGTCTGTATAAAGTATACAGGGACACCACATCAGTTATCTTTGGTCTGTATAAAGTATACAGGGACACCACATCAGTTATCTTTGGTCTGTATAAAGTATAAACTGGAGGAAGAAGTTGGTACAGGGACACCACATCAGTTATCTTTGGTCTGTATAAAGTATGAACTGGAGGAAGAAGCTGGTACAGGGACACCACATCAGTTATCTTTGGTCTGTATAAAGTATAAACTGGAGGAAGAAGTTGGTACAGGGACACCACATCAGTTATCTTTGGTCTGTATAAAGTATACAGGGACACCACATCAGTTATCTTTGGTCTGTATAAAGTATAAACTGGAGGAAGAAGTTGGTACAGGGACACCACATCAGTTATCTTTGGTCTGTATAAAGTATGAACTGGAGGAAGAAGTTGGTACAGGGACACCACATCAGTTATCTTTGGTCTGTATAAAGTATACAGGGACACCACATCAGTTATCTTTGGTCTGTATAAAGTATACAGGGACACCACATCAGTTATCTTTGGTCTGTATAAAGTATACAGGGACACCACATCAGTTATCTTTGGTCTGTATAAAGTATAAACTGGAGGAAGAAGCTGGTACAGGGACACCACATCAGTTATCTTTGGTCTGTATAAAGTATGAACTGGAGGAAGAAGCTGGTACAGGGACACCACATCAGTTATCTTTGGTCTGTATAAAATGTTAACTGGAGGAAGAAGCTGGTACAGGGACACCACATCAGTTATCTTTGGTCTGTATAAAGTATACAGGGACACCACATCAGTTATCTTTGGTCTGTATAAAGTATACAGGGACATCACATCAGTTAACTTTGGTCTGTATAAAGTATAAACTGGAGGGAGAAGTTGGTACAGGGACACCGAATAAGCAGACAGAACTGTCACTAAGGTAGGCATAAAGAATTTAATGGCGATTACTACCATGTTTCTTTGCTGATGTAGCGTTCTATTAGCTATTCTGGCACTTCGGTATTAAAAATCTGCAGTACATTGATGCTGAACATCCGCGTCAGGGAAATAGAAAAAAATATTCCATTCCAACATACATTTTTTAAAGACTAGTATGGTAATGGCAGTTTGTTAAGAATGGAACATTATACAGTTAAAGCTACCAATGAAATTATCACTGTTAAAATTGAAAATGACAATGATTATTGAAAATCTTAAAAACAGCGACATAAGAGGACAATTGTGTATGACTACGTATGCATATGGTTTTACTATTTCTGTGTGTAAGAAGTACAAGGATAGCTAGATGCGTTATACGGTATACTGTTAAAGTTGTTATTTTCAACATATATTCGCTTTTTGAGAGTAGAGCAAACGGTTAATAATGAATACATCGAAATGATATTATCAATAGTGGTAGCAATGTTTATTTATTTATTATGGTTTATTTATGTATTTATCTAAATTTCCACAGACTTTTCGTGAAAATTTGATGATTGATATAATGATAATAAAAAAAGAATCACGGAAATCAATGTGGCATTTTAATTACCGTAAATGCTAAGAAATTCAGCATACCTGTATTAATATATAACTGTAAAACATAAGATGAAAAACTGGTACACGTGACATTACTTTAGCACTTTGTCTGTAGAGCCACGTGATTGACTCCAAGGCTGTGAATATTCACAAATGTCGCTGAACGCGGCCCACAAAACTATTAACCGATATCTTATCACAGAATAAAGACACGCAGTAAATAATTTCATTAATTCATCCAAAATATTTCAAAATAGGTGTTTTACTTGAAAAATAGAAATAAAATAATTAAATAGTATACATAACGAAGTTAATTTTCCCCCTGTCATGAGATAGAAGCTCTTAATGTGTGTATTCGTGACCATAACGTACTTACTGGCACATTAACAATGGCGTCCTTATATCCGCTGGTTCTGGTCTTCACTTTGATCCTTCCAATTCTAGCACAGGGTGAGTTTGTACCATTATTTTGTTGGTAGTAAGACGTTGATTTAATAACGAGAAACATGTTGCCCTATATACGTGTTTATTTACATAACAAAGACGATTGCTCAAGTGTAATTTATAAACAGATCATGTACACTTCGCTCAACTTTCACTGTCAGGTACTTTATCTCTTCTTTTTTATTCATAATTTCTTCTCAGCCTTGAAAAATAACTTTTTGAAATAAGCATCTTTTTGATTTAACATTTGTAATGAAAATAAGTTCCTTTTCTAATAACAATTTTAATACGTTTTTGTATTTAAGTAACAATAATAATGTTACGATTAGAAATCCTTATCTTTACGGTTAGAAATTCATTATCTTTACGGTTAGAAATCCATTCTCTTTACGGTTAGATTTTCATTATCTTTACCTGAATATTTACATTATCTAAGCAATTAAATTCCGTTTAATCCTTGGAAAATCCTACCCTGACATTTTTGACACCAACAACAACCTTTATCGGATACATGTTTTTGAATCTTGTTATACCTTACATATATTAAGGTGTAAACACTTCCTCATTGCCATAGTATGACGTTTTAAGACGCAGTGATACAACAGCTTTCTAACAAAACTCACGGCAAGGTAAATACCTTGGTCATTTCTAACTTAACCAAATTGATCAGATGTTAATGTTATGACATTCGCTTGCCTTAACTGTCATCTCGACTTTATATGTGTTATTATACCCCACCCTCCCAACCTCCCAATCTGATCCCTCAGAGTGACTTCTAAGAACCGGGAATGTCCACTTGTTCCTAGTTTAACCCGCATTTAGTGTTCACGGTCGGTCCTAACCTTTTATACATGAAGTGACGGGCACTCTAGAATCAAAACCGCACGATCAAAAACCACATTAGACGTCAAAGTAGTTTTTTCTGGGATCTAAGTTCAATGGTGCTCTGCTGCTCACGTCAAGAAACATGTTTAATTCATTTAAGATCACCGTAGAAGTGAACCATCCAGTTTGTATATCTTATTCCATTGTTCTCTCTGTTTAAACCCATCTTCACCCCAACTATGTTATTACACGCGCGGAAATATACGAAAGAAGACAATAGTGTGAGATGAAATTGCCAACATATGCTCGTCGCTACATATACTCTGGCTTGTAGTTATATATCTTTTCTGTCCTTAGACGGCTGTCCTCCAGGCTTCAATGTCAACAACGAGGGATGTTTTTATGTGTCCAACACAGAAGCAACATGGGCTGGGGCATTGGTATGTATTAGAAGACTGTAAAACAGAAACAGTGTGAAAACCACCTTTCGAAACAGCTGATTTCAGAGTATAGAATACACTGTCCTGTATGTATAGATAAACACACGACACAAGACAACTGATCTATAAGTACGGAATGAATCTCCTCAATAAATACATACAAAGAAAAGCATGCAACTAGCTTGCATATACTAAAAAATTATATCAGCTGGAATGCCGATCGCCTCACCACAACAACAGGCATGTACCAACAACACAACAACAGGCATGTACCAACAACACAACAACAGGCATGTACCGACAACACAACAACAGGCGTGTACCAACAACACAACAACAGGCATGTACCGACAACACAACAACAGGCATGTACCGACAACACAACAAGTGGCATGTACCGACAACACAACAACAGGCATGTACCAACACCACAACAACAGGCAGGTACCGACAACACAACAACAGGCATGTACCGACAACACAACAACTGGCATGTACCGACAACACAACAACAGGCATGTACCGACAACACAACAACAGGCGTGTACCGTCAACACAACAACAGGCATGTACTGACAACACAACAACAGGCATGTACCGTCAACACAACAACAGGCATGTACCGACAACACAACAACATGCATGTTCTCACAACAACAGGCATGTACCCACAACACAACAACTGGCATGTACCCACAACAGGCATGTACCAACAACACAACAAATGACATGTACCAACAACACAACAACAGGCATGTACCAACAACACAACAACAGGAATGTACCAACAACACAACAACTGGCATATACCGACAACACAACAACAGGCATGTACCAACAACACAACAACTGACATGTATCCACAACAACAGGCATGTACCGACAACACAACAACTGGCATGTACCGACAACACAACAACAGGCATGTACCGACAACACAACAACGGCGTGTACCGTCAACACAACAACAGGCATGTACTGACAACACAACAACAGGCATGTACCGTCAACACAACAACAGGCATGTACCGACAACACAACAACATGCATGTTCTCACAACAATAGGCATGTACCCACAACACAACAACTGGCATGTACCCACAACAGGCATGTACCAACAACACAACAAATGACATGTACCAACAACACAACAACAGGCATGTACCAACAACACAACAACAGGAATGTACCAACAACACAACAACTGGCATATACCGACAACACAACAACAGGCATGTACCAACAACACAACAACTGACATGTATCCACAACAACAGGCATGTACCGACAACACAACAACTGGCATGTACCGACAACACAACAACAGGCATGTACCGACAACACAACAACAGGCGTGTACCGTCAACACAACAACAGGCATGTACTGACAACACAACAACAGGCATGTACCGTCAACACAACAACAGGCATGTACCGACAACACAACAACATGCATGTTCTCACAACAACAGGCATGTACCCACAACACAACAACTGGCATGTACCCACAACAGGCATGTACCAACAACACAACAAATGACATGTACCAACAACACAACAACAGGCATGTACCAACAACACAACAACAGGAATGTACCAACAACACAACAACTGGCATATACCGACAACACAACAACAGGCATGTACCAACAACACAACAACTGACATGTACCCACAACAACAGGCATGTACCGACAACACAACAACTGGCATATACCGAGAACACAACAATAGGCATGTACCAACAACACAACAACTGGCATGTACCCACAACAACAGGCATGTACCAACAACACAACAACTGGCATGTACCCACAACAACAGGCATGTACCGACAACACAACAACAGGCGTGTACCGTCAACACAACAACAGGCATGTACCGACAACACAACAGGCATGTACGTCAACACAACAACAGGCATGTACCGACAACACAACAACTGGCATATACCGACAACACAACAATAGGCATGTACCGACAAAACAATAACTGATCTGTACCGACAACACAACCCGACAACACAACTACAGCTATATACCGACGAATTAGTTTATAACAATAGTAATTCCACAAAAGTTGACAAAAACCAACAAACATTTTGCTCTGATTGAAAGGATAGTATATTTATAGAAATACAGATATTACTTATTGTTACTGTCTGATAAAGAATGCAATTTTGATGTGTTAATTGACCATACATGTCTGTATTTAGGGCTACTGTAACACTGCGAATGGTCACATTGCTTACATCGAGACAGCCGAGCAACAGTCTTTTATAGTCAACTACCTGAAACAGCATTATAACGGTAACGTATTTTTATGACAAAGGAGCATCCTGATAATGCTTGGATAGGGTAAGTGTGATAGAATATTGGTACAGAACCGCTGACATCATATGCTTCCAGCCAAACGAATGTTGTCTCTGATGTTTGATTTAACCGGATATTCTTATTTGTATTTGTTATTGTAAAATAAAAAGAAATGAGCCAATATCAGCTGAATTAAACTTTTCCATGTATAAATAAAACACACAAGGTCATGATCCTGCAGTTTTGATTAACAGAGTCAAGTTTCCAACTAAGTACCAGAAACGACTACCATTACCATTACCTACACGACATGGGACTGGACGTGACTGGGCACACCTCCTTCACCTTCCAAGTAAAGGCATGTCACGATGCCCATATTGCTTTATCACAGGACAAGGGCGTCGACTCGAGAAACACTTACGAAATTGTAATTGGTGGATGGGGTGATGTGCAGTCAGTCATCCGAGACTGTAAACAATGTGCGCATATGGATACTCAGAACCGAATGCCACATCCTCTCTCGTGCTCTCAGTATCGGCCATTCTGGATCAGCTGGGCAAATAATATTATCCGTGTAGGCCAAGGCAGCATTGTAGGGAAGAGCCAGTTCATGATGTGGAACGACACTGCTCCTCACGAGGTCAATTACGTTGCTGTTGCAACTGGTTTCGGATCCAGTGGTGCCTGGCAGATCACAGTTGGTATGATCTGTTTATGTATATCATGTCAGTTTCACAGTTACTAAGCAGATGTAATTTACCCAATTTTGATAACAACCACTAAGGGAATACATAAATGAAAAAAAATAGTAATTCAATCTCCAAACTTTGTAATCGACGCTAAAAGATTTGCACGATTTTGAAAATACAAAGCTGATAAGACCATACATGTAAATCCTAGACGGGTATAACGAACCTTGCTTCATCGACGACACCAACCATGTCATTCTAGATAGCATTACTCTCAATTGTAGTGTTTACATAAAACCACCAGACATGCTAACGAGTGTCTAACACATCTGACTTCATATAATTCAAAGAAATACAATGTCTCTCCGTATGATTATGATAGCGACTTGTTGTCTATTAAGGAAATAGAATGTTCCTTCGTCTGATTATGATAGCAACTTGTTGTCTATTAAGGAAATACAATGTATCTCCGTGTGATCATGATAGCGACTTGTTGTCTATTAAGGAAATAACACTGCTGCAATTCACACTTCGAATCATTTGCGGTATGTACCACAGACAGGTGAAGCTGATTGTTACCATAAAGGAAAGTGAATAAAGACACACATCTTAGTGCACAAATTGTATGTGTATTAGACACAGACCATATCAGCATAAGGAACAGCCCATTAGTACTATATGATATTAACTCTTAATCTTTCTCCTGGTTTTAATGGTGATACATTGATTTCACTTCGTCAATGTTTTCAAACACTGCTTTATTTATTGTAACCTAGGTAACTACTGGCCTGGACAGTTCTGGCTCGGACTCTCCGACCTTGCTGTGGAAGGGGAATGGATGTGGCTACCACAACAGGGCAGTGTAAACTTCGCCAACTGGGGGCCAAAAGAGCCTGACAACGCGCTGAACAGGGAACACTGTGCACTGCTTGACCTCCATAGGAACTTTACCTGGTCCGACGACAACTGCGAGGAACGCAGAAACTTCATTTGTCAAATAGATTTATAAAACGCAAGCGTATATCTCGATGAAATAAAAGTTGTGCTAATGAAACAATTAGTGTTGCATTCTAATGAGTACCTGAGGTATTGTCATAATCAGCATGGAATCAGTAGATATTACCCATGACGGTAAAGATAGTGACAACATCTACAAATATCAACATTAACTAAGTAGTAATTACAGGAAAATATCAACTTACATGGGATTACCGCCGAAACCATTACTTACTCGATAGAAATCACAATGTACTTAATAAATATCAAGAAAATACCAACATGGCAACAGAATCATAATTCAAGCTCGAATTCGGAGAATCAGACCAGGTGTTCCTGAAAAAGTACAGGGAGAGTAAGGCCAGGTGTTCCTGAAAAAGTACAGGGAGAGTAAGGCCAGATGTTCCTTAAAAAAACAAATCCAAGGAGAATAAGACCAAGTGTTCCTGAAAAAGGACAAGAACAATACCAAATGTTCCTGAAAAAATAATCAAAGGAGAATAAGACCAGGTGTTCCTGAAAAAGTACAAGAACAATACCAGGTGTTCCTTATATGATGATATTAGACGTATATCTAACTACACATATCAATACTCAAAAGAAATCATTACACATGTTCAAATTCCTTATCTATACGCCTCTTACAAAATTGCTTAATTTCACTTTCAAATATAATGATGACGTTTTGTCTTTAAATAACAAGAAATGTATTGGCCACGTCCGTCGTATATACATTGAAACCACCAAAACTGGAAATCTGTAACACGACAGACTCTTTTACATCAGTCGCTTATCCAACCAATATAAAACTTCTAAAAAAATCTCAGAAACCTCTGACCAGGAAAATAAAAAAATTCATTACAAGTTTCGTAAATTTTACATGGAATTAAACAATGGAAGATTCATTAGACTGGAAAAAATGTAAATTTGCAACAAGGTTACTCCATGAAGTTATGAAGTTATGAATGTAAAATAAGAACTGAAACGATAGGAACCTACAGTCAATCATAGCTCTTGTAGGTGTTATTACGAGTGATCAAAAACGGTATGACTTAATGTATAATTACTATATGTGAAGAGAAAGAGTCATTACTCGACAAGGCGATAGTATGATTTTCTACTTCATCGGATAGACTTGCCCATCCATCGGTATCGAACGTAACTATAGAGTTGCTTCCCTTCGTTTAGTTGTCGCTTAGCAGGAAAACATGGTGTTGTCACAATGTATGATATGTGGTTGCCAAATAAAAATATCTACGTAAAGTAAATGTACTATTCTATTATGGAAACACGAAATTGCACGATTTTATGAGAACTACATCACTCTCGGTTACTTTAAAAAGAAAAAAAAATCCTAAATTGAAACAAATCAGATGTATTTGGAACTGAACTGCCACATTAGATAACGAATGGTATTTAGTAATACGACAGAAACTTGCCAGGGATCGTATGAGATGTTTGTTAGTTTGGGGGCGGTTTTCTACCTTGTTATGTTTTTTTACCTACATGTATTATTTACCCTTTGTAATGACTTCGCTATCCATCATTATGGACTAGTCACCTACCGAGGTAATTATCCCAAAGTTCTTTTCCGCCTTCAATCGATTCCATTTTTCCATGAGCATCATTTGGACGACATCAAATCTAGATAAAAGCGATAATGTGTGCATAAAAAACCATTCAAACACTACATAGAAAAACATTACATTTCTTGTCCATAAAACTCTCCATGACTGGAGCGCTCACGTGCAATGTATCTGGACAACGTGAAATCAACAGTGGTCAACTTGTAATGTGTGTGATGCGGACAGACATCACACTGAGATCAAACCAATTAAGCGGTTAATTTATTTATAAACTTGCTGGTAGAACTTGTACTTTATTTTAATCGTTAGCGAACTCCAAATCAATATGGGTAACTGTATTAGACAGAATCCCATATAAAGCCTAGCATAGCGAGATATGTAAATGAAATAATTAATAATTTCAACTATATTAAAATTGGACGTAGCACGAGCATGGCTCAGTCAAATATGGTAATGTGATGAGGATATTCCACAGTTTAAATGAAACCCTTGTAGACGATGGCCATACTAAATCACACTTGATTGTCACTGTTTGTATAATACGAGAGTTTTTCTGCCAATTATTGGTGTGAGGACGAGGCAGTATTGTGTTCCAACAAGACTAAGAGTGTCGACACTTTAATACACCCTCATCATTATTAAGCAGAAGAGCTCCGATATTGAGTATCTATCATTAAACCTCTATATGGTGTATTAATTTATCCCGGCTTACGATAGACCCCGACAAAAATGCACACGTCGAATGGAGACATTATTGTTTCCAAACCTGAGTTCGTACTGGAGGAGCTGTCACTACGACAGGCAAGGCGACCATGTTTACTTCCCTGTTTCAAGCTTAATTACATTGTCTGTCATTGGTTGTACTTATTTACGAATCATTTATAAACATCAGCGGACGTTATTGTCCGTTGTGAGTTTGGAATGTGCCGATCGATTTTAATTGAAATCTGTTGTAAACATGTGTCTCTCGTTTTGACCACCCGACAAATCTATAAGCAATCACATGTCAGTACAAATTGAAAACTACAAACTTTATTATTTAAATGCATGTAAAATATTGGTCATAAAATCCATACTGGTTGCAGTGGATTATTCTGCTAAATGTTTAGTACACAACTGCCACACTACGTAGACAGCAGAAAATGTTCGGTATCGCTGTGGTATCAATGTAAGTTTTTAAAGTGGACATTATATATATATTGTATGTATAAAACAACAAAGTATACGGATGTGTCTACAAACCATCCTATAATTAGTAAACACTGTATTATACTATTAATGACACTGACTGTTAAGAGGACGTAAAGCAATGATAAACCAAACTATTAAACGCTATACAACATACACGCAAACATATGCAGATCCGAAGGTTTAAGATTTAGTAAGAGTGTGTTAAATAAGTCGTAAAACTTGTCTGTGAGACCCCATAAAAAATTCGCGACGAAAACGACACAAATTATCATTACTTCTTCCATTACAGGATAAAAAATGATTACAACTATTGAAAGCACATAATTTTTTGTGTCAGTATAATCATTCAGCATTTGATGACGATACATTACACTAGATACATAGATGTACTTATTACACACCAATCGAGTGGCAAAATTGTATTGAATATATATCTATATATATAATGATAAGCTTTTCGGACGAATTACTGCATTAAAACAATAAACCGTTTCAACTCATTCGAATGATATCATGGAGCGATGATGACGTTTGCTCTGTTTTAATGACGACATTAGACTTAATGCGGAATTAAGTGAGTATGATGAATAATGTCATTAAGAGGATGTCATTCTTTATCATACCACGGGGACATAGTAAGTTTTATTGTGGATGTTTTTCTCTTATTCTATTTTACTTATTAGACCATCGAAATCCTTGATCACACATTTGAAGAGTATGATTTATTAATCCAGTGTGATTGTACTATAACCTAATTTGAATCTCAGTGAAATTCTGAACAGTTTGACAGCTTGAGGTTGTTTTTACATCTGCATAGAAGAAAGCTATATGTGTAGATATACTTAATCGGTATTAAAGGGAACATTTTTGACGTTTTCAAATATAAACTAGACTTTGAAAAAATAAGTTTTTTTTACTTATTATTGATTTGGCTGGTGCATCACCACATCACAGTCCTCAAGCTGTCTCACAGATATACACACACTAGCACATATAACGTTCTCCTGTTATTAGGATACATTTGAGCTAATTCATAACACATTCTAAAGTAAGAAAATTGGTCATTTGAATTATTCGGTATTTCTTAATCAAGTCTGGTTTCCCTTTAACATCGAACTTTGTCACATTCCTCAATAATTATATTCCTTGTGTGACGTATTTCTCAACATATCTAAGTATAATAGATGGACTATACTCGTACATACAGAGACCTATTATCATATATACTATGGGTAAAGATGTCCTCGTTTAATTACTCTTATAAGTATTCATATATCTATGATTTGTAACATTCCTGGCACAGTCAATACCGTGGATTACAATATAACGTGTCTGTATTTGTATTTTTGACTGGATTGTAAAGTATTTCTAATTTACCTGTTTTGTCTGGAAATTTCTGTAGTCCTTCGTCACATCGATTATATATAGTATCTGATACGTCTAAAGCCAAGAAGGAATTATTTAGGACAAAAATGTGTAAATGAACACGTGTCTGGTTGACTTCATCTTTATTGCTTTTTGAGGTAAAATATTCAACAGACTAATGATATCCCCATGAGAACAAACTGCACTCCTCTCTCAGCTGACTTGATATGGTTACATTTCCAAGTCCTTGATGTTCTTACCGCTGTTGGGTGGCCTGATGTTGTTTTTATTCGAGGCTAAATCTATCAAAGATCTTATCAAAATAGGTCACAAATACCTTCAGTTCTTCAGTTTAATCACCAGAGTAGGAAATAGATGAGGACAGACTTTTCTACATCAGCTACTTATTTCTATATTTTTCTTCAATATCTGTCGCAGTTGATACGATATTCAAGGGCCCGATATATCACGATTTTCTTGCGAAGTGTTGACACCTGACGGACAAACTCACAACACAGGGTTTCGAGAGGTTGATGATAATTATAGGGAAGATTTGCGGTTTTTACGGTATCATATTTCTTTGATGCTCATTAGTTTGACCGATGGTCCGTTGTTGCATACCTTGTTCTCATTTGAGGCGGTAGCATTACTTACTTGGATTGACCAATATTGAGATGGCGGGTGCCGTAGTTGAAGCAACAGACGCTAATTCTTCTGTAACACCTGGTCTAATTATCCTTCTTCTTTTTCTCCTTGAAAATCTTCCTTATTTGTTTATATATAAAAAAACTGTTGACCATATTCATCGTATATACTAGGCTTTTTTAGTTAGTTATATCCCAGCTTTCTCGATCTATGGTATTAACATTATGAGGTTTTCGTCAATGATGTCGACAGCTGACTGATAAATCACTCAATATTTCTACATATCTAAGTTTTTTTCTGTACGGTATAAAGTAGTTTGATGCTCATTAGTCAGCCCGGTAGCTCTGTTGTTTTTAACCTTGTTCTCAATTGAGAACGTGATATTTCTGGTTAGATTGAACAAGCTCTAGGTGGAGATTGTTGATAAGGCAGTAGACACTCCTCCTTCTACCTATCTAAGGGTATCCGTGTGAATATTTCTCCTGTTCAGGTTTTATTTCTTTCATTTCTTTTTCCTTAAGTTTTGCTTGTGATTAAAAAAATGCCAGTATTTTCTTTTTTATGTCGTTGACGTAGTCACGTTTGTGAACAGTTAACGTCATTTTGAACATTAATGCATTCTTTTAAAGAAAAAGAAGAATATGGTTTTCAAAAAATTGTATCTTTTTTATATTTTAGTGTTTGGGGCATAATATTCTATCTATACGTCAAGTTGGACAATAATCCAATTGGGCTTTGTTCTCCAGCTATACCTTCTTTCTTAATCTAGTTGTTTTATGATGTGATGAAGCTATCACATAATAAGTGATGGTGACCTCTTGGAATAATATTGGTAATTCTACCGGCAACACACCGGTAAATAGGACGAAAAATTGTAATATTGCTCAACTTGTAGATGTGGAAATTAACAAACTATATCTTATCTATTTTCTTCTTCTTCTTCAAACATCGGTTCCTTGAAGTTCGTACAAATTTGGAAATTTCTACGTAAATATCTTGATCCTAATCTACAGTTGTTTAGCTTTAACATTAACGACTATTCATTTAATAGTCAGCCTGATGAGGCATCACAGTGATATCTTACAGAAAATGCATCATAATTGATCGTACAAAGAATTTATTCGTGTTTTTACCATTATTATGAAGTTCCCAATACTGTAGTGTAACGTAGGATTTGTATCTCTTAACGTTGTCTGTTTAGCTTTAATTACACCGTGGTCACTACTAAAAGACACGGAAACTAGAGCACTTCTGATAATACATTTGATATCAAATTGTTATTGAATATATGGTAGATACGGATTTAAAATGTATGTCAATCTATGGAGCACGCAATTAAAGAAAGAAAACAAGACAATTTTCATAAATATAATTACCATGAAATCACATAGTCTATACAATATTAATCATCACATATATACAGCGTTGTTCTACATGTTGTGCAGCACTATGCGCTTGATCACGTCAAACATTCACCAATCAATCATACACTCACTGGACGTCCGCACGTCATCAAGTCTTGCTCAATTCAGGTATGTAGAGATGGACACATCAGTCGATGGCATTGTTCTATTTGAATTGATATTGCGTTGATACACATGGAATTGAGCATTAGACAGGAAAATCTTAAACAACGCAGCATCGTGGGTTTTACATGGTCAGCAGTTAGAACAGAATAATCTTTAATGGTTACTACGAGATCAATTGCTTGTGTAAGAAAGACAACCAGGTTGAATTGGTATCCATGGTAACCAGTTGTGTAGCTGTTCATGACTACCTGTTCGAGGTTGGAGGTCAAATGTCATTATTAATATACCACTCTTTGAAAGGGTTAAGGTTGACCTAGTTACTGATTACCGCGGAGGCCGGTTATCATCGTCATCGCTGGCGATAGAGTCTGTCTCACCATCTACGTCTCGAAATAAGTCAAAAGACGCCAATTTTGCTTGTTGTTTTTCTAGGTTCATCTTCCTCCATTTTATACGTCTGTTCTGAAACCACACTTTCACCTGGGCCTCCGTGAGACTGAGAGAGCACGCCAGATAATATCTGTAATAGTTAGAAAAGAAATTTGAGAAGGAAGTCAAAGTGGACCGTTGTTATACTGACCAACACTGGGGCTATAGGCCATCTATGACTAAGGGGAATACAGACATTATAGTGACGTATACGATATTTAAAATGATGCTACGTTTATTTTTATTTTCCTTTTTTTCATTCGATTTTTTGATAACGATTTAATAATACTTCGTTCGCATGATAAGTAATAAAGAGATAATTGAGTCTGGGGTATCACGATAGAACGCTTTACTGGTTGTCTATGTGGGGATTTACATCGGAAGGTGTCTACAGAAAATGGACAACTCCACGAGTCACAACCCAGGCAATTAACCAGGTAACAGGGCAATGATCAAAATTTAGCCACACGCTGCCATGACCAATATTACCCCTATTAGATAGATGTATGTCATTTTCTCTTACCGTTCCGTGCCAACCATGTATTGCTGTTTTTCGAACTCTGCCTCCATCCTTTCTAGTTGGTCTGGGGTGAATATTGTCCGGATTCGTTTGCCCTTGCCAGTTTTCCAGTCTGTTTTTATATTCGACTCATTTAAAGTAGATTCTGCTTTATCTGTGAACACATAATAAAACAAACAGTTTGAAAAAAATAGTGATAAATAGGTACCTGCTATGGTCTGTGTATCGATGATAAACATGTCTACATTTATGAACTTTTGTAAATAGCATATTGTTTCTTTCAGGTCTAGAAAGCATAAACAGAATAAGAATAGAAAGATCAATGATGAACAATTAAGATGAGCTACACATTTTAAGATATTGTTTGATTTTTGCACTTATTAAAACACTTTCACCAAATGCATCAATCGCATAAGTGTTTATATTTAAACGAAAAAAGGGCAGCTATACTCGTAATGTTAATCAATATTAGTGCTAATGAGTGTATTGGAAAGAACACAATGACACTCCCCTGGCCAAGCATTAAGTGGCGTTCAATAAACGTCACGTTAATTCTGATCGCATTGTTATAAATTTATTCAAACCCAACTTGTTATAAAAAATGATTTTATTATATCCTCTCTACTAACATTGGATGTAAAGAATTGACAATAAGGTCTTCAAATAAACCTTCTGTGCTTGTAGAGAATTATTTGTGGAACACCTGAAAAATGTATTAGTGAGGCCCTTTACGTCTATACTGTTAAAAGTTCGGCCACGCCCAGCCACGCCTTTTTGATCTCCATTGCGTTTTTATGATCTTATTCATTATATGGGTCCCTCATTACTAACCAAAGGCCTATTCTCGTAATATATTGATCCAATCTGAATCAAACACTCCAACAAAACACTTGCTTTTCATTCTGGGTTTGGGAATAGAGTAAAAGCTTGTTGGTGTCCGGCCACCGTTATCCGGAATGTATCATTACGGGATGCGTTCCATTTAAAGTTTCCATGCCCGTTAGTGTGGGATTTTAATATAATTACGAATCTAATTACGGGTCTGTAGTTAAATAATTATATGTATTCCATGTTTACTTTTCATTGAGGGGGTTTTATCAGGCACTTTAGCAATAAGTGCCTTCACCAGCAGAGTCCTGTCAATATTTTCGCCTACAATAACAATTCAAAAGTGTTCGCAGATGTTTGTGAATAACTTTCTTTGTGTTTTCTATATGTACTTAAATGACATTCGTGTCAATATTCCTTTCTAGATATGACAAAATCATGGGGTGTCTTTTCGTAATAAGATATAAACACAATACAAACACGTGTATTTATCTAACAAATGTTTTCTATGCTACCATCTAGTTAGCTCATTGGGTCTGCATAGAGCACTGGAATAAATACGTATGTTTACAGAACAGGCCTTTAAGATAGTGCTACGGAAAATAGAACTCTTTTGTAGTTTTTTTTCTACAAATAAAGGAATTAAATAAGTTAAAATTATATGGTGTGAATATGAAATATCGTTTTCCTGTGTTATTTTCCTAAATAGAGTGATGAGAAATGTACACATGAACTTACTTAATGTTGAACAAGGTAACACACAAAAAAAGCCTGTTAAACTAAATCTTTGTTAGCCATCTATTACACACAGGTACTTCAGGTCATAAAAAATATGGACAACTTTCGTGTGAAATGTTCATGGCCTGGAATTTGCTTAGCCCCTTCTGATTTTATACAACAAACATTAGACATACCGTATATTAGAAAAAAAAAGAAACGAACTTTAGAAATGACCCCATGTAATTGAGATAAAACCAATACCTGGGAGTCAGACTTTAATAATCATTATTGAAAATTTAAAAATTGTTTGATTTAAATCGACATGATACTCATAATAGTCCAGAACGTTATGAAAAAGTGTATGTGTGTTTAAAACTAAGAATGACGTGTACATTTCCTTCTCCATTTTAATCCCTTTACAGAATTTCCCGTATATTCTATTCGCTATCCTGTTCTTTATCATAAAATCTGTAATTTACATATTCAGTATACCTTACATCATAAAAAGCGTCTCACAGAGCTTATCCTGTAAATACTAGATATATAGCATTCATATGATTCTATCGTGTGACGTCACAGTTTATATGGAAGACATCGCTCATTCATTAATTGTAAATTTGGAATTTGTCTTCTCAATATTGATTTCAATCTTATCTAATTTGATTCTTTCCGTCATTTATTTTTTTTTCATTTAATTTTCTCTTTAATTACGATAACCCCAAAAATGTTGTACCCAGTTACTTTACAAGTGTGAATGTCCTTCCGTCAAGACCCGTCATTCACGTTCAAACCCTGTGTACTAATAAAGCCACAGTCACCTTATCAGGACCCCACACCTGCGCGTTGAGAAGTAGTGCTCTAAAAAGTCTCTTACGAGTTCTTACATCTCAGAATAATTACAAAATTGATTAATTCAATCCAAAATTAAATGACACTCGATTTCATTTCAGACCAAATAAAGTGAGCAAGCATTGGGGTTCACAATGGGCACCGTGGTACGTTGCTTCCCTTAAGGCGTCGGTGAATGTAAAGACACTTTGGAATATTAATACTGAACTGTTAGGAATTATAGCCATTGCAAACAGCTTATTTAAATCACAGGGGAAGATTTGAGTTTGTTTTACTATTCACTCTATACTCATGAAATATTTAGAACGCATTATGCGGTTACAATATTTTATCTTCGAAATACCAGTAAAAACACATTCAGCTTGGTGTTTCTGAAACATGTTGTGATAATTTCAGTGTGACGGTCCCCGTCGGGCACCCTACCAGTACCCCGGACACAATAAATAGTCATTGACGCTTCTGTAATAGAGAAGGGTGGGTGGCCCAAATAGCACCCGCTTTACAAATGATGTATTAAATTCTGAAAAGGCTGATATCCTGTTGTTCCGGAATAATTCTGATCTATTTGTCCTCGCAGGGGGCCAGTGTTGTCTTTAATTACTGGCCTAAAGATATACTGCGATAAATTGTATCCCTGATGTTTCTATTGTTCAGCGTATCCACACAAAATGAAGATCGTTTCAGGTGTAATTTACTGTCAACTCTCTACCACATAAATACAATCAGACAAACTTGACGATTTTATAAATTTGTATTTAATTGGAAAATATTCCAACTCTGTGGAACTTTTATTTTTAGAGCACGTGGGATGTTTTTAACGTTACATTCTCCGTTAAGAGATAAGAGTAAAGTTATCTATGTAACTGATATCTCAATGGGAAACGTTTTAGAAAATTTCTAATAAAGCTGACTTGACATTAAACTTTGAAGTCTGACAGCTTTAGTAGATCATTCTATCCACTCAAATTAACAACTACATCTTACACCGATACACTTCTTATAACACAGAACATCTCCTACACTGCTGAAGCTAAGTCTTACCTTGCCTCAAACACATCCTGATTCACAAATAGCTTATTAAGTTTTAAATTGTATTTTGCTACATATTTTTTTGTTTTTCTACGTCATCGTTCCACTCATATTTCATTGACGTCAGTTAAAAATAAACTGCAACAAATAACTCTAGATTCAGAAACAGAACCCATTTCCTGCATAAGGGCCAGATGTGTCCGAGATATTTCACATGCATTCTATATATATTAATGTTTTCTTGAAGGTGAGACTAAGGCTTTTTAGTTGATCTTAACATTGGAGAGACATCTAAAGAGACTTTCTTGGACCCTGTGGAGTCGTTTAAAGAGACTCGGGTAGACCTTAAAGAGTGGTGTTAAGTGCCTCTCATAGACTCTGGAGAGAGATCTAAAGACTCTCTCACAGACCTAAAAGAGCGGTCTACAGAGCCGCCGTTAGACTCTGGAGAAATGTCTTAAGACTCTATCACGGACCTTAAAGAGTGGCCTAGAGAGACTCTCACGGACCGTTAAGAGTGGTGTTAGGTGCCCTCAAAGTGTCTGGAGGGAGGTCTAAAGAGACCATCGTAGACTCTGAAGATCGATCTAAATAGTTATTCTGAGCAGATGTACAAATGGAGGAGCTGGTGACTATCTCACCAAACAACAGACGGGAGACCCGTCGCATGTCACCCAGAGCAATCAGGGTAAAGTATCTTTACCCATGGACACCACCACAACAGCAGAGACAGGGTTGTCAGCTTCATGAGAAACGTACACCACGACGGATAGAAAGCGTCAAACCACGTCGTATCTTCAGCCAAGTTTTACGTAGGCCAACACCTTAGGGAGACATACACGTGAATAGCACCTTAGATACAGAAGCTCCAAACAAATAATTAAACTGCGTAATACAGATGTTTCGCCCTTCTATAACTCGTCAGTGATGCCAACGACGTAAATATTGAAACCGAGGAGGCGTCTGAGGAAAATCCGGAAAGTCAAAATTTAGATGATTTCATAATCAAATATATTTTGTAGTTTTCACCAGTCTGATAATTTACATTGAATTACAGAATCCCAGAATCTGGAAAGTGGTATTGTAGATCCCAGATCTAACGAACCTCCCACACTGTATCAACCATTGTATATTCCCATAGATTTAATTCATACATCCTCAGTTTTCAGATGATTGGGAAATAAAATGGAATGAGATTAAAGCTGAAGTAGATACGACAAAGCTATTTTTCCAGCTCAACTCACTACATATTTTCTTTAGTGGATTATTTTAATGGGAGATATTTAGAAATTCAATAAAATAAGACGAAGTTAGTGATTTCCATGACGACGGACTTCAGCATCATTCGTATCTATACAATGTAGACTGTTTTCAGACTGACAGTGTTAAAATTCTGTTACGAATACCAAATAAAGGCTGGCTGATTGAGATTGAAAAATTAATAAGAAGAAAAATATTTTCAGTGTCATTCAGATATCCATAATGTAGACGCTTTATTATCTTTGTTTCAAACATAATTAAAAATAAGTAATATATAGTAGGGGGCGAGTTTAGTCCTTTACCAATTTCAGTTTTAATTCTCTGTCATACAATAATTCTATTTTGTAAAAACAATTTATTACAATTTGGATGGAAATAGACAGGACGAAACCTCATCCTCCATGACACCGACATACAGAGCGAAAGAAACTTAAATAAGTCTTTGTTATCATTGTATACTTAACGGCACTTCAACACAGAGATGGCCATCAGGACCAACATATAGTGGATAGAAAAAGTAAAATAAATAGAATGTAACATCAGACAAACGGACAATATAAAAGACTCACATATACTGTTTAAAATAACAAAGGGGCTATGGTAAACAAACCGAAAACTTCTAGAAAGAAATTGAATATATTTACTTTTTTCAAAACATGTATGCGACTTGTTATTGTAGATATTAAAAGGCTGTATGAGTTCTTAATTAAATGCTTAATAAATCTAAACCTGTATACCTGTATCTTAAAATACTTCATATGTTTAGAAATTTGACGGACAATCTTTAGGCATCAATGAAGTATAATGTCCAAGCTTGATCACTTACTATAAAATTATTTTCGGATTTTGAGGTATGACAGATTATCATACACTTAATTCATAGAATAAAGTATATATTTATACATTAGAAAAGAAAACAAAAAGCAAACAAACGAAAAATAAATAACAAACAAGCAAAAACATGATTTTTTTGTTGACATTATGCTACTCTCACTCTCATAAATAGATGACCGACGGAGGGGTTTTAATCGTTATATTTTATAGTTTGTTTAGGTTTTTAACTTACAAGAAAGATCTTAATTTAAATGTCATGAGATTGGTAAGTGTACAATTCTTAATCAGGTAGGTCATAAAATGTATCAAAGCGAATTACACATATGAAAACGAACACATGGTACATGGGTCTTAATTTTCTCCACTCCATATTTCCCCGCCATTTATTTTATATCTTCAAATATCATACCCAAATTATTCTATTTTGAATGTTTCGCCTTCGAAACGATTCTCAGTGTTAATTTCTTCATAGAAAAAGCTACGGGTCCGATAAAATATGGACCGACTTCAATATTGCAAACAAATTATCCAACTTAGTGTTATGTGGAAAGTATTTTACAGCCAATGAATTTTCGGAATGAAACGTACAATTAGTAATTTGATTAGAAATAAAACCTTACCTTTTACTGGATTAGTGTTGGACTGTTTCTTGTTCGGATGTGATATTGGTGTTGTAACATTTCTGTTGCTAGGTGATCTGTAGGGATGGCAGTTTTCCTGGAGTCGCGCATGTCTTCGAGATGCTGATGAACTTTCTTTAATTACATGTTGGTTTTTCGGTGAATATTGGTCGGATTTTTCGCTCGGAGAATGTTGGATCTCATCGACTCGATCCCGACTCAGGATGGCGTCAATGGTAAACGAGTCGGACTTATTACGGACTGTCGTGTTCGGTGTCGATTCAGAGTTTACACACTGCACATTAAAATTGGGATAAGGATGATGTATAAATGCCGGATGAATTGGGAGCTCCAGGGGCTTCATATTACATGTAGAAAAGGGCCAGAATCCGTGTGAGACCTGGTAGGGCGAATAAGCCGTGGTGTTCATCCTGGAAAGTTTTCTATTAACTGTTAGACTTTAGTTATCAAGTTAGAAAAAAATCATTTGTTTCAGTTAATAAGAAAAAGCACTCATCATCAAATCAATGTTTAACATACAGTCAAAACAGGCAGAATATGTCAAACGTCACAAAATAACCGAGATAACGTCTAGGCAGGCACCAGAACCCTAACTGTACAACTCGAACTATGGTTTTACTTCAGGCGGGACGTTTGCTTCTTCCAAAAGTCTTAAAGACAGATAATATGATTAAACCAAGATGTTACATGACATTTATACGCCTGTACGGAGTGATGCCGCGGGTCATGTGACTCGGCTAATTAAATAGAGGCGTGCTATTGATTGGATTAGGAGTGGTGGGAGGGGCGTGGTCATTCAAATTGCTTCTCGTTTCAATGTCACATTAGGTGACAATGTATTGTCGCTGTCTGGTAATGTTACCTACTATACGCCGATCCACTAATTTATTTTTCCTCGGCACTTTCACAGTACTATTGAACGTATTTCACAGCTCACTATAACTTCGAAGTAAATTTTCTATTGAATATTCTCAGTCAACAAAATCATATCCTCCTCGTTAAAAATGGAGACATGATATAGGACCGACCCACTCCTTTTACAGAAAGACATACATGTAACGTGGACTTTCTGTTGAAAATAAGGTTGTTTTCGACAACAGTCAGTTTAAATTCACTGTTATACATTGGTTTACAGGGAATGGACAAAATAAGTCAAATTTCACTTAGTCTGCACTTTAATTCTTCACTGTAATTTGTTCTGCACGGATGCTTGATTAATATACGGATGATATAAGTATTGTATTACTTACAAGTGCTTCAATGAATACTTGTCTTACTTTCTATAACAGTAGTATACAACATTTTGTTACTTTGTTACTTATAACAATAGTATACAACATTGTGTTACTTATAGCAATAGTATACAACATTGTGTTACTTATAACAATATCATACAACATTGTGTTACTTTGTTACTTATAACAATATTATAAAACATTGTCTTACTTATAACAATAGTATACAACATTGTGTTACTTATAACAATATCATACAACATTGTGTTACTTTGTTACTTATAACAATATTATACAACATTGTCTTACTTATAACAATATCATACAACATTGTGTTACTTATAACAATATTATACAACATTGTGTTACTTATAACAATAGTATACAACATTGTGCTACTTATAACAATACTATACAACATTACAAAATGTCCCTATATTACAGTTTCGGTTTCGTCAGTGTTTGTTATTATAATTGACTCGTCCTTTTATTTGGTAAACTATGTAAACTAAAGTACCCGGTAGCTTTTATACATTTTTCTGTACAAAAAATCTAGGAAGAAGAAAAGGTCAAATATAAATGCGAATTAAAAAACGAGACCGGCATTCCGAGGCGTTCTGTTATTTCTATGGTAACATTGACACAAGGCAGTTTCAGAAAAGATTATCTATTTGGGTGATTATTTATATTTTGATCAGAACACCGTGCTAATACATCTGTATAATGAAATGTATAGTGTTTAGAGTACAGTAGAAACTGTACACCGAGGATCTTACTGAATTCCTTCTTATCTCTGTGTCATTGATATAAACCTGGCACAGCACAAATTAATAGGACCCAGTAACAAGTTGTAGCAACTTGTATGACCCTGTGTCATCAGTGGTTATTAATTGTGATCTTCGTTATCGTTATATATCTCATCTTTCACAATTTAAGAAAGTATGTATTTTACTTATGTTTGGTATGGGTCTAGATTCTGATATAGATCTATGTTTTATTATCATTAATTTATTTATATGTTGTTATTTTAAATGATATAATTTAATTAGTGTATCGTTCAACAACGTCTGTGGTAGTCAGCAGTTAACTGTTACAAATTAAATCTGTCATTTCCTGACCAACGCACAATAAAAAAACGCAACTTTCACACCCGAGGTGGGATAACGTGATGGCTATGTCCGGAAACGCTGTCCCAGCTCGCTTCCCGGTATTAATTAATCGATTATCACTGAACGAAGTGTAACTTGTCAGTTAGATGTGGGTAATAAGACCCGCGGCTTTCCAGGTATATCTAACTGACTTCTCACTCACTTCATTAACATAATGTTGAAGTGTCGCTGAACTATTAGTGGTCTCTCTCATCCGAGTTACTAAATTAAGCTTTATTTATCATGAAATTAATTAAAATGCATCCTGCCCTTCGTTCGTATTTTGTTCAGAATTAAAATGCATTTTAATTTTAAAACGTTTGTATTAACATAATTGTTGATGGATGTTTCTGCGTTTTTCACTTATACTGATGAATAAGTCAGAAAGGTGGAGAATACGGATGAGAATCTTACATAAATGTCTAATGCTCCATTAATATCTACATTTATTTGTCTGTTAAAACATGGAATTTATTTACGATCGGGACACTAGCAAATAAAACCTTTGCTTTTCTTGACGATATTGGTAACACGTCGGCATAGACAAATACGGATTTTTGTTAAAAAGTGTGATTCGTGAGTTAATTAAGCAATCAAATATAATTAGTACAGTTGTCAATTTTAGCGACATATACATTGTACGATTATAACAACCCGATACATGTACCTGAGGCGAGAAAAAATCCGATCTGACGGTAAAGAAATTACAGACGTGACAAAACTAATGAATCGTGTGTCAGTATGTCATCATAATTATATTATAATTGCCAAGACATATTTAGTGGTGACAATAATCATTCTGATTAACTTCCAACAAACATCATCAGAAAAAAAGGATACAAATATACGGTCATCTTCTGCTCTTGTTTTGTTTTACTTTTGTTTATTTTTTATTTATGGGATTTTTTATTTGTATTTGTTTGTTTTTGTTTTTGTTTTTGTTTTTTTTTTTGGGGGGGGGGGTGTTATTTTTTAAACCGCATATACACACGAATAATATAATATATGTTAATTAAAAAACATAAATTACAAAAGACCATTTTTCTCTTCCATACATTCCAAAGAGCAACATTATAAAGACTGATTAAAGGAAAGAAAATGAACGCTTTTTCTTGTCTATTTTGTTTTATTTAACAATTTTTTCCAAAGGAGAGGAAACAAGAATAAAAAGTTGAAAATGGTAAGGGAAGAAGAAAAGTATGGTGTGGTTGTGAAGCAAAGGAATAGCTAGCAAGGAGGAGGGAATGGAGGAAGAAAAGTAGGGTGTGGTTGTAAAGCAAAGGAATAGCTAGCAAGGAGGAGGGAAGGGAGGAAGAAAAGTAGGGTGTGGTTGTAAAGCAAAGGAATAGCTAGCAAGGAGGAGGGAAGGGAGGAAGAAAAGTAGGATGTGGTTGTAAAGCAAAGGAATAGCTAGCAAGGAGGAGGAGGGAAGGGAGGAAGAAAAGTAGGATGTGGTTGTAAAGCAAAGGAATAGCTAGCAAGGAGGAGGGAAGGGAGGAAGAAAAGTAGGATGTGGTTGTAAAGCAAAGGAATAGCTAGCAAGGAGGAGGAGGGAAGGGAGGAAGAAAAGTAGTGTGTGGTTGTGAAGCAAAGGAATAGCTAGCAAGGAGGAGGAGGGAAGGGAGGAGAAAAGTAGTGTGTGGTTGAAGCAAAGGAATAGCTAGCAAGGAGGAAGAAAAGAAGGATGTGGTTGTAAAGCAAAGGAATAGCTAGCAAGGAGGGGGGAAGGGAGGAAGAAAAGTAGGATGTGGTTGTAAATCAAAGGAATAGCTAGCAAGGAGGAGGGAAGGGAGGAAGAAAAGAAGGATGTGGTTGTAAAGCAAAGGAATAGCTAGCAAGGAGGAGGGAAGGGAGGAAGAAAAGAATGATGTGGTTGTAAAGCAAAGGAATAGCTAGCAAGGAGGAGGGAGAGAATGGATGGCGACTGGTACCAGATTAATGACCTTGTCAGGGACAGTCAACTGTATACTATGATATGTATCGAAAACCGCTATTTTACGTTCGATAGATATATCGGATCGGAAGTTTCTGTATCGAACAAAATATCGATCATTAAGAGAGAATAAATGCACTGTCAAAATATACCACATTTAGTTGTTTTTTGTCGATCAAATTTCATTGAGAGTGTTTTCGCTTCGTAAAATCAACATTTCACTAGAATAGAGAGCGGCTATCCGTGACCTGAGGTCATGAATATTAATGAGGAGTAGAGAAAAACCCAGAAACATTCCCGACAACAGATGAGAAATTTTATAAAGAAATATTTTAATGGGTAGAAAGCAAAAGCAACGCAGTGGTACGTTTGCGAAGGTTGTAAGAACAATAAAAACAATACTGGAACGCTTCCGCTCCGCCGCCATTTTTTGTGCGACGTCATTGTAAAGTTCCCGCCCACTCTAGATTCTAGTCTTTACTGGATGTCGTTTAGACATGGCATCGAGTGTTTGATTGAAAACGCAGGCAGATTAAGAATGAATAATTTGTGTTTACGTTTTCTTGGTCGTAAATGTAATATATTCAAATAAATATTAACAATTATTGGTAAAATTTTTTGCATTAACAAACCAAACCACAAAGAAAATGTTTTGACTTGAATCACAAGCGAAATTACAAGTAGAACATTACGGTTGTTCGATTAAGAAGTTTTCAATAACTTCATTAAAACTTGTACATGCCTTCCTTTCAAATTTGTTCTTTTGCATTTATAGTCGTGTTATAAAATAAAGATTGGTCTGTCTTCAAATTACTTGCTAACAAGATAATAAATAATAACAGATGATGTTTTATATCTTCTTATTAAACTGTATTCAAATGTCAATGTGCAAATTGCCGCAACTTGGATTCGAAAATAAAGAACCTCAATTAAGAGGCCACCTCTCTATAAAGGCCACTTTCATAATTTCCCAACAGTGGCCGTTTAATACAGGTTAGACTGTTTTTATCTCCCTCAGATTTAATGATATGAAAAATTGTTCAAGACATACATGTAGCAATCAGTGTGAATTTATAATGATAACGTATAATTATGCATAACTAAGTTCTTGTACGGGTAAACTCTGGTATAAATTGTCTTATTTGTTCCCCGCTGGGTTAAGAGATCATTGCAGTGTTATTAGACTTTCGTTGTGTCCAAAATCCAATATCTCCACTTGGCGAGAAAAAATTATTTATTTATTTAATTCTACCGAGAGGATTTATCTGAAACAAGAAAGTACCTGATACGAGTTTGTCCCGTTGTTGTTATTTTCTCATAAATCCAAAAACAACCATGGGTGCCATCTAGAAAAGCAAGTATTGATTTCAGTCATTTCAACAAGATAGTGAATACCACTATATGACATCGTTAGATGGTCAAATTCCTTTATTATTGATAATACTATTTTTTAAACTGAAAAATTGTCATCGCAGAACATAATTAGTTATAAACGTATTTCAGTACACTATTTGCCAGTGAAATTTAGAGAAATATCTCATTAACAAAAGATTCATTTTCACCAGTGAAAAAAAACCAGCATTTTTTTTGTTTACACTTTTGCAGACTTACACCAATGAAAACCATAGTAAACGTTTATTTCCCGAAAGTCAGCAATGAATGTAGAGCTAACACGTTAGATATTTCAAGGGGATTCATGCCATTAACAGCGACAACTGTAGATTACCGCCATATTTTCAGCCGTGTAGTAACTTGTCACAGGTTAAACTCTCTTTGAACGTTTTACAGGAAATTTGGTCTCTAAGTGACATGAGTAAACAACATTTTCTATGTGAACATACAAATAAATTTACATTGAATTATTTTTGTGTTTTCATATTTTTAGAGGTTTTTAAAAAGCGGACTACATTTTGCCGCGTACTGCGAAGTTATCATGAGTGAGTAGTGTCCGCAAAAAGCCTATTCAGCTTCCACGTTTCATATTTATTCTAAAAATGCCAGTAATTTGGCCATTTTGCTTGTGAGAGTGAAATAATAGAATTTCATAGTGCCTCCAGTAATAACAAATATATTTCATTTGTATGTCTAATATTTTTTGTATTTTTCAAGAATTTGCAGCACGAGCGTAAGATACTAAACATTAGATTACTGAAGACACTATTAGATATTCCCTATTTATCATGAATGGAATTAAGATAATTATGATGAAAGGAAAAGGAATCACAAGTTGGGAACAGCGCATAAAGGACTTTACAGAAAGATGATCACTGCTAACACACGGTATATTCGTTAAATCATGATAAAAAATGTTTATCCAGTAAAATGCCTGGAACTCTTGCTTTGAAGCTGTTCCGGTAATACGTTTGACAACTGTTGATTTGTTTTGTTGAGGATGACATGATAGCATTAACCGATTTGTAAACAACGGATTTTTTTTAGACATTTGGCTTTGCGGACTGCCAGGATAGGGATGATGAACTAAGTCTTATCGATACCGGCCGCAAGACGGTCCTGTGTCACGGGATCGTCGTCAGCGTTATCTGACAATAGTAGTGAACTTTCGCTATGTAAACAATGAACAAATTTTCAAGAAACAGTTCCATTAGGACCCCAATCACCAAGAAACAGTTCCTCCAGGACCGCAGTCATCAAGAAGCAGATACCTCAGGACCACAATCACCAAGAAACAGTTTCCTCAGGACCATAATCACCACGAAACAGTTCCCTCAGGACCACAGTTACCAAGAAACAGTTTCCTCAGGACCATAATCACCACGAAACAGTTCCCTTCACCAACACACAGTTCCCTCAGGACCATAATCACCAACACACAGTTCCCTCAGGACCATAATCACCAACACACAGTTCCCTCAGGACCATAATCACCAACACACAGTTCCCTCAGGACCACAATCACCAAGAAACAGTTTCCTCAGGACCATAATCACCACGAAACAGTTCCCTCAGGACCACAGTTACCAAGAAACAGTTTCCTCAGGACCATAATCACCACGAAACAGTTCCCTCACGGCCACAATCACCAAGAAACAGTTTCCTCAGGACCATAATCACCACGAAACAGTTCCCTCAGGACCACAGTTACCAAGAAACAGTTTCCTCAGGACCATAATCACCAAGAAACAGTTCCCTCAGGACCACAATCACCAAGAAACAGTTTCCTCAGGACCATAATCACCACGAAACAGTTCCCTCAGGACCACAGTTACCAAGAAACAGTTTCCTCAGGACCATAATCACCAAGAAACAATTCCCTCAGGACCACAGTTACCAAGAAACAGTTCCCTCAGGACCATAACCACCAACACACAGTTCCCTCAGGACCATAATCACCAACACACAGTTCCCTCAGGACCATAATCACCAACACACAGTTCCCTCAGGACCATAATCACCAACACACAGTTCCCTCAGGACCATAATCACCAAGAAACAGTTCCCTCAGGGCCATAATCACCAAGAAACAGTTCCCTCAATGCCATAATCACCAAGAAACTGTTCCCTCTAGGCCATAATTACCAAGAAACAGTTTCCTCAGGACCGAAATAACGGTGGTTTGGTAAAAATGGTTGGCTCATATAAAAGATTGAAAATTAAACGCGAAATTCATGACAAAATAGCAAGTACAGAAATATAATCATTGATCGATTATTATAAAAAATCATGTTTAATTTCACAGTTTTCGAAATAATCCATAAGTTATCGTTTATTTTTACACCTCAGAGAGAGGCAAGTGGTGTGCCTCGAGCAGCAAAAAATACCTGTATAGAAGTACTTACATGACGGACCCGGATCCGGACCGGTTAGGTCGTCCGTGTAACAAACACACCTGAGATTTACCTGATTACATGTAGATATTTATATAGATATTTACAAAACGATAGAAAAAGTAATACAGGAGTAGTGAAAATAAATAAAATTTCCTTTCTGACGGTTTGAGATATTAAATGATTCATTGCCGAAACAAAAAGAGGCGTCAATTTAATGTTAAATGTTATATAATACATAAACAGTGTCCGTTCACCGAGTTCTGGTAAAAAGTGGCACTTTTTTAAAAAATGAAGAAAGACAGATCTACGTGTCTGCGGTATAATTTCCTTTGTAATCTATCGTTCGGAATATGCCGATTACTTATATTTGTTTACAACGGATTGTCTGCAAACTGACAGCCTCCAAGTCGTCGTCAATCAGGTGACGCGCTATCATAAAATTGAAATCATGAAAATATACGGACGGATTTAAAAGTCAGAACTATGTACGGGTTTATCTGAATTTCTGGTTATGTTAAGCATTTGCTGTGACAGGGGTCAGACAATCGTATGTAATAATTTGACTGGGAATTTGGTCGAAAATAATGGACCATCACAAACTACTGATGATAATGCTGTATGTCCTTGCTCCAGATATACAAGACAATTGACATATATTTGTGTCAGTCAAGTCAGGTAATGTCAATAGGTCCTTGTGTACGATAAACGTATGTTACCGACGACAGTATCTAGGTTTCTTTTGCCTAAACCTTCGTCACTTCGGTGCCATGGGCCCGGACATGTTTTCTGTAACATGTCTATCATACGCATTATTTGGTGATTGAGGCCCAAAAGACAGCACCTCATACATTTTTATTTTGAAAAAAAAAAGGATGATAATAGTAGATGACAATCCAAAATTATTATATAAAGTCGTGATTTCTAGGGGATTTTTTTTTACAAAGTGCCACAAGTGACCAGACTCGGTATACGGACACTTATTATTTATGCATTATATATGTAAACATTAAATTGGCGACTCTTTTTGTCTCGGCAGTGTATCATCTAAAATCTCAAACCGTCAGAAAGGAAATTTTGTTTATTTTCACTGAACGTACCCATCGGTTTTACTTTCATCTCAGTACTAAGAAAGATGTTCCTGCATTTGAAACTATCTTAACGTCTTCTCAACATATGTTCATCATACAAAGCAAAGTTATACAACTTATATAAAGTATAAAGTCCTGTCTGAGAGAGAGGGGAGAGAGGAGAGAGGGGAAGAGGTATAGAGAGGGAGAGAGAGAGAGAGAGAGGCGGGGGATGGGGGGGTTGGGGTGGGGGGTGGGGGGTGGGGTGGGGAGAGAGATAGTCAGGAGAGAGAAAGGAAGTAGGGAGAGAGAGGGGGGATTGGGAAGGGGAGAAGAAGTAGATAGAGATCGAGATAATTCAAAATCTAAAACAAATAGTAAAGAATGTACTTTTTACTTGCAGGCCACGTGGTAACTCCATATCTATGTAAATGGCATTATTCATTTGGTACAATCGCTCATATGAATGCCATATTAGAGCGGGTTCCGACTTCAACTAATGTTATATTAGAGCGGGTTCCGACTTCAACTAATGTTATATTGGAGCGGGTTCCGACTTCAAATCGTTCTTACAAATGTTATATTAGAGTGGGTTCCGACTTCTAATCACTCTTACTAATGTTATATTAGAGCGGGTTCCGACTTCAAATCACTCTTACTAATGTTATATTAGAGCGGGTTCCGACTTCAACTAATGTTATATTAGAGCGGGTTCCGACTTCAAATCACTCTTACAAATGTTATATTAGAGCGGGTGCCGACTTCAAATCACTCTTACTAATGTTATATTAGAGCGGGTTCCGACTTCAAATCACTCTTACAAATGTTATATTAGAGCGGGTGCCGACTTCAAATCGCTCTTACTAATGTTATATTAGAGCGGGTTCCGACTTCAAATCACTCTTACTAATGCTATATTAGAGCGGGTTCCGACTTCAAATCGCTCTTACTAATGCTATATTAGAGCGGGTTCCGACTTCAAATCGCTCTTACTAATGCTATATTAGAGCGGGTTCCGGCTTCAAATCGCTCTTACTAATGTTATATTAGAGCGGGTTCCGACTTCAAATCACTCTTACTAATGCTATATTAGAGCGGGTGCCGACTTCAAATCGCTCTTACTAATGCTATATTAGAGCGGGTTCCGACTTCAAATCACTCTTACTAATGTTAAATTAGAGCGGGTGCCGACTTCAAATCACTCTTACTAATGCTATATTAGAGCGGGTGCCGACTTCAAATCACTCTTACTAATGCTATATTAGAGCGGGTTCCGACTTCAAATCACTCTTACTAATGTTATATTAGAGCGGGTGCCGACTTCAAATCACTCTTACTAATGTTATATTAGAGCGGGTTCCGACTTCAAATCACTCTTACTGATGGTATATTATATCATATTAACTTTCTGTACCGTGTTACATAAGCCATCTGGTTAGAATGCATATGATGAAGTGTTTTTTGGTTACTTTTGTTTCATTTTTGTCCATCTGGCATGAAATTGTTTGGTGAAATTTCTATGTAAATGTCTCTTGATTAGCAAATAAAAATAGTAAATATCGATACATTACTGTATATAGAACTGAAATAGTTTAACTTTCGCCCCCAAAGCATGTGCTGTCATGTTTACGTTTTGACACCTTTATTTTCATTGCCCAATAATTGGTTAGGGAAGTCCTTTGATGATGTATGGTCATCCCTTGACCACTACCGTATTCACGTCCTTTATGACCGAATTTGGAGAGTGACTTTTCCACAAAGAATGTATAGAGTGTCGATTAATTGCCTGTTAACAACTTTGGTGTTGACGGGTTTTCTTAATTGTCTGGGTATTGAAGGCGAAATGACTGGAAACATTCATTATAATCGAAATGATAGACTGGAAATGGTCACTATAAAATAACCATTAGAGCAGATCTGGCTCGTGTCCAGTGTGTAGGTAATTACTATCTAGGGAATTTAGTGTCCGGGGTAGAAATGGTCAGTAGTGATAAAATATCACTTAGAAAGGTGTTTTATTACAGTGTGTGTACATATCATTAAAGTGCAGGTATACTTCTCTGTAGGTAAAACTTACTGACATATCGCCCTGTAACCCCTTGATTAAGAGCTCACATTACAGGTGTCCTATCATTCTGATTATTTCAGTTAAGCAGTCGAACATTCCGAACAATACATGTATAATACATCGGACGAATTTTAGTCTCGTATGGAAATTATGAAACAAGTAGAAATTTAAGGAGTTTTATCAATCGCGTGTGAAACTGAAACAAAAACATTTTATAGCTTAAATAGTGACATCACATCATATAATTTTATTGTTGAAGTCATACCAGGGTTATGTTATTATTATTACGTCATTATTATTACGTCATATTGATAATATTACAATGAAATATGTTATTTCTGTCTTATGCACGATGTATATTTATACTAGTCTACACATACCAATATAATGTGTGTGTTTTAGTCTACACGATATAATTACATGTACATTGTATGGTGTGTGTTTACATGTACCAATCTACACGATATCAATATAATGTATGTTTACACGAAATCGGTTTAATGTGTGTATACCCGTCTATATATCAGAGTTATGTATATATATATCTATATATTTATTGATTTACACGTGATCAGTATTGTGTATATATATACACGATATGAGTTGACATATGTAAGTCTGGAGAGTTGATTTTTAGTCAGTGATCATACCTTAAAAGGGACAAAACGCTGCAATTTGTAACGGTGATAGAAATTACTTAAAAGTAGTCATATTGTGTGAGATATATAAAAATGCTGGAAATAGTCGCATTGGCAGAAATTCCAAACGATACGGAAAGTTTTTCCCATGGGTAATATATATCACAGATCCCAGGTGTTTGCCTATTGTTGATAATTATACTCCTCTCGCTAACTTAACAACACGTATACATTGAAGTTCACCGACAAAAACATCACTGCTTATGTCATCAGAAATATTCACCGGGTCCAGTGTGCATTTAATAAAATGAAGAGCTTAGTTACTATATAAAGCCTATCTTCTAGAAAATTACCTGACAAAATACATTTCTATTTACCTTAAAAACATTTCATTATTCGCAACGGCAAGATTAAAGGGCCGAATCGACTAGGCTAGGTGTGCGGCAACAAAACCTCAGTACACCGCGAGGCCGATATAGGAGGAGTTAGTGGGCGACAATGGGCAACATGGTTCGCTTGTTTGTAATTCATTTAGCTTACTGTAATAGGGGAAGGTGCTGTGGTTTATACGATATATAGATTTACCCGAGAGCGTTTATTTGTGTCTAAATAGCACGGCAATCTGGTGAATTAAGAGATAAATCCACTCGGGTTAGGAACACAAACCTAGCGTATACACTATTAAAATGTTTGTACAATATTTAGAACTTTTTTTCTTTCATCTATCAACATTTCCTAACACGCCGGTGTCAATTCATAGGGCTAGTATTTAACGATTTACCTGTAAGTAACGCCATTTAGAATTATTGGTTGTACTGTCTGACCTTACACTAAAGGATTAACAGATAAAGACACAATTATCGTATATTCTCACTCTTATGTAAACAAGTCTTGATCGTGTTTAATGAAAATGACGAATCTTGAGTGACTCAATTCACTAAGTTTATACTGAAATGATACATATGTTGCTATTTCCAAAACCAAGGATATTACGCTGACAAATATAGATACATAGACATATTAAAGACTGAGTTGACATGCATATCAGACAAGAAAATTTTACGCCAAATCATTTATATATAAGACTTTATCGACCGCAATAGTTGATATTAGAGACTTGTTTATACAGAAGGATTAATTATCACAGACCAAGTCTTTACACCGAAATAGTTGATATAACAGACAGAGGTTTATACAGAAGGATTAATTATCACAGACCAAGTCTTTACACCGAAATAGTTGATATAACAGACAGAGGTTTATACAGAAGGATTAATTATCACAGACCAAGTCTTTACACCGAAATAGTTGATATAACAGACAGAGGTTTATACAGAAGGATTAATTATCACAGACCAAGTCTTTACACCGAAATAGTTGATATGACAGACAGAGGTTTATACAGAAGGATTAATTATCACAGACCAAGTCTTTACACCGAAATAGTTGATATAACAGACAGAGGTTTATACAGAAGGATTAATTATCACAGACCAAGTCTTTACACTGAAGTAGTTGATATAACAGACAGGTTTATACAGAAGGATTAATTATCACAGACCAAGTCTTTACACTGAAATAGTTGATATAACAGACAGAGGTTTATACAGAAGGATTAATTATCACAGACCAAGTCTTTACACCGAAATAGTTGATATAACAGACAGAGGTTTATACAGAAGGATTAATTATCACAGACCAAGTCTTTACACCGAAATAGTTGATATAACAGACAGAGGTTTATACAGAAGGATTAATTATCACAGACCAAGTCTTTACACCGAAATAGTTGATATGACAGACAGAGGTTTATACAGAAGGATTAATTATCACAGACAAAGTCTTTACACCGAAATAGTTGATATGACAGACAGAGTTTATACAGAAGGATTAATTATCACAGACCAAGTCTTTACACCGAAATAGTTGATATAACAGACAGAGGTTTATACAGAAGGATTAATTATCACAGACCAAGTCTTTACACTGAAATAGTTGATATAACAGACAGAGGTTTATACAGAAGGATTAATTATCACAGACCAAGTCTTTACACCGAAATAGTTGATATAACAGACAGAGGTTTATACAGAAGGATTAATTATCACAGACCAAGTCTTTACACTGAAATAGTTGATATGACAGACAGAGGTTTATACAGAAGGATTAATTATCACAGACCAAGTCTTTACACTGAAATAGTTGATATAACAGACAGAGGTTTATACAGAAGGATTAATTATCACAGACCAAGTCTTTACACTGAAATAGTTGATATAACAGACAGAGGTTTATAAAGAAGGATTAATTATCACAGACCAAGTCTTTACACTGAAATAGTTGATATAACAGACAGAGGTCAATACCATGTACAGAATGAGTGACTATCCTAGACAGCCTTACAATAGAACTTGTCACAGAGACGGCAAACCTGTTACCAATTGTTATTTTCCAAAGTTAATTGATTTCGTTGCACTGGGACCGGAAATGACCAAGGATTATGCCTTTAAGTTTTGTGTTTCTGTCCGGGAAATCTTCGTCTTCAGAATTGTACTCTGATTGTAGGTTATATGTGTTCTTTTACTATTGATGCTAAGTTTCGGTCAATTTTAGTATGAACATTTTAATCAATACTAATTCTCTTTTGTGTTTGGTACCGTATGCTACCTAGTGATACTCCTAACTTGATTAAACATTGGTACCTCGAACTCTAGACCGAAAATTTCTGTCTCTAAAATGATAATTTCATGTCAATATTCACATTTATTATGCCATTATTGATTTTCCGCATTGCACCACAAAGTCTTGACTTTATTTCAAAGCAAAACAAACACGTTTGTCTCACTTACCTTTTCAGACCTTATATTTCATTATTTTGAAGTCATTCCAGATTCCAGATTCTCGACGCTCTCTCTCTCCCTCTCCTCCCCCCACCCTCTCTCTCTCTCCTTTTGGTGTACTCGTATATGTCAATTTCCTCTACCAAGACACAAGTTTGCTCTGTCACCCGAAGCAACGTTTGCACGTGTAAACATGTATTACTGGTACGTCATACACATGCTTATACTGTTATAAATTGTATGTGAGAAATTGACAAATGTTAAATGATGGCAAGCTGCAGGAATGGTTCAAGGAGATATAACATACAGACAATTAAGTAGCTACACGTTTTATTGTCAGTCCTCGCTTAATGCCGCGTCTGAACCTAACTGGACATATTGACGAGAGTCCCAGGTCTGGTAGACCTCAAAGGCTATGGACAGAGAAGATAGATTTTTGTGTTGACAGACAGCCCCTTTCATCATTGTCTGTTTCTAGCCAGCTGAAAGGCATAGTCAAGCAAGAATGCAATGGCACGTGATCATGGAATATATTGACTTGGACTTGCCTTGATCTGATGAAAACCGGTTTTCTTACTTAGTTTGGGCACAACACTTAGTGGTGACGTTATTACTCTTTAGGGAGGTTTTACTCAAAATTGTAAGCTCTGCTTGTCAATGCACGGGATTCAAAAGTTCAAACCATTGGAGAATCGCGGACTGCCTTGTTTAAGGGATTGCATAGATTTCCTAAAAACAAGTTGCAGCGTTTGGTCTATGGCATTAGACGACAGGTTCAATAGTTAGAACCGATTGGTTAACTAATCTTCTTGGTCAAGTAACACGTTTTGGTGATCTGATGACGTTAATAAATCACATTCACAATCAAATGTTTTTCTAGACTTTGGAAATGTCGTTTTGAACACACATTATAAATAAAACCAGCACTTCCGGTTTTCTTATAACCTGTTAATAAGTCACATTCAAAGTCAAATGTTTTTTCTAGACTTTGGAAATGTCTTTTTGAACATAAATAAAGACAAAGGAATTAAGCCCAGTGTAAGACATGGGTGGTTCCTAAGTGTATCTAAGACATGGGTGGTTCCTAAGTGTATCTAAGATATGGATGGTTCCTAAGTGTATCTAAGACATGGGTGGTTCCTAAGTGTATCCAAGATATGGGTGGTTCCTAAGTGTATCTAAGGCATGGATGGTTCCTAAGTGTATCTAAGATATGGGTGGTTCCTAAGTGTATCTAAGACATGGGTGGTTCCTAAGTGTATCTAAGACATGGGCGGTTCATAAGTGTATCTAAGACATGGGTGGTTCCTAAGTGTATCTAAGATATGGGCGGTTCCTAAGTGTGTCTAAGACATGGGTGGCTCTTAAGTGTATCTAAGACATGGGTGGTTTCTAAGTGTATCTAAGATATGGGTGGTTCCTAAGTGTATCTAAGACATGGGTGGTTCCTAAGTGTATCTAAGACATGGGTGGTTCCTAAGTGTATCTAAGACATGGGTGGTTCCTAAGTGCGTCTAAGACATGGGTGGTTCCTAAGTGTATCTAAGATATGGGTGGTTCCTAAGTGTATCTAAGACATGGGTGGTTCCTAAGTGTATCTAAGACATGGGTGGTTCCTAAGTGTATCTAAGACATGGGTGGTTCCTAAGTGTATCTAAGACATGGGTGGTTCCTAAGTGTATCTAAGATATGGGTGGTTCCTAAGTGTATCTAAGACATGGGTGGTTCCTAAGTGTATCTAAAATATAGGTGGTTCCTTAGTGTATCTAAGACATGGGTGGTTCCTAAGTGTATCTAAGATATGAGTGGTTCCTAAGTATATCTAAGATATGGGTGGTTTCTAAGCGTATCTAAGATATGGGTGGTTCCTAAGTGTATCTAAGACATGGGTGGTTCCTAAGTGTGTCTAAGACATGGGGGGTTCCTAAGTGTGTCTAAGACATGGGTGGTTCCTAAGTGTATCTAAGATATGGGTGGCTCCTAAGTGTATCTAAGACATGGGTGGTTCCTATGTGTATCTAAAATACAGGTGGTTCCTTAGTGTATCTAAGACATGGGTGGCTCTTAAGTGTATCTAAGATATGAGTGGTTCCTAAGTATATCTAAGATATGGGTGGTTTCTAAGCGTATCTAAGATATGGGTGGTTCCTAAGTGTATCTAAGACATGGGTGGTTCCTAAGTGTGTCTAAGACATGGGGGGTTCCTAAGTGCGTCTAAGACATGGGTGGTTCATAAGTGTATCTAAGACATGGGTGGTTCCTAAATGTATCTAAGATATGGGTGGTTCCTAAGTGTATCTAAGATATGGGTGGTTCCTAAGTGTATCTAAGATATGGGTGGTTCCTAAGTGTATCTAAGATATGGGTGGTTCCTAAGTGTATCTAAGATATGGGTGGTTCCTAAGTGTATCTAAGACATGGGTGGTTCCTAAGTGTATCTAAGATATGGGTGGTTCCTAAGTGTATCTAAGATATGGGTGGTTTCTAAGTGTATCTAAGATATGGGTGGTTCCTAAGTGTATCTAAGACATGGGTGGTTCTTTAGTGTTGGGTGATGGTGGTGATAGGCTGTATATGTAATCAATTATGCCAGCCAAATCTGGTGTCTAGAATCAGACAATAAACATATACAGCTTTGCAAATAGATACATTACTTTCGCAAAAAGTATTAACAGAGCTGATGTGCGGGTGGTATAAAAATAACAATGTTGTAGTTTATAAAAATAGGTGTTAGTATTTTATGAAGATTAAATATTGATGGTGATGATGGTACATAGATATAGAAGTTGTCAGCAACATATTTTAGTCCAATTTTGCTTAATTTTAACTGATTATCATATTACATATAAAAATGAGAATTGCATACAATAGGGTATAGATATATGTGACAAAGACATCTGTGTACTTGGATGTGGAAATCTGTCATGACTTCTGTCACTGTATCTTCGTACTGTTAATCAGAACCTGACTGGATGGTAAGAACACATGTCTATATATATATATTATAAGATAGTACGATTGATTCGTTAATGCCGCCCTTCAGCCTGATTTTGTGCTGACAATGTTAGATCGGTGACTCAATAACAAAACATCACGTGACGTGACAAGACGTGGGAACAGTGTTATCACATTAAGTCCAATTTTCTTCAATCTGAAACGCCCGATCAGGTAAGCGACGAGCCATTGTCAGTTACGGAAAGTTGAATTAGAGCGTACAGGTAGTGTGATATCAACAACAGGAGAGAATTTTACAGGTGTGGCATGCAGGCTGATTACAAATTAAATCATCATTTTCTTCAATCATCCGAAAATAAAATTATAGTTAAATCAATCACTGACACAGGAACAGTAGAACATGGTATTCCTTTTGTCGCCCGCGATAAGTGACTATCAGATACATAAAGCCATGTTACATGCCTGATAAACATGCGAATAAGCTAACAAGTCAACAACAAAAACTTTCTTACATCTTTAGAAAGATCTATACACATGGGGTGGGGTGGGGGTGGGGTGTTTGGTGGGTGGCTGGGTGGATGGGAGGGGGGGAGGGGGGGGGGGTGGCGACGTCAATTTTGATGACTGCTGTAGCATACAGTGTATACACCCTTTTTTACCACGATATATGATTTATATGGAGTGTTATGTATTGTTGGTATTTCGTATGCAAAATATAACTTTTAGTCTTTTATTACAAAATATTACTATTTTAGTGACAAAAAACAAAACTTTTAAAGTCTTTTATTACAAAATATTACTATTTTACTGACAAAAACATAACTTTTAAAGTCTGTTATTACAAAATATTACTATTCGATTTTCGAAATTTTCATTCACTAACAAAATTACATTTTTCTTTTTTTTTTTTCAAAATATATAATGATGAAAAGATATCAAACTTTTTCTGTTGTTTGCTGCTGTTGTTTGCTGCTGTTGTTTGATGCTGTTGTTTGATGCTGTTGTTTGCTGCTATTTTGCTCTTTTTTGCTACTGTTTTGGTGTTGTTTGCTGTTGTTTGCTGCTATTTTGCTGTTGTTTTGCAGCTGTTTGCTTCCAAAATCTCGTTGTTTTTTTTCTTATAATTTCCATGAAATATTTCAGTTAGTTTGGATACAGGTGGTACAGCGGTAAACAATACTCAATATATATTATGATTCTCTTAACTCTGAATATGTTGGATATTATAACACAATAATCAATGAAGATTAAAGACTCACAAGTACCCCTTGATATTCGAGAAGACTCACGATTTGTTTATTGATACTACATTTTAAACACTCGAGGTTACTTATGGAATCTAAAGAAGGATTACAGTTAAAGAAGACGATACAGTCCAACTTAGTCCTATTCCTGCTCTTTTAACAAAAGCCAGCGTTGATCATTTGAGACGACAAATTTGTGGTATGGAACGATAAATCATATCGAATTTTTATTTTTATTTGGTTTTGCGTATGTGTTCATGAGGGAGACAGACAAGACAGAACAAGTTACCTCCCCTGTGATACTGTTCGTTGACATCACACATTCTAGTTATCTCCCCTTGTTCCACATAAGAGTATCACTATTAACCAGCCTACAACAAGTATACAGCTAGTAAACATGCTGTTTATCTGTAGCCATCTTGATTTCTGTATTATTATCTCAACAGAAGACCCGATACTCTGGCATTATATGATCACAACCTGTTCTGTGTCTGTGTATAGTTGTCTTTCTCACAAATAATCGGGGTCTAAACTTACACATTATAAATTATACAGATGTAATTATTCTAACATATCACTTCGGAATCAAATGTGAAATTCCGTCCTCGTAAAACATGATTGACATTAACGATATACCACGGGTAATATGAATGTGTGTTGTGGTGTTTACGACTTAAGTGTCTGTACCATTATACAAGATTTAACATGCGTTTGGTTGGAATAATAGGTATATTGTTAACTAAAGAGAATAGGTACAAGTATATGCACGTGGGGTAAATGTGAATGGTTTAAATGTAAACACAGAAAAAAAGTCCATCAATATAGACACGCTTCATTGCCTCGCTGCACTATGTACATGTAGTGTGTACACATTAGAGAAGTTTGCAAAAATATTTTGACTTGACTGAAAGCGGCTGCATTCAAGTAAACAAATTACAGTTCATTTAGAACAAGGATGTTTGGTGAGAGTAGGAGAAATACAGAAACAACATTCTACACTGCACACTAACATAGGATTAACATACTACACACCACAACATCACAGGATTAATATACTACACACTACAACATAACATGATTAACATACTATACGCTACAACATCACAGGATAAACATACTACACACCACAACATAACAGGATTAACATACTATACGCTACAACATCACAGGATTAACATACTACACACCACAACATCACAGGATAAACATACTACACACCACAACATAACAGGATTAACATACTACACACCACAACATCACAGGATAAACATACTACACACTACAACATCACAGGATTAACATACTACACACCACAACATCACAGGATTAATATACTACACACTACAACATCACAGGATAAACATACTATACGCTACAACATCACAGGATAAACATATTACACACCACAACATCACAGGATTAACATACTTCACACTACAACATCACAGGATTAACATACTACACACCACAACATCACAGGATTAACATACTTCACACTACAACATCACAGGATTAACATACTTCACACCACAACATCATAGGATTAACATACTTCACACTACAACATCACAGGATTAACATACTACACACTACAACATCACAGGATTAACATACTTCACACCACAACATCACAGGATTAACATACTACACACCACAACATCACAGGATTAACATACTTCACACTACAACATCATAGGATTAACATACTTCACACTGCAACATCATAGGATTAACATACTTCACACCACAACATCATAGGATTAACATACTTCACACTTCAACATCATAGGATTAACATACTTCACACCACAACATCACAGGATTAACATACTTCACACTTCAACATCACAGGATTAACATACTTCACACTACAACATCACAGGATTAACATACTTCACACCACAACATCACAGGATTAACATACTTCACACTTCAACATCACAGGATTAACATACTTCACACTACAACATCACAGGATTAACATACTACACACTACAACATCACAGGATTAACATACTTCACACTACAACATCACAGGATTAACATACTACACACTACAACATCACAGGATTAACATACTTCACACTACAACATCACAGGATTAACATACTTCACACCACAACATCATAGGATTAACATACTTCACACTACAACATCACAGGATTAACATACTTCACACCACAACATCATAGGATTAACATACTTCACACTACAACATCACAGGATTAACATACTTCACACTACAACATCATAGGATTAACATACTTCACACTACAACATCATAGGATTAACATACTTCACACTTCAACATCACAGGATTAACATACTTCACACTACAACATCATAGGATTAACATACTTCACACTACAACATCACAGGATTAACATACTTCACACTACAACATCACAGGATTAACATACTTCACACTACAACATCATAGGATTAACATCTTCACACTACAACATCATAGGATTAACATACTTCACACTACAACATCATAGGATTAACATACTTCACACTTCAACATCACAGGATTAACATACTTCACACTACAACATCATAGGATTAACATACTTCACACCACAACATCACAGGATTAACATACTTCACACTACAACATCACAGGATTAACATACTTCACACCACAACATCACAGGATTAACATACTTCACACTTCAACATCACAGGATTAACATACTACACACTACAACATCACAGGATTAACATACTTCACACTACAACATCACAGGATTAACATACTTCACACCACAACATCACAGGATTAACATACTTCACACCACAACATCACAGGATTAACATACTTCACACTACAACATCACAGGATTAACATACTTCACACCACAACATCACAGGATTAACATACTTCACACTACAACATCACAGGATTAACATACTTCACACTACAACATCATAGGATTAACATACTTCACACCACAACATCACAGGATTAACATACTTCACACCACAACATCATAGGATTAACATACTTCACACTTCAACATCACAGGATTAACATACTACACACTACAACATCACAGGATTAACATACTTCACACTACAACATCACAGGATTAACATACTTCACACTACAACATCATAGGATTAACATACTTCACACCACAACATCATAGGATTAACATACTTCACACTTCAACATCACAGGATTAACATACTACACACTACAACATCACAGGATTAACATACTTCACACTACAACATCACAGGATTAACATACTTCACACTACAACATCATAGGATTAACATACTTCACACCACAACATCATAGTAACATACTTCACACTACAACATCACAGGATTAACATACTTCACACCACAACATCATAGTAACATACTTCACACTACAACATCATAGGATTAACATACTTCACACTACAACATCACAGGATTAACATACTTCACACTTCAACATCACAGGATAAACATACTACACACCACAACATCATAGGATTAACATACTTCACACCACAACATCACAGGATTAACATACTACACACCACAACATCACAGGATTAACATACTACACACCACAACATCACAGGATTAACATACTTCACACCACAACATCACAGGATTAACATACTTCACACTACAACATCACAGGATTAACATACTTCACACCACAACATCACAGGATTAACATACTACACACCACAACATCATAGGATTAACATACTTCACACTACAACATCACAGGATTAACATACTTCACACTACAACATCACAGGATTAACATACTTCACACTACAACATCACAGGATTAACATACTACACACCACAACATCATAGGATTAACATACTTCACACCACAACATCACAGGATTAACATACTTCACACTTCAACATCACAGGATTAACATACTTCACACTACAACATCACAGGATTAACATACTTCACACCACAACATCACAGGATTAACATACTTCACACTACAACATCACAGGATTAACATACTTCACGCTACAACATCACAGGATTAACATACTTCACACTACAACATCACAGGATTAACATACTTCACACTTCAACATCATAGGATTAACATACTTCACACTACAACATCATAGGATTAACATACTACACACTACAACATCACAGGATTAACATACTTCACACTTCAACATCACAGGATTAACATACTTCACACTTCAACATCACAGGATTAACATACTTCACACTACAACATCATAGGATTAACATACTTCACACTTCAACATCACAGGATTAACATACTTCACACTACAACATCACAGGATTAACATACTTCACACTACAAGATCGTAGGACTAACGTACAACACTGTACAACAATGTCAGAGCAAAGTGTAAACTGTACAACAATGTAAGATTAACGTGTTACACTGTACAACAATGTAAGATTAACGTGATACACTCTACAACAAAATAAGATTAACGTGCTACACTGTACAACAATGTAAGATTAACGTGATACACTCTACAACAAAGTAAGATTAACGTGCTAAACTGTACAACAATGTAAGATTAACGTGATACACTCTACAACAAAATAAGATTAACGTGCTACACTGTACAACAATGTAAGATTAACGTGATACACTCTACAACAAAGTAAGATTAACGTGCTAAACTGTACAACAATGTAAGATTAACGTGATACACTCTACAACAAAATAAGATTAACGTGCTACACTGTACAACAAAATAAGATTAACGTGCTACAATGTACAACAAAATAAGATTAACGTGATACACTGTACAACAAAGTAAGATTAACGTGCTACAATGTACAACAAAATAAGATTAACGTGATACACTGTACAACAAAGTAAGATTAACGTGATACACTCTACAACAAAATAAGATTAACGTGATACACTCTACAACAAAATAAGATTAACGTGCTACACTGTACAACAAAATAAGATTAACGTGATACACTGTACAACAAAATAAGATTAACGTGCTACACTGTACAACAATGTAAGATTAACGTGCTACACTGTACAACAATGTAAGATTAACGTGATACACTGTACAACAAAGTAAGATTAACGTGCTACAATGTACAACAATGTAAGATTAACGTGATACACTGTACAACAATGTAAGATTAACGTGATACACTGTACAACAATGTAAGATTAACGTGCTACATTGTACAACAATGTAAGATTAACGTGCTACACTGTACAACAATGTAAGATTAACGTGCTACACTGTACAACAAAGTCAGATTAACGTGCTACACTGTACAACAAAATAAGATTAACGTGCTACACTGTACAACAATGTAAGATTAACGTGCTACACTGTACAACAAAATAAGATTAACGTGATACACTGTACAACAATGTAAGATTAACGTGCTACACTGTACAACAAAGTAAGATTAACGTGCTACACTGTACAACAAAGTAAGATTAACGTGCTACACTGTACAACAAAGTAAGATTAACGTGCTACACTGTACAACAAAGTAAGATTAACGTGCTACAATGTACAACAATGTAAGATTAACGTGCTACACTGTACAACAATGTAAGATTAACGTGCTACAATGTACAACAATGTAAGATTAACGTGCTACATTGTACAACAATGTAAGATTAACGTGCTACATTGTACAACAAAATAAGATTAACGTTCTACACTGTACAACAATGTAAGATTAACGTGATACACTGTACAACAAAGTAAGATTAACGTGCTACAATGTACAACAAAATAAGATTAACATACTACACTGTACAACAATGTAAGATGTAGCATTAACATACTGCAATGAACAGCAAGGAACGTTATTATACAACACTGCGGAATTTACCTGTAACATTGTAGCATTAATACATAACACTGTCGAGTTTATATATAACACTGTAGCATTAATATATAACAATATAGTGTTTACATATAACATTGTATCATTAATATATAGTACTGTCGTGTTTAACTATAACATTGTAGCATTAACATATAACACTGTAGTGTTTACATATAACATCGTAGTATTAACATATAAAACTGTAGTGTTTACATATAACACTGTTTTATTAATATATAACACTGTAGTGTTTACCTATAACATTGTAGGATTAATATATTACGCAACATTGTTTACAAATAAAATTGTAGAATTAATAATAATCAAAGTACTAAAAGTACTAAGAGGCTAAACGTATTGAAAAATGTTCACAAATAACCGCTAAGATATATTACTTTCCCCATACTCCTACACTTTGGAATGCAAAAATTACTTAAATAAGAGAACCAGAGGCTATTTTTCTTAATTTTAAGCGATTTTATATCTTCTTTAATTCTTATTTCAAATTCGACGACAATAATGTGAATAAATAAAAATAGGTAAAAAAGAATAACAAAATACACACAGCCATATATTTATCGCTAACAAGCCAAATGACAAATAGCTCTATGATGAAGTTAACTGAAATAAAACCTTTGAAATACCCAAGATGTTGCAATTACTTTCCTATCAATATGAGGATTTAAACAAATCGAAAGGACTTTATACCTACTTCTTTATTTTGAATGTATTGCAAAGTAATAGTCCTTACTTATTATAATCATATTTGTAGTTGAGGAAAGTAGATAAGGTATACACAGCATTTCAGATAGATAAAAGTGTAAGTAATTACATTAAATGTATTTACATGCCTATCTTCCTTGAAGTATCATGGTTAGACTTTTCTTCCAGTAATTACGTCTATGAAGGCATAGTTCTACGAAATTAAACCAGACTTCAATATATATACAAAATTTACAATATTTTAACTATAGCTACTATTATTTCTAATCTCCAATGCATTAGATAATGTCACCATGACACGCTAAATGAATAAATGTGTTATGGAAAAATTTCGTTTTAGTTAATTGATGATTATAAACATGAATATTTTGGGTTTTTTTTATACGCGCTTTGTTTGAAGGAATATTTTCATTTCAAGGAACTTTGATACACATTAACAAACATTGAGAAATCAGCACAATCAACCTTCATCAAATAAAACTAAAAGACAAAAAATATAGGTTATAACAAAGTCAACATCATGATCAGTACAGTATTAAAAATATATCAGTCATAAATCATGAGCACCAAATGTACCTTGCCTACTTGAAAAAGTGTCATGGCGGTGGATGTGAAAATCCTGAAAAAGTGTCATATCGGCGAGTGTGCGCGTAGGACGAACAGTCCAATTTTGTGACGTCTAATGAGGTAAAGTGATGTTATATATTAAGACGACCTTACCACTACGACAAGGATTAAAGCAAAACTGATGTTTTGTTTGTAAGTTTTGTTTGTTTATAAGTGCTGTTAGTTGATAATTCAAACCAAGCCCCCCAGACTAGCTTCTTATCATGGCGCCAACTCACACGTACAGTGTTCTGTACGCTTACGTCATGTCGAGAATTCCGTAAAATATATTGTTCAAAATTTATCAATAGTTCAACCACACTGTGCTTCTTTTTTGAAATATATAGTAATCGTATTGTTATTAAAAAAATAAACTAATTTTGGATGCATTATTTACGCAGAAAATTGCCGCTAGAGGGCTCTAACTCTTTTCGATATTTCAGCCAATGAGAAGGCCAGGATCGGTAAATTTTGTCTGAAAGGCCGTCGCAATAGGCTATGCGTACTGAGTACGTTTAGCCTAAAAATGATTGGTTTCTTAACGTACATCACTAAGTTTTACCTACATCACTAAGATGTTCCTACATCACTAAGATTTACCTACATCACTAAGATTTGTCAACTTCACTAAGATTTACCTACATCACTAAGATTTACTTACATCACTAAGATGTTCCTACATCACTAAGATTTACCTACATCACTAAGATTTGTCAACTTCACTAGGATTTACCTACATCACTAAGATTTACCTACATCACTAAGATGTTCCTCCATCACTAATATTTACCTACATCACTAAGATTTGTCAACTTCACTAGGATTTACCTACATTACTAAGATTTACCTACATCACTAAGATGTTCCTACATCACTAAGATTTACCTACATCACTAAGATTTACTTACTAATATTTACGTACATCACTAAGATTTGTCAACTTCACTAGGATTTACCTACATCACTAAGATGTTCCTACATCACTAAGATTTACCTACATCACTAAGATTTACTTACAACACGTACACCAATAGTATTGTGTTATTTTGTTAAACATTGAAATATGTTAAAATTTTTCTTTCTGCCAACAAATTGTTTGTGCCCAATATCATATTTCTACATAATCATACCAGGAAGTGGAGATACTGTATTCAATAACATGTTTTGAACTCTTTCTACTTAACCAGCTTCTATGTCACGCACATCTGCACACATTTGATATAGCGCATATTGGAATGATGTCAGCTACTTACAACTAGATTACATTTAACCAATGAGGTGATAATTTATTTCAAAATTCATGTCTATACAAGAAGTCAGAAATAAATACGATCACGAAAGTTTAAATATATGTGCACTGTGTTTTAACAAGCACGTAACATGGCAGGCCTGGTCTCTAGTTTTCAAATCCTTACATTGTATACAGGTAAGTTGTGATTTATATTTCTCACCTTTTATCATATATATGTACAAATCACCATCAGATACTTATATCTATATATAAACAGGTATTCATTAATATGTAGATATATCCATCACCACGACTTAACACATACATTATGTACAAGCTCGCCATGATTTTCATCAACACAGTCATTCTTGGTTTTATTTACACACAAATAAATGAGATCACACGAATAAAAAACGCCAAAATGAACTGGGTGGACAAAAAGTAGATACGAAGCTTTGGATCAAGCCTGGTGGATCTTGACCAGGAAGAAAGTTGAAGAAGAGAGGTAGAAACAGATGAATAAATAAATAGTTGCTGTGGGAAAAATTATCAATTCATCAAAACAGTTCAGAATACTTTAGAAGACAAATAGCACTGTTCATTTCAGTTTCTCAACAATACCACAACATTTCAGTTCAATGCCATCAGTGGAGCTGGAAAAGAGGCTTCAAATGTGTTTTTAAAGATGGCGACCATTTTGGATTTTGGTCCGACCTAATATAAGATAACAGCACTTGGCCAGGACCATCTCGTGAGATTATTATTTTAAACAGGTTTCAGCTCAATCTCGAACCTGAGAATAGATGTCCGAGAAACCATGATTGCGCAATCATGTTACAATGGTTGTCATATTGCACAACGCTAACTTGATATAACACAAGGAAACAAAAGAGGTCTATAGGGCCTGCAGCGCTCACATGGGACATAATCCTGCCAGTTTTTTAAAAAAGTATTTTTCTTCTTTTCCCCATAATGGGCCTCTTCTCTTCCATCTAAAAACTTTTTTACTATCACCCGAGGACGTTTCATACTTAATTGGGACAGAAACCTGACATTACTACAGAGGAAGAAGGACTTTACAGAATTTGCTCTGTTTCCCCTATTGGGCCCCTCCTTTCCTACCCCGACTCACTGTTTATACGAAATTGAGTTTTATTCACCGTAAATCTGGGCAAAATCCAATCCTTCTTACAGAAGAAGAGGGATTTTGAAAAATTTGCTAAATTTCCCATTTCTGGCCCCACTTTTCAGGCCCCGGGGGGCCAGACTCACCATTTATGCAAAAATGAATCCTGTTCCACGAAAAATGTTCCCCATGGACTTCAGCAAACTGCATCTCCAGAAACTCCAAGTATGCTTTAAGAGAATATGTAGCTATAGACGTATTTCAAGGAAATCGTAATACTGGGGAAAAATCATGGATATCGAAACCTGACATATGATGATCACTCTGCTATAGGTTTGGTGGTTCGTTATTATATTGTTTTATGTCCTTTCGACATCCAAGGATGTCCTCCCGATGTAAACGAAGCGAGTGCATCTTTTGAGTGCATGGTATTTTGGATAGTGTGGGATTGATACCGACTATATAGTGCTGTCGCACTGAAATACACTGTCGAAGCGACCCGACAAGATATCCCATTCGGCCACATCATAACAGACAACCAGTCATTACACTACCACAACGCTAACCATTAAGCAGGGAGTACTAACCACCGTTTTCAAACACTTGTATGTATCGGTCACATAGACGAACACACAACAAAGACCAAAGACGAGGTCCTGTCCAGGGAGACATTACTGAAGATTTAGTCGGCACAAGATCGCCAGAGAATGCGGACAAAATTGACAAGAAAAATCGAATCAAGATAAATTAGCACTATGCACGTTTCATGTTTAATGAATGAAGTCAAAACACTGAAAAGAGATCGTACTTATATTTAATCAAAATACACGTGACTGAAAAAATGACTTGTTTAGAATAAAGTATGAATGAAACTAACCAATGTATTCACTGTGAGCCACCATTTAGAACAGAACCAGAAATGATAATAACATAATCATATCAAAAGAGGGACTTCGTGTCGAACTCTTGGGCATCATCCAAATCAGAAAAAAAATCTTTATTGCCCGTGCCACTTTGATTTGAAAGATTTCACTATACCACTAGTTTACGATGATCGACAAAAACTAAACAAAACTTTTCTGTTACAGGTTGGACACTAGCTGGCGGGTGTTATTATGTTTATTCATACTATTACGGCTTTCGGCTCCGGTATTCCTATGCCTACATGTACTGTCCTGGGGCATGCTGCGGGTACTACTATTCTAGGTCCTGTTGTACCAGGTTTGTCATCTCCATTGACTTTTTAACAAATTTGGCAGCCCTTCATCCCAGTGTGCTGCTGACTTAACAAAAATACTAGTCAAATGATCGTTTTAACCTTGATTGAAACTTGTCTTAAGGTATAAACACATTTCATCACTGTGACCTTGAAAGTGTGTCAATGACATTGATTTGAACGAATTTGTATCCTTTATCCCAACATACCGCAAGCTCAATATCAACACCATGGGTCGTTTGGTAATTGAAAAATCGTTTAAAATCTAAGATATATGACTTCTGTGACCTTGGAAGTAGGTAAATATCATTCATTTGAACAAAGTTGGTAGTCCAGCATGCTGCAGTATCAGTACTCTGACTGTTTGGGCTATTGAGAAATCATTTGGAGACATTAAATTATTTGATCCCTGTAACCTTGAGCGCGAACCAAGGTCAGCAATTTGAACAAATATTCCAGCGCCTTATCCGACCATGTTATAGACCCACTATCAGTTCCCTGTGTAATTTCCTTAAGAAGTTATTCGAACATTTTGATAAATGTGACTTTAAAGTAGGTAAACAAAGTTGGCAGCTCCCAGCATACCATAAGCTCGATATCAGTAGTGTGGGCCTTTCTTCTATCGAGAAGTAATTGAGAGATATTAAAATATTTGATCTCTGTGACTTTGAACGTGTGTCAAGGTCAGTTATCTGAACAAAATTTTTAACACTCCATTCCAACAGCTTACATACCTAATTTCAATATCCAATAGCTATTGGCTAAAGATAAATCGTTTGAAAAAATTAACATATTTGATCTTTGTTTAGACTGGGATATATTGCTCAATATCTTATCTAAATCATCTGAGATCACATAAGGTCTCCCCCGTGTGCGAGGGTGCATAAGTACAATTCTTTTGCCTAGTCTATAGGATAGCATTTCATCCTTGTGACCTTGAATGTGGGCCAAAGTTATTCGTTTCAACAAATGTTTCAGCGCATCATTCCAGCATGTTACAGTATCAGTTCCCTTATTTAGAAGTTATTCGAACATTTGTTCAAATTTGATCTTGTGATCTTGAGAGTAGGTTAAGGTCATTCGTTGGAACAAACTTGGCAGCACTATATCCAAACATGTCACTGATCCGACCTGGGTCGTACGGTTATTGAGCAGGCGCTTGAAGATTTTAACATTTCTGGCACATGTGACCTTACAAGTATGTCAAGGTCATTAACAACAATGTATCCCTCTATTCCAGCATGCAACGGGCTACATTGTTGTTGGCCAAATATCAGTATTTGTTTTCCAGTTATGTAGAAGCTTTTTAAAGGATGGCCGCGACATAAGCTCACGTGCCCGATAGGTGAGCTAATATGGCAACTATTAACGTGTGATTTGCTTGTTGTGCAATGTGACCTAGTGTGGTGACATGCTGGGAGTCTTTGGTTATATATACTCAACAAAAAAAGAAAGGTTAACATGTTTCCTTGGCGAATACTTGTAAATAAGTGAAAACAAAATGACGTTTGTGCAATATTAGAAAATGGTAATGTTTTACATTACAAAATCCAAGGGAGTTACCAAAATCATTCAAGCGTGAGAATCTGTATTAGCGAAAGAGCTGCACGAGGTTTTCTGCGACTAAATTGCATCTTCGCCTGAATTTCATAAACATTCAAACTGACAACTGTTCCTTAGATCCTTAGGACATAGAAATCACCAAATCTTGCTATCTATCATCTTTATCATTATGCCCCGGCTGTCACAAGTACAGAGAGAAAGGGCTGTAGGTATGATCCAGGCTGGGCAGTCTCGTCGTCGACTTGCACGGCATTTTGGTTGCAGTGTTAAGACAATTTGCCAGTTGGTAAGTCGTTTAAACCAAACTGGGTCAACATCCGATCGTCCCCGAAGCGGCAGACCCCGTAAAACGTCCGCCAGGGATGACCGTCGTATACGATTGATACACTTACGCAATCGATTCGTAACCGCAGTAGAGACTACAAGGACATTGTTTGGGTGTCGTGTGTCTCCCCAAACAGTCCGCAACAGGTTGAGGGCCTACCAATTGAAAGCGCGGCGTCCCTACACTGGACCCAATTTGTTGCGACGTCACCGTAATAATCGGCGTAACTTGACCCATGTTCACCGTCGTTGGACCTTACGACAATGGAACAATGTTCTGTTTTCAGATGAGTCCAGGTTTTGTCTGCAACACGGTGACGGAAGGCGCAGAGTGTGGAGGTGACGAGGGGAGCGTTTTGCGAACTGCTGCGTCGCAGAACGGGACCGCTTTGGCGGCGGAAGTGTAATGGTTTGGGGTGGTATTTGTGAGGGGACTCGTACCAGGCTTGTTGTGTTAAATGGCAATTTAACCAGTAATTTGATATCGGGACGAAATTTTAAGACCAGTGGTTCTGCCATTCTTAAGACGCCATGGCGTTGGCGCCATTTTTCAACAGGAAGCGCACTAGCGCACACCAGTCGCGTCAGCAGAACTTTCTTGCAGCAGAATAACGTACAGGTGTTATATTGGCCATCTAAATCACCTGATTTGTCACCGATTGAGCATGTCTGGGACGTTCGTGGGCGACGCGTGAGAGAACGTCAAAATCAGCCGTCAAACTTGCAGGAGCTGGCCCAAGCCTTGATCGCTGAATGGAACAACATCTCTCCTCGAATTATCCGACGGTTTACGAGTTCCATGCGACGACGCTGCAATGCTGTTTACTTAGCAAACGGTGGCCATATCCATTACTAATGGTGTTGCCTTTGAAATTGACCCCAACGTCCTTTACAGTCGAATAAAATCAACTGAACGCAAAGTTTTATAATGAACCATGACTGCAGTTTCATCAGAATTGATCAATTACTTTATTCGTACATGACTGGTAAGGATTTATGAAAGGGTTAATTAATTAATCACAGAATAAAGTAGTGTTACCTTTCTTATTTTGTTTAGTATATATCACATTATAAGACAACTGTTACAAACATTACTTTTAGTCGGCAACGCACCAATGTCCTCTTGATATATCTAGTTAGAGTAGTATAAAAATCCTATCACAGTTTCTATACACGAATCTCAACTTTCTTACTGTCATATTGTCGATACTTTTACAAACACCACAGAAGATTTATGTGTCCAGAATCCTAACACATCCTGGACGAATATTGTCCTTCAGACTGCCTGTAACATTGTTTGTAACGTAAAGTGTATGAAATCACAAGAGTGTTTTCGTGCCATACAGTGGTAGTGTTCATTTATTTGAGAGCATCTCAAATATACAGTGTAAATATATATCATTCGAGTTAGCAACAATGTCATGTACGTATTACAGATGTGGTCCTGGAATAAAATCAGGCATATATACATTAACTAATAATCTTCATGATTTATGTAGTGGCGGTACTATTGCCGGGGCAATCATCGGATGCATTCTCTTCGCCGCTCTGATCATCGTCATAATCTTCATGATAAAGAGATGTAACAGAACACAAACTGGTGTTGTCGTCGCCAATCCTCGTAACAACGTCACTAATGGTAAGTATTGCTGACATGATTTAGGTAGACTGTTTTATATTCTATCAAAACATTCAGTCAGTCTTGTTGACAGCTGCTAGCATGGGATCGAATTTTGACGATTCTAATGTAGGATTTCGTTGAAGAGTCATAAGGCTGGCATATCCCTCCCGGGTCTGTAATATCGGGTAAGATATGTTTCCATTTGTATCGTGACTAGATGTTGGACGACTATAAAGCATTAAAGATTTACAACTATCAACTTTGTCAATATTGCGAAACAAGCAATCAGTTTATAGGAACCACTTTTTTGCCAGGTGTGTTCGACGTTTCATTTCAGTCTGTGTTTCTCAGGAAGCTGGGAAATGGACAGGTATATGACGTCGTTGTTGTGTCATTGACACTTTACTCATATTGCCACGGATGACATGTGACGGGCCTCCAGCATGTTGTTCAATTAGGCGCTCACAGTCTGCAACTAGAGCACACCGCCTCAAAATGTACCTGGCTGTTCTCGGAGTGATAAAACCTGCAAACTCAAACCGTTTCACGTCTGGTTGAATAAGAAGTCAGTTATCATTGCACCACTCGATCACCAAAACCATGTGTATATTACAATATAGTGAGCACGGAAAAAGTCGAGTACACAACAACACATATTTGCATTTACCTTCTGTTAAATCCTCGAAACAGATAAGATTATACCAAAACAATTAATGATGAGGTCTCACCAACACTTTGGTACCAAGTTTCTACAACGAGATTAGTAGGTGATAGATCGATGTGATAGCAAAGCTTAAATCGAATAAGATAACACAAAAGTTTCCAATAATCGATAATTATTGAATTTGTTTCAGTGACAACGAATTCACATTTACAAGCATATCCACCACCGGCACACGTTGATGCTTATCCACCGCCAGTACCTGGATCATACCTCGGAGGCTGTAACCCTCCTCCTCAGCAAGCAACAGGAACCAATTACCCCGGTGGTAGCTATCCTCCTCCTCCTCAGCAAGTAACAGGAACCAGTTACCCTGGAGGAAGTTTTCCCCCGCCGCCTCCTTACGAACAAGTCAATCCTGCCTATCCGACCTCTCCTAAATATTAAACAAAGCGACGCAGGACGTGGAATACGAGAACACGAACATTGATGTGTTATTTTTTATGCATTATACCTGTTGTGTACCTGTCACTCTTCTTCGACGCCAAGGACAACAACATGACAGCGAACTCTGACGTAGTGTGTACTATGATCTCTCTGTGAACCTGTTGCGTAGTATAAATTACTAGGATAAATCTTCAGTACCATCTAGTGCCATTGCCTATTTAAATGACTTTTAGATGCATTCAACGTGAGGGCTTCACGGACAAAACTGGAAGTGAGCTCCACAAATCTACCACTCGCTTACCAAATGTATCCTGTGTGATTGTGGCCCTGTTTTGTAGATATTTTTGCTATTGCCTCTAGTGGTTGTTTGTGATGTTGTAAAGAGCCTGTCCTTATAGATCTTGTCTCTATTATTCAGAATTTTGTAAACTTTTATTTCTGTACTTTAGGGTGGGAAAGCCATTGTTTTTCTAATTTATCATGGTAGAGAAGGACTTTATAGATTGTACTCGTGTTGTGGTTCTACATTGGAGATTTTCTATTGCTATCTGGCCTTGTGGATGAGACCACACCTGAGTAACATATTCTAGTTTGGGTCTAATTTAACTTTTTAATAAAACATTTGTATATCTATGGATATTAAGGAGATGAGAATCAGACCCAGAATGCTATTTTCTTTGTAGATTTACTCACTTACATAATGACTAAAGCTGTTGGTGCATTATCAGAAATTATCTAGAATTTTCCCCAGTTTATTTTTGTCTGTTCATTATATGGAACATGAGTTTTGAATTTTGCGCTAAATTACCGATGTTTAGGTGTTTACATTTTTAGTGGTCATCTTGCAGTCAGTTGTCCATTGGATAATGTTGTTGATATCTGTAGCACTTGTGAGGCTTATAATCTGCCACTATTTCTGAATCATCAGCAAAACATTTCAATATGTTATGATGTACCACGTCAGGCAGGACCTGGATGTAAATTAAAAACAAAACAAGACCTAAGACACTTCCCAGGGACATCCCACTCGTTACTTCAGCTAGACTGGCCACCTCACCATCAATGACCACACATTTTTAGTTCAATGGGATTTCCTTATTTTATTTACAGCAGTATTTCTGGACAATTTTCATCTATTTAAGTTATCATCGGTTTCACAGTCTGCAGGTGTAGAAGTGTATATGATTACTCTCATGTGAATAAAGCTTATCTTTTGTTTTGATTTGAGAAAGTTTAATGAACTTTGATAGACATGAGCATTAAAATTAGGCAAATTACACCCCCATCGAATGTGGAATGGTATGCTAAGAGTGCTTAAGTGACGAATTTGCATGGAACACAAACTGTTTGGCAGACCCACCGTACTAAGGTATCAATTTGTTTTGCGATTTTTGTAAAACATTTTTTTTTATAGAATTTAGAGCCGGTGCTAGTATTGTACATAAATCTGCTTGGTATACCCCAGTCAGTTGTGCCGTTCTACTTTTACATACGATCATAGATCCAAAGAGGTAATATCATTTGCGTCGATGACTCCTCACCGACTCCAGTATCCTGATGTGATGTAAAAGTTGGACATGTATGATGCTCGTTAGTATGTGTATGCGTGTCCCTGAAGTTGTTATTTACATTTATCACATGTGATATATACGTCTCTGGATAGGTCAAAGGTCAAATTGTAAGTCAAAGTTCTGATTATACATAACGCATCCCGCCACTGACCCATTCGATAAGGACAAAGTTCCAATGGCTAGGACCATAGAAGTCACGACCTCACCGTATGCAAATTACTTTTGCTCTCTCTACACCTCTGGAACATTTCATGGCAAAATTGAAGGTTTCTATCCGCGACACCTTGGGGACAAGACGAACAGACTAGTTTGATCCTTTGATGTACATCAAACGAATCTCAAGGTCGCATAACGATATACTGCAGTGGCTTTGAAATTAGGTGTCGCGCCTTTGTAGACGTCACAAGGAGTGTATTGGCCTGTGATTGGTTAGTTTCTGCTCTTTGAACCAATCAACTTACTTCGCTTGTACCTTCAATTTCGCCATGACATGTTACAGGAGTGCAGAGAGCGAAAGTGATTGTAATCCCTGGAGTATCGAGGATGGAAAATTGAGTGCATGTGATGACTGTGTGCGTTAATGGGAGGGTACAATAGGTTTGTGAAAGTCAATTTGTGAAAATGCAGAACTGAATCCGACATTTTAGTTCTACCAGCCTCCCACAGTGCAGTATGTCGTCGAAGGCCCCTAGTATAGACATCCAGTTTACATTATACTGACTAAGGGCCAACCAGTCATTACAGTACCATAATGCTAAAGGGTAGTAACTTCCATTTCTATCGACAGTGGCTTTAGAGCTTTATTAAAGGAATTTAAATGAAATTACCTTTCTAGCTGTACAATTTGTTTAAGTTTTTAAATGATTCATTGCCGACAATAAAAACATCCATTTAATGTTTATATATGAAATCTTTACGCTATGACTGGTCATGCGTGTCACTTCGTAAACAAAACATTGTTAATCACGAGAGTATATATAGTACTACCCACTATACCTGATAGATCTACGTGAGTCTGACCTATAAATGTAAAGCTTAATCAGGAAATATACTTAGTTCTACTCTTATCTATTTGGAAAATAAAGAAATGTTATCCCAAATTTATTTGTAAGTCGTTCCTAAATTTATATGAACGAAGATGGAACCGCACACCGTGCGTACAAATGTCGGGTAGCAATATTTATTTAGTTTTCCTATCATGTACACATCGTGCGCACATCACTTAACGCTGTGCAATCTCACATCTGTAATAACATTCATCATCACATCACAGTTACACACGTAAAGGTACAATAAAATAATAAGGAATTATCATACATTGACATCCTCTTCCCCCAAAAACATTGAAAAACAGAAAAGAAACAATAGAAAGGAAAATAAAGGGGGGGAAAGAATTGTATCAATGTATCTCCTCTGTATGGGGTGCACATCTTCCTTGTAAAAAGATTTGTTATAATCAACGGTCTTTACGTAGAAGTTGAATGTATGTGAAACCCTACCTAATTGTAAATATCTGACATGAACTTATAAAAGTTGTTTCCCTTTAAACAGCCAGTAGCTGTCCTAAAGAGTTATAACCGAGCAAATATGTAGCTTAGCTTAGGCAACGAAAACATCGGTAAAAAGTGAATAGATTATAGATTTACATGTATCTTCTAATCATGAATGTTATCTGTTCTAACTTTTATTTCAAAATAAGGACTAAATATATATAAGAAGCTAGATTCCATTCTTAAAACTCATTAGGCTTTGATGGAAGATGTGTGGAATCGTATGCAGGTGTAATTTGAAACTGACTTAAAATACCACTAGTTAACAAAAACCTGACTTTACCAGAAATGGAAACTTATGAAACTCAATCGTTTGATTTATCTATTTATTGTAATAGTTGTTTAGTTTAACTTTGCTGCGGTTTATAATTTTCCAAAACTGTTCAAAACGCACGTGAATAGCACTTTTCAATGCATTTTAGAATTGGATACAGTACAACCAAACACTGAATTGAACTGTATCATACAGCCATTTCGTCCTCTTAGAACTCTAAAGTGATGTTAAAGGCCTAAACTCTGAAACATTGGGGGCGATGTAGGTGTTCTGAAAGATCAATGGGTGTTCATTAGATAAATTAAAATTTCATACTCAAAGCTAACAATGTTCACAATGTTGAGCAGTAGATATAAGTACAAAAACCTTATCCTTTATAATTCTATATTGGTGAGTTTTAGTTTCTGTCACCTGTTTAACCTCAACTTGTGGAAGAAATAAGAAACATGCTATTTGCAGCATAAGTACGGCTGGTTGTGGTACTCGTGGTACGTCTACTTTAATTCGACTCATATTACCGCTCGACTAACAGAAATTCTCACCAGTCGATGCTAGTAAGGTAACTTACGCAGCTTCACAACTACACGTACCACCTTCACAAAGTCTTCGACCACGAACAAAACACAGGTTCTTCAGCTCCAAGGAAGCCTATCAATCTTCTTTAGCTTCTTCCCTTTGAGTAGTCAACAACACAAAATCTGTAGTTAGATGGAGTTATAAAAAACACCCTGCCACCGCTTGGTTTCGAACTTTCGACCCTTTAATCTCTTTCCGGACATTCTATCTCTCGACTAAAGAGAAATTCCCACTAGCCGATGTTAGTAAGGTGACTTGTACTCTCAATTTCTACATCTACACTACTGCATGGTCGCCTTTACAAAGTCTTCGACCCCGAAAGACAACAACCAAGGTCCGATATCATCATCGCCATTTATCAATATTTGTACCCATAGTCTGGGTTGATAGTCTAGTGCAAAACTCATTGGGTTTCCATATCTTCTAGTAATTCTACTTGTAAATATTATTACTGACATGATTACAGAATTTACAATACCAATATCGCATGTCTGTCTTATTGGACAAGATAAATAAAGGCGACCTGATACACAGAGACATGCCTTAATGGTACATCTTTATAAAGTGATTCAAAATGCAATTATGCGCTTTTGTCTTTATGGACAATGCGAACGTTTGTCTTTGAATTTAAATGGGTTATGCCTGTTATTCAGTCTAATTGAATGTGTAATCTAGACAATGACATCCGATAAAAATGACACTGGAAAACAACAAATACCAATATGTCAACAGAATCTTAATCGAATGCAGAGAAACCAGGGGTAAATGAGAACAAAATAACTACACTGGTATCCTAAAAATGACCAAGAAAAGAAGACCAGATGTTCATGAACGGTAAGCGTCTTTTGCTTCATGTAAATAATGCTCGGAACTTCAAGGATACTATCGAACATTAACAACGTTTAACTTTCCGACACAGTCTCCCACAAACACACGCTCTCACCTCGCATACAATGGAAGGCTTTCATTGACCATATTTGTTGATAGGGCGTTAAAGAATGTAGAAGATAACTCGGTCTGCTCGCGATCGGGTCATCACCGTATAGAGCCTGTCATTACTGTTGGTAATAGATGATTGTTAATTGATATTTGTGCGCGTGGTAAATAAGGGGAATAAGCATTTTTTTTCAAAATCATATATCTTTATAAATGACAGGATTAGAAATAACAGAAATAGAGTAATTGTTTTAAATTCTGTCAATTTTTGTCGGGATCACATAGAGGCATTTTTCCAGAAGGGAAACTAATTTTAAGTGAATGTTGGATCTCGTTCCCGCCCACAGTACCTAATGTAACAGAAGGATAACCCCACCTAAAGGGGAAATAGAAGAATTGTTTTAAATGCATTTCTCTTCTGCCGGGATTTGGATAGAGGCATTCTTGCGGAAGGGTAACTAATTCTAAATGAATATTGGGTCTCGACCTCCATAAATCAAAACTCCGGAGAAATTCTGTAAACCCCAGATAACGATACAGAACCTACGCGGCATGTGTTGAATCGATCTGATCAGTGATAGGTTGTTGATAACAAGATGGTGGCATCACTGAGGTTTATTGTCAAATGCCGTCATAGAAATTTAAACTTATTTTATACTTAAAGTGTAAACAAAATATTTATATGTGTTAGCAAATGTGGTTTAATCCTTTTACGATATGTCATTACTTATTTTCTCCAATATTTTATATCATCCCTTGTCCTTGACTTTGATTTGTACAGTGCACATGGATATCATCGATTGCAGCCAAGTTTGAATAAGAACAGGCATTAAGGAGTATTCGTGTGCAGATACATGTAGAAAGGAGTGTCTGTGTACAGATACATGTATAAAGGAGTGTCTGTGTGCAGATACATGTAGAAAGGGATGTCTTGTGTGCAGGTACATGTATAAAGGGATGTCTGTGTGCAGATACATGTATAAAGGAGTGTTTTGTCCAGGTAGATGTATAAAGGCGTGTCTTGTCCAGGTAAATGTATAAAGGAGTGTCTGTGTGCAGGTACATGTATAAAGGAGTGTCTTGTCCAGGTAGATGTATAAAGGCGCGTCTTGTCCAGGTAGATGTATAGAGGAGTGTCTGTGTGCTGGTACATGTATAAAGGAGTGTCTGTGTGCAGGTACATGTATAAAGGAGTGTCTTTGTGAAGGTACATGTAGAAAGGAGTGTCTGTGTGCAGATACATGTATAAAGGAGTGTCTTGTCCAGGTAAATGTATAAAGGCGTGTCTTGTCCAGGTACATGTATAAAGGGGTGTCTTGTCCAGGTACATGTATAAAGGGGTGTCTTGTCCAGGTAAATGTATAAAGGTGTGTCTTGTCCAAGTACATGTATAAAGGGGTGTCTTGTCCAGGTACATGTATAAAGGGGTGTCTTGTCCAGGTACATGTATAAAGGTATGTCTTGTCCAGGTAGATGTATAAAGGGGTGTCTTGTCCAGGTACAAATATAAAGTTGTTTCTTGTCCAGGTAAATGTATAAAGGGGTGTCTTGTCCAGGTAGATGTATAAAGGGGTGTCTTGTCCAGGTACATGTATTAAGGGGTGTCTTGTCCAGGTAGATGTATAAAGGGGTGTCTTGTCCAGGTACATGTATAAAGGTGTGTCTTGTCCAGGTACATGTATAAAGGGGTGTCTTGTCCAGGTACATGTATAAAGGGGTGTCTTGTCCAGGTAGATGTATAAAGGGGTGTCTTGTCCAGGTACAAATATAAAGTTGTTTCTTGTCCAGGTACATGTATAAAGGGGTGTCTTGTCCAGGTAGATGTATAAAGGGGTGTCTTGTCCAGGTACATGTATAAAGGGGTGTCTTGTCCAGGTACATGTATAAAGGGGTGTCTTGTCCAGGTAGATGTATAAAGGCGTGTCTTATTCAGGTACATGTATAAAGGAGTGTCTGTGTGCAGATACATGTATAAAGGAGTGTCTTGTCCAGGTAAATGTATAAAGGCGTGTCTTGTCCAGGTACATGTATAAAGGGGTGAAATATTCATAAATATTAGGTAACAGGTATATACAGTTGACGTCACATTTAATTCTGTTCACCAGTTTTTACAACGACACACGATACGATGTACATCTTTGTAGCCTGACCATAAGATTTACCCTCGATGATGTTTATTTGGTAAAGCGGCTTTTGAGACAGTAGGCTAATTAATCTTGGTTTTAGGCAAGTTATATCATTACAAAATATGCTACAAGTGCCTGTATGGCTCACCTGTCTTTGTTTGGTGTAAATTTCTTCATCTAAACTAAAGGAAAAGGAATTCCAAAGGTTTATAGCCATTTCCAGATCTACCCCCAGGGGGCAAGCCAAACCATTTATACAAATGTCTTCTTCACCCATGTATGCTTCAGACCAAATTAGAAAAGAATCCTGGCAACCTAAAGAAGAAAAAGGATTTTAAAGAATAAACTCTACTGCCATATTGAGCCCATAACCCTCTGTCCCCAAGGGGCCAGACTCATCGTATGAATAAAAATTGATTTCTCTTCACCCGAGAAAGTTTCAGAACCAAATTGGGACAGTATCCTGGTATTCCAGCAGAAGTAAGATTTTAATACATTTGATATATTTCCCCTCTGGCCCAAAGGGGGTTTAACTCACTGTTTAGAGTTCACTTCACCCGAGGCTATTTAAGATCAAATTGGAAGAGATTCTTGACAGAAGAATTTTAAAGAATTCGCTCTTCTTTTCCTACTGGGTCCCACCCCTTCTCCCCTAAGGGGATGCTTCTGACCAAATTGGGAAAGACACGTATTCCAACAAAAGAAGCAGAACTCTAAAGAATTAACTTAATTCATCTATCAGGCCTTACCCCAAGGAGTAGAGACCCACCGATAATAAAAGTTGAGTCCCTTTCACCTTTGGGCCAAATTATGACAAAATGAAATATTTTCAACAGAAGTTATACTTAAAAGAATTTTCTCAATTTCCTTTTAGGCTCTGTTCGGCAAGCCCCTAAGAAATCTGACCCATATATTTTTTTCTTATAAATTTCAACCCTCTTCCCTCTGGAGGCCTTTGAATCCGCAACGCCGTTCATGACTTGTTACGATTGGTTGAAAAGTGGACGGACGCGGTATGCCGTAAACTGACTTGCCAATTCGAACCAGGTGAGCTGAAATTGCTTAGGTTAACCATTATAAAGCGGCCGACGACCTTATTCCTCAGATGTGTCAATGTCAGGTATAGCTTTGCCAGGTGAGTTCGTGAGGCTGCGGGTAAGATGTATTCAGTCTGAATCCCCAGAAAAGTTCCACACACGTTTGAAACTTTAACAAAGCCTGAACTCGTGGGTTTATTCCAGTTTATGACAAATTCGAAAATCACAGCATTAATGCTTTAAGAACATTTACGGATGGAATTAGCATTTAGATGACTAGTACTGGTGGTGTAAGTGACTATATAACCTTTAACAAACACGTATATACGTGTAATATAGGTGTACCGGACGCCACCCGTATTTAAAGGTCAAAATTGTTTATAAAGTCCTCGTTACTTTAAATACTATACCCGGAGTGTTTCGCTAGGGGACAGATTGACTACCAATATGTATGTGAATTCCCGCGATCTACGTAAATGACAGAGGTAATTACGGTGTCATATGTGAATGGTTACTCGGCGATCATGTACACAACATAACACATTTTCACTTATTCAAGATGGTGTATCTGGTCGGTATACTTTTCCTTCTAGGCGCTTGTATTGGTATGTACGATTTCACTCAATGTCGTAGATTTTACAATGTCTCAGAACATAAACAGATTTACGCAAACTAATTTTTACGTAGAATATAATTGATCCAAGTTTAAAATATATTATGAAGGACAACGAATTCGTAGTGAGTGTGTTTAAACTGGTGAATAGCTATAATACAGTCAATAGATAAATAGATAAAGGGGTAATTATTGTAACCGAGAATGATTGAAGAAATGTATTATATAGAGCATTGAGAACTTATAGATATTCAGCACCTTGAATGAAGGTGAGTCATGATTATGACAATATATCGGGTCGTGTTTGTTTAGGTCGGGTGGTAGCTGATATCTGCTACGCTGCTTACACCTATTCTTACTATACCTATTACTGTGAATTCGACTGCTGTGGCTATTATTATTATTCCTCTTGTTGTTCAGGGTAAGTACAAATTATCATTCAATACAACCATATGGTAATTGACACTACATATGATATTAACATTACATATGGTATTTAATATAACATGTGGTATTTGACATTACAAATGGTATTTGACATTACATGTGGTATTTGACATTACAAATGGTATTTGACATTACGTTTGATATTTCACAAGACATATGGTATTTGACATTGCATGTGGTATTTGACATTACAAATGGTATTTGACATTGCATGTGGTATTTGACATTACAAATGGTATAACATATTGTATTTGACATTAATGATGTCTTAAATACTTTGATTAACAGTTTTATGATACACGACATTAAGGGAGAGAGGGCAAGTATAATGTCATCCATATAACCCCCTCTACGTCTTACATCTTAAGAACCTTTCAAACAACGTAATTTAGCTAACGTTTACCTCATATTATCAAAACATTAAGATCTATACCTTATCCTGTTAAGGTGGGCATAGATCAAGGTGAAAGATCAAAGGTCACATTTGATAATTGGATAACTGCTGGAAATTCACCAAACAATCATACTTGTTTGAAAGAGAGCGAGACATTCAATTCATGTCTTACAGACATTTTCTAGCCGATAAACTATGCCTCGAACCAGCCAAATATATCTCATACATATCAATAACTCTGGAACGTCCTATCACTTCTAATCAGTTTATTGAGATTTACTCTAATATTGAGATTTTATGGAGACACCAGTATCACATACCTCTTTTATCAATCTATTTATTTGCCCCCTCCTAAAGAAAATGGTTTTTAAGCAAATTTAATGTTGCCTCTCCATAACGGAAAACCAACTGAAGATTCTCTGTTGTTCCCACATCTACGGAATAAATGTGATGAAATTGTTTTGTATGTTTTCTAGTAATAAACCTGTTTCTGTTTAAGCTTTCATATATTTTCACCTACATTCACTCTACTGAAGATTGATATTCCCATGTAATCAAGATATTTGCACTTGAATTAGTATCAGCAGCGCTTCCATCGCGGGGGCAGTGATTGGCAGCACCTTCGGCATCGTCATTTTGGTAGTGATCGTCATCATTATCATCAAACGTTGTACCAGAAATCGTACAAGGGTGATTGTTGGTGACACCAAGCAGCCACGGAGCAACGTCCTAACTGGTGCGTACTCAAGTTTTGTAACGTTTTAATCAATCTGAGTAGTTACAGCTCTCAGAAGAATATACACGTGATTGCCTTTATTTAGGAATAAACCCGATATCTAAAATTGCAAACGGGGAAAGTACACCTCTCCTGCTTTATACTGATATTTGCTTCGGCCAAATTTGATTACTAAGACCTAGATTGAAACACTCCACACTCCTGTCATCACTGACGAGTCCTAGCTTTCGACACTTCACATTCATGTCATCACTGAAGAGTCCTAGCTTTCGACACTTCACACTCATGTCATCACTGAAGAGTCCTAGCTTTCAACACTTCACATTCCAGAGTCCTAGAAGATTTCTGTTTTATAAACTGGTTAAATGTTTCGTTTAGGCTGATCTCTAATTTTTTCATTCTGTATTGCAATCCACTGAAGCTCAACACTGCTGTTAAAATATAAGACCCAAAAAGAAATCAGTGTCTGTTGTGGGTCCTTTAAATAACTATATTAACATCTTATGACACTGAGACTAAACAATTCGGACCGGAAGTGAAATCACGTTAAGGTACCCAAAAGTTCTTGGATTCGATCATAGAGACAAACCATTATCTCGCATAATCTTGACGTCTGAAAAACTGACCACAAACGAACTGGTTACAAAAATGTTATTGAAAGGAGATGTCTCTGTGTATGTCCTTGTATAACTATTACTTCATTCTTGTAAAAAAACATAACGTTAAACACTTATAATGTGACAAGAAAAGACGAAAAAGACTCGCACACATAGCTATAATGTGGCTGTCTTTTCATAACATGTGGAACAGACCAATAACTGTACAGTAATCTATAATCTGTTTTATCAAAATTTATAAATATTTTTAAAGATAGACATAATATATTCTCAGCAAGCTTCAAATTAACATTAAATTCTTAAAAATATTGGAATTGACACGGGTTCATTATAAAGTTAATAACATCCAAATATATAAAGTAAAGTGATTATTGTTATAGCAGATTATTATGTTTCGATCTCAAACATCACCTTAGATCTGCTGCGGCGCCTTCTTATTTTGATATATAAATAGCATCTACCTCTCAGGTCTAAATTTAACTTTTAAAGTAAAGACCTTAAATATACATAAAAAAGGATGTTAAAGGTCATATGTATACATGTACATGTTAAATTGACTTTTAAAGGCTCAAGACGGCAATAGCTGTCGGGAAGTCTAAAATGTGGTTGTATTATCATTTTCCGTTTGAAAAGTCATCTTAGAGAATGTTTGTATAATATTAAATGGGCCTATTGAAGGTGCTATAAATAGGATGAATTAGACCTGACTGAGTGTAAATGGCTGATGGTTACGACTCGTTGAAGGTGGTCTTCGCGATTAACGTAGCAATGTGTAATGAAAACCTTGTCTCGAGGTTTAGGACTTGACATGTCAAGTTGACATTTCATCGAGTGTGAATTATTACTGGAGTGTAATTATCTTAATGCAATTATTTCACTAACGGAACATTACAGACAGTAATTAACAAGCGAGTTTAAGATACGGAAAGTTTAAAACCAGCAGAAGAAAGATAACCTGTTTTATTGGAACAGATAGGATCTGCCCTTTATTTACATGCCAAGGCACCTGTACTGCTATACGACATTAGATTTATCTAGAAAACTTAGCATCAGTCCATCTGAAATAAAATACTTTAAGGCTCTTGTGTCTAAGCTATGTGAAACTGTTGGGTAATCAGTATAATGTTCATTCGTTATTGACCTAACCAGAACACTTACAGGTCTTATTCCATTTCTACTTTGCCAAGGAATCGTATAGGCCAAGTATTCACAGCCAACATTTAGAATGGTAAGAATTTGTATGCTTTCTGCCAAGGCTAGAAGGCTATTACATTATTCACAAGAGGTTGTCGAGAAACTTGGACTGCGACCTACATATAGGACAAAGAATCTATTCCGTGTTATGGCTACATCTTATTTTATTGAAATTGTTTCTGCAAAATCTTTACTCATAAACTAAGTTTTAATACATTGAAGTTGTGTAATTAAGTATTTACTGATTCATATTAACATATATATTATCAGCTGTGTTAGGATTTTAAGGATTTAAGCTGGGAGGTCCTCATTGGCAATGGTAATTTGAACATACAAATGTAACTTACTTCGAAATCTTCAATATTTTATTTTCGAACGCCAGAAGTATTTGATAGATGATATTTATTTCACGTTTAAATATACTAATCTTGGTGTAAATGAGAGTTGAAATCGAGGCATGTAAAATGAAAATTTATCAGTTAAGTTTTTACATTGAAGTGGAAGTTGTAGTTTTTGCATTTTCTGTTAAATGTCAGGTGCTCTTAAAAATGAAATTACGGAAATTGTCAAAAAATGATCAAGTAGGCTTCATTCACTCTAACTGATCTATTGCCACATACAATAGCTTTAAATTGTTCTAAAACATCAATTTTCCGATTTTAAAAATATCTCACCACTTCCTTGGGCGATTGTTGATCCAGTATGACATTTGAAGGTTTGGTCAAAGAATTTAAAGCAGGTCACGCGGCGTGTTTTATTTTGAAATTTGAATCCGACGTTTTTAGGGGGCTAGAAGGTGGAGAGGGGATCACTTTTTTGTTTTGATTAGATATGGTATTCCATGCAGGAGGCTTTAATTTCTTCGCAAACTGCTACTGAGCCTTAAATGGGAGGATGTATGGATGTCACACAAGTTTAGCTAGATTTTGCTTTTCATGTCAATTTAAAGCTATTTAATGTTAAAAAAGGCGATATGATTTCCAGTGATTGGTTGATTAAAAAATGATGGTTGACTTAATGTACGACAGGCCTATCCAACGCTGGCAATAATGTAATGTTTCAGAACACAGAACACAACAGACTACACCTGATCAATCAAGTACCAACCAACAGCTACCTAATGGGCCATATCTTCTACCTCTTAAACAAATCTATCAACCCATTCCCAGGACAGCAGCTGCATCCGAACCTGCAAATGGTGAAAATCCTCCTTCTGTGTGGACGTGAACGAGATGAAAAAACAGTAAATGAATTTCCAAACTCGTACAAGTATTCATTGAGAAATAATGGGCATAGATTGAAAATGTGTATGATTTCCTTCAGCCAATGCATGCATTATCGTCGTGAGTTTACGTTCCTAATCGCCTGGAAAAGCAATTGAAGGTATCAAACAAACCTACAATATAAACATTTGTGTTATATAGCCAGTACACTGTATAAACCAAAGCGGCTACGGATTCATCGCATCAAAGACTTTTTTGCTCGAAAGGAACAATGAGATGATCCAGTGACGGATGATGGGTCGTTGTATAGTTGAAGTAGAAATGAGACAGAAATACGACTAGTTCTATCGCATGACATGCTTCAGAACATTCATCCTTCTTACTTACTCTAGAGAAATCTTTACACAATGTTAGCCATGTACATCAAATGACTATCTAGTCCATTTGTTTTAACATATTCAACATTCATTTATACAAAGCCTTTTTTCAGTTTAATTGACAGCAGAGGTCGATGATACATGCTATGATACAAACTCTTCTGTTGATATTTTTTAAATGACACACGGAAGGCAATCCGTGTTACTGTGAAGTTAAGCAGTGAAGATTACATTGAAACGCTTAGATTATTCAGTGATTTCCTGTTAGCGTAATTACCACCATATGGTCCTTATCTATATAGCAAGATAAAGAGTCGCATTCTGACCAACGAACTATTTCTATGGTTCCTTGACATATTTGCCATTTCTAAAGTGACGCATTCATGTTATCAATTTTGTAATTAGAATTTTGTAGTATAACATAATAACAGCCTATTTGACTGTAAAGATAATTTAGTTTACACGATGGAATTAGATGGAACTTATTATCACTTTTATCATAGGACTAAGACAAAAACATTGATGTTGATAATTCTGACTGCTGTCCCCATCGCATATTGTTAAGAGTAGCTTAAAACTGAATTCTTTTATCCAACAACTCTTTCTTGTTACGTTGCTTCATCATTTACATTATGTGGTCAACTCACTTCAAGATCAACAGGAAAAGTACAATGTAAAGTTTGTACTTACAATCAATGATATTATGTTTCATATGTGGAACTTATTTAATATCTTGACCGTATCGGACATGTATTTAGAAAATGCATATTTCTTAATCTCGTGTTTAGGTCGTTATTACAATGCTTTACATGTAAACGAAGCCATGTAACATTTAAACAGCCCTAGTCGTCTTTCACCAAGGCTCCTTTCAAAACAAAACCACGAAACAATGGATCAATGTGAAAAGGATTCCATAGATTACTTGACTTTGGAATCTTAACCTATATACTTGTTGTGAGTGCTATTCATTATAAACTATGTCTTATTGTCTGTGAGCGCAACTTTCACTGACCACTGTCATGGCCCACAACGAACTTACCTGAAAAGACAAAATCAAATTAAACTAGACCAGAATTTTACTATGGTAGTAAATAGGTCATGATGAACACTGCTGTTTTCCAGAATTCGTGACGATTCGATTGCCTGCGTCTCTGAGTGGTCTTACATCCATGAGCATCGTCTCCATTTGGCCTAAACTGTCTCGGGGACATTTGTCGACATATGTATATTGATATATTATCTGTAGTCCATTATCAAAGTTTATATGTATTATTATTATTTGTGACCAACTTTTTCATACAGGTAATTTTTTCACTTTGTTTTCATCATAATCAAATAACTTGATGGAGGATGCGCCTCTATATTGACATAAACCATATCATAACCTAAATATGATATCCTGATACTCTTTCTCATTATCACGTAAGTTCACTGATCCAATCTGAGCGACATTCTGAAATTTTCCAATGTTTTGAACATGAATATATGAATATATATGACGGACAAAAGACAACGAGGCACATTGTGAAGGTTGCAAGACAAGCATTAACGCCTTGCGGACATAAAAATCATATGATTTATGTGTTAAGGATATTGATTATCTTGAAAGTAGTATAGAACAAAGCCCAGTAGTAGGATAAATGACTATGTAATGACACATGTTTTTGCACATTTCAATAAAATAGACTGTAAGATTGCAAAAAAAAAAAAATTGAGCAGTGAATTATGTAAGAATGAAAAAAGTACTTGATTAGTGAATTATGTAAGACTGAAAAAAAGTTTGAGCGGTGACTTATGTAAGAATGAAAAAAGAATTTGAGCGATGAATTGCTCTTCTGATACTAGTAAAGCTGAATTTAAGACATCGGCTGTGAACAAGAATACTACTCTGACACGACCATACGTATCTATAGATACACGTCACGTATATTTCTTTGTCTGTTTCGATTATAGGAGAATTGTCGACGTGGTTATTAGTCAAGGACGTTCACTACCAAGCAAAACACAATATTAACGCTGCTTTCCTTAAGTTGTATTACCTAAATTGTTTTCCATTTTATTTGTAAAACTGTAAAATTGATGTACAATCATCTAACTCTGAATTTACGATTGCCAATTCATCACATGACTATATTTGATATCCATATTAACGGCAAAAACGTGTTGTGCATCGTATATTAACAACGAACGAACTACAAATCATAAATGAACTTAAACCCGATCGCATTGATTTAATTAGGGCACATCGGAGGTCGTGCGATTTCGTTTTTATTGTATGATGTGCCAAAGTGACAACCATTCAATCTGCGATTGACATGACGCTTGACTTCTGTGAAGTTATCACTTAACCTGTTCATGAACGGCGTCATGTGATAAATACGAATGATTAGGATTCACATGAGAAATCTTGGGAGCTTTATTAGTTGGGATTCAAGAGAAACATAATGAAGATCGCGATGAATTGATTGTGACTTTTCTTGTTACCGAGCTAATGCAGTTAGAAAGAACATGTGAAAGAAACCGCTGGCACACATCTCTGTTATAACGAAAAGGACGTATAACGAGATTTTCCTAGCTCCGCTATTATGGTGTTAAACATGCCCTTTGATCATCATCTGTTATTCATCAATCAGGGTGGCCTTCAACTTTCTAAACGTTGCTAATCCTCAAATTCTGGTCATATTTACTCAAATTATCGAATTCAGAAGGTCCATAAAAAAACTGTAAAGGTCCAAAAGACCCTTTAGATTACGACCGATTCAATCCATCGTCGACTTCATCCAAGATCTTATTGGTGTATGGCTGCATACCAGTTGTCATCAAATTCTGGTTATATTTACTCAAGTCATCGGTCTTGTTCAAAGTCCAAAATTCATAACGCTGAAAATTTCCATAAAATCATCAGCGTTGTCGAACTTTTTCAAGATCTTAATTAATTTCATAATAATCAGCTTATATTCGTATTCACAAACTCCAATGGTAATTACACTTTAAACAGATGTAGGATGCAGTTTGCTTCATTGTTTGGCTCTTCTGTATCTCACTATAAATTATTGTGTACTATTCCCTTGTATGTACAATCTTCAAAGGGCCACAACTCTGTTAAATACAATCGCGGATGTCCGGTTGTAGAACAAATCCAAGATCTTGCTGATATAAGGCCACATACCAAGTTTCCAATAGGAATGATTCCTCAAGTGTATGATATGAGTGATGGGTTTGACTTCCTTATTGTGATTGTTCTTTTTTCTTATATTTGAAATCCAATGCCTTCGGACAAGATGTCCACACCTGACTGATAGATGCAGGATGGGAGTGGGTCTCCATGTCAATAAGGACGAGAGAACTAATGTCTTACCAAATATATCCATGTATACTCCTTTACTTATAACTCAACCGATCCTCAAGGTATGTCAAATCTGTGTTTCGTGTACAATTCCTGCTAAAAAGTTGCCAGGTTTCGACCAACTTTATTCCGGAACACATGCAATATGTGTAAAAACTGCTGATTGATGGGTAGAATTATGGCACAAAAGTTAAATGATGAGGGGTTCAAATCTGCTTCCTTGCTGCTGCTTATGATCCATTTTCATTCTAATCATTTGAAATAGATAATGAGTCTGGGTGATTTATCAAAAATCAAAGATAAAAAATAAACCTAATTAATTCAGACCTATTTTCGTTGGTATGTGTGACACATTTGCAATCTGAGTTGACGATTCTGTTGACATGTCGGTATTTTCTTTGTCGTTTTTACTCACAGAGACTTGGAATACCTGCATGTTCACAATTGAAAAATCGGTTTTCATTCGATTAAAGTTTTTTATGCGCATACAAATTCTCCATGGAACGTCAAGTCGATTTTAGCCGATTGTACATTGAATGCCACATAATCAGCGATTATTTTCTTATATTTTTTTTTTATATAATTCTACACTGAAATGTAATACAGACTGACTATTGAATAGTTGATTCGTGCCATCGACAGCGACAGCTAGGCCGCCTCCGTATGTTCAGCTGAGTGGTAACTTACCACAGGTTAAACTCACTCTGAATGTTCTACAGCATATTGTGTTTGTTAGTGACATCAAGACGTAACATGTTCTATGTGAATATAAAAATAAATTTACGTTGATTTTTTTTGTGTGTGTTTACATATTTTTGATAATCAAAAAACAGACTATATTTTGTCGCACGCTGCGAAGTTACAATGAGCGAGTAGTGTTCGCGAATACTGAATGTCATGATACAAGTCTTGCATAATGAGCAATCTTCGGTTGCAGTCTACATTATATTTTCCAGTTTCAATAGATACATTTGATATCTGTTATTGTATTTTAGTTATTTCTTTCACACTAAAATCTCTTGTGACTTCCTTAGGCATTTCCTAAGGTAAAATTTATTACCCGAGAAGCTGTATGAATAAACTACACCTATTTGCTCTCATTCAATCAGCAAAATGGCAATTACTTTCTCTTTAAAGGGCCGATATATTTCTATTCACATGACGTAACTCCTCTACATATCCCAATCCTAATATGAATATCTCTTAGAATGCACAGATTAGATGTTGTATGAACATGGAAGTGTGTCCGATATCTGTTAACACCCGTCATCATCATTAAGTACTTAACGAAGGCTTTATCTCATAATTAGCATCCCCCCGCAACGGTGATACTCAGGTATATACACTTAAACCATCCTGTCTGGCCAGAAGATCGTCCTTAACTTATGAACTAATATCAACGAAACTACTCAGAAATGTTTGACATCAATGTAGAAGTGCATGCAGGTTATTGTAGTCGGTACATATACAAACAACCTATAATTTGTGACGTAAGGTGTCTCCAGAGTCGTTACCATTGAAAGGTAACATACGCTTCGAGTTTGGGATATTGCTGGATTATGCTGTGAACTGAACAGCATTAACAACGGTACTATTTTGCCAAAACATACGATGTCATTTGGTTGCCATGGTAACTAAAAAATCCTATAATTTGAGAGATCTTGTCCAATCTTCTCCTAAACTTGTGTAACAATTTAAATAGCACTACACAAATAATATGGACCATATGCAGCTGCGCATGCAGGTTGTTTTCTTTTTCTTCATGATTTAACACAAAGGTAGGAATCTGTACATTATCTAATAACGCAAATATTTTTCATTTTCTTACTTTGTTATATAGGCAGAAATGATACAAATTAATATGTTTTTATGAAAGAACCTACATGTTGTCATATAAAGTATTAATTTGTAATTTTTGAACTCTCATTTAAATTCCTATCATTCCGTATGCTAGCTTCCAACAAAACTGGTTATAATCCTCCTAATAACACGCTTCTGCTAATGCTATTTTAAAAAGTGGCCAAAGCGAGATACTGCAGCACCAACGTAGTAGTTTAGATTATATTAATTTTGGGGAAAGAGGTCGGAGTTTGTTTTTGTTTGATTTGTTTATTTTTTGTTTTTTAAATGATTTTTATTAAGAGCCTTCGTTCAACGGAGACAAAGGCTCTTTTGTTTTACAACCAGCTACCAGGAATATAGAAAAGTCCCCTCTGTTATTAATGACGCTTGTTTATAATCTGATGTTGATAAATACACTACAATACACCTAATTGATGATTCGAAGCATTGCCCTAACGAAATTTAATGAAACTCATTTCGAAGCTTTAATTTTCGCTTGGCAAGGCTCATAAAATTGAAAACTCATTTGGGATCCTATATGTAGACAAAAGTAATTATATAAAATAAAATAAAAATATTGAAGAAAGTAAAGATATTAAAGTATAAGAAAGTTATATATGTTACAACTTTTGATACGCATCTCACAATTAAAAATAAAAAAAGAAACAAAAAACCTAGAAACCTAGGAAATATCATGTTTCAGAAAATGTTCCGCCATCTGTATGTATTGTAGATCTGAAACATGTCAAACAGAAACAGAAACATATAATCAATATGTGGCCGTTAGTATGATAATGTACATGACAGAGTAGTCGTTCTCTGTCACGAATATAAGAATACATTTATGCTTCGTGGCGCAAACAGAAAACTCAAATCGCTTGAGGATGCCACAGAGCTTAACACGTTTGATGATTTGATGAATCTGTAAGGGTGCACAACTGATATAGACAAGTAGCAATAAGAATTAAGAATATGATACAGTAGAGCTAGCTCGGTTTAAATGTAAAAGTAGTAGCTAATCATATGAAAACGGCTGAAGATGAAGCTAATAATTGGCATTTTATTGTACGTCATCCTGAAAATCCGGTTACCGGGACAAGACGATGGGAGGCGTATAAGGACTAAATGTATCGTTAATGAAGGGGATATCTTCCTTCTACATGCCTTTAAAAAGTGAAAGCTCAGAATTATGTTAGTGTAAATCTGGTTTCCCCGATGTAAGAATGATACGAGGGATTTGGTGTCCTGATTGGGGCCTTCGGCATCATGGGTGAGTCTGGTAGCACGATAAAGTCGACTTAAGTTCCTCACTATTTAGTGGTTCATAAAAAAGAAATTACAGACATATCTGCAAGCCATTGACCTTAATCTACCCAAGAAAGAGACGTGGCGGATCTATGTAAAAATTGCAAAATAAAGCAATTGAATTATGATGCTATCGATAAAAAATCAATCAAAACCTAATGACGCTGTCTACGAGCTTCAGGAGACTTTCTTTGACTGTATTGTTAAAAAAACTGAGTGTTTTTAACCAAGTGTAAATCGGAAGTAATACAACAGCAAAGCCAGTTAAGTCTAATCTAAGATTTTATAAGGAAGCAACAGGATATGCTGCCTTGCCTGTCATATTTAAGGAAGGACAAAAGTGCGGCGCCACACCATAGTCATGTACGTGACAAGGTCGATTTATCGTCTCTCACATTTGATCAGTTTATGCTTATTTTATATATATCCCAATGTCTTGTGGTTTGGAAGACTTTTGAAGATATATCCATGCAAACTTCATTGAGGAAAGATTAAACAAGCATGTTAACACACATCCATCCATTAGAAGCGTTTGATTATGCAATGTAGGAATTCTACTATGAGATTGCAGTCAAATTGACCCATTTGACCTCGTCTAGCAGGCCGAGGGTCAGTTTGTGCGTACAATCAATTTATCAATCTTCAAAATTTGAATAAAACACAAGAAGATCACATCATCTATGAAAAGTTTGAGACTTACTGATCTATATCTACAGAAGCAAATTAATAATATCATAGTAGTAAATTTGACCCCTTTAGGTTCTGCCCTTTATACTCACGGGGAGCTGGGACCATAAACATGTTACCTGTAAATAGGGTTCCAATTTGTCCCTATGTATTTCTAAAAAAATCCATTAAAATTGGTTATGGGGTTTTTCAGGTTGTATGCAATTGTCTACAGTGACATGCACATTTTCCAAAATCAAGTTAATTTCTTTCGCAGTACTCGGTGAGATTGCATGCTCTATGCTTGTATGTATTGTACAAGTACTGACCAAATAACAAATTATACCGGCACGAAGACTTCATACTTGAATTAGCTTCCGCCGAATTACTAAGGCAATACCAAGTGATGAAGGCGGATTCCTTCTCGAAAGGCCGTGACTTACTAAAATCATTAATGAGATACTTTGTGCTTGTTTGTCGTTCAGCAGTAAAGGAGGAAACTAACTAGACGATTTTAGGTCTCTTATTGGGCGATGAGTCATAGCAACACACCCCACAGCTAGAACTTTAGTTCGATCCATGTAATTGTCTTAACTACCGCCTCTCCGTATGTAAACAATACATCTATCCACTGATTATATAATACTAGCTTTAAAATGCTTGATCTTTTTATTTGATCTCATTTCGTTAAATGTTTAGACATACTAAAGCCAAAAACACCGGATGCCAACAAAAATCTGCCCGCATTTCACACACATTTGAGTTTCAGTTGTTAATATACAATTTTTTTTATTGGATTTATATATTTGTCGCTCTAAAGAATGCGTCAAGAATAAGGTTTAGTTACTGGAAATTTAAAGATGTCATATGTTAAATAATATCATTTGTACAATTTGCTCTTCGCAGGTACATTAACATTGGTACCTGTGGTCTGTCATGGAGCAAAACGTTAATTCTGTCTATAAATGCTATAAAAAGAATATAATCTAAATCGGCGAAGGCCCAGATTAAGTCGTAGTGGCCGTGCCGTAATATAAGCAAGTGAAATACTGGCGTCAAATATTGATTTGCTGCTTCCATCGCACCATTTGGGGGTATATATTCAACTTTCCTTACTTTGGGGTGTGAATGTCTTCAAATAACCTTTAACAGCTGGTGTGGGGACGTCATTACAACGAAAGCAATATAAGGCCGTGTGATTGATTCATGACGTCAAATCGATACAAAGGGTCATAACATGGCCGAATTCGATTACTTATATAAAATCTGAACAGTAGAACGAACTAATTTGACTTCCTAGATAGCATATCAAACAATGCAATGCATTGCTATGAAGCCATTTCTAATCCGTATTGACCTTGTCGGCAATGAAATCAAGAGATCTCCTATGCTTCAATCACTCGTCAACTTTTGATCTTGTTTGCGTAAGCTACGTAGCCGCGGTATGTGTATATCGAACTTGTTTTCCCCTTATGACTCACCCGTTATCGGTAAATTAAGACTAGGTGTCCTGCTACATGTCTTCGGCAGTATTCGTCAGACCGGAGGCACTAAAAGGCCGATTCATTCCAGAATATCACAAGGAAAATGACATCGAGAAAAATGCAACAGCTGCACTTACCTTGCTTAACACCGGGAGTCCGTCCTTGACCATTTACCATGTTTACCATGTAAACCAAAGCGATCCTATCTTACAAATTGCAGAATTAATATGCACGTTTGCCTCTTCTATATCAAAACGGACGGGGGACAAATATTAGTGGTTAACCTGGGGAATGATAGATATTTCATTAAGTAATATACTGCAAACTGTTATGCTACAAGGAGAGCAAGTTGTTTTTTCCTGATATTACTTACTTAAATTGACCAAGATTTACAAGGCGGATATCGTCAATGAAGCAGAAGACGATTACTCTTCCGCAACACTTTGCATTATTCTGTTTTTACTTTTTCAAAAGTCTCCGTTTAAATCTTATGTTCATATATGTCCTGATTTTATTGAATTTAAATTTGGATTACCATTCTGATTGTATGTTAGAAGATTACTTCAAATTATCTCCAATCAGCGAAATTCATTCGCACATACAACATCGTTGTGGCCTCGTTATAACGTCTTACTTTTCAGGACGGACAGTGTCAGAAAACATCCGGTTCTAATCACAAGTCCGTTTCTCGGGATACCCAATGCTAATTACGAACCATTAACTTCCATCTTACAATTAGTCACATCACATTACGTCCCTGGCGAGAAGACAAGTCGACAAAGCAGATTGTCACGATACAAGTAGTATTATATAAACAGCCTGAATTAAAGTCATTAATACCATTTTACCGTCAATGCAATCTTTTGTTGCAATCCCTTGTGCAAACATATGTTTCAAATGTCGAAGTGTTAAAAAATGGGATTTTTTATACAACATTTCGTATTGCGAATTAATTGATATCCTAAAAGATCGATTGCTCTTGTATGTATTGGAATGTAATGTTCCGGAAATGCTGAGCAATACCGATTGAAATGTATTCATAAAACTATTTGCAGCACTCTGCTTCAATTTTGAGCGACAAAGGACTGGAAAGCTCGGGTTAAGTATAATGTGACCACGTGGGATGGCATGCTTCTGTGCTCAGGGTAAGTCGCTGAAGCATGATGACGTTGTAAAAACGCCCTCGAAGGGATACCATTTTCAAGCTACGTTGGTTTAAAAACTTTTATAAATAACTGATGAAAAACGACAATACAATAAAAAAAATTAAGAAGCTGTTACATGATGCTGCATATATTGTATTAAAGACGATTATGTTTTTAGAAATAGTTAAATATGGGAAGAACAAAAATGCAGACGGCATAATGCGGACTAACACCTATGTGCCGTGGTACATTATAAGCTTTAAATGGCGGCAAATCCAGTGGAGTGACAGTTTAACGATATAATGGTTCTAAATAATGGGGATTGTCTGCGTAAAAGCCTAACATTATAACTTAACCTTTCCCAGTGGAGAAGTTATCGTCTCAGTTTAAATGTCTACGAACGTAAGTTGAAAACTTGGAAAGCAGTCTTTGTAAGATGGTTCAAACCGCTGATACACATTACCGTGAACGTTAATGTGAATATTCTCAGTGTTAAGACAGTCTTAATGCTGATGTAAACATTCTTCAGAACAAGAACCTTTTAACTTCGAAAATTGATTCTAGATATCTGAAATATGTATATTGTATGCCTAGATAATTTCTGCTTGGTGGCGATACTGGATGTAATGGTGAACACATTGGACAGGAATATCATTTTTGAAGTTTACATCCTTATTTTCCTAGTGTGAATGTTATTGCTGATTGACCTCTGCTAAAGCATGTATTGTATGGGTAATGATCAAACTGCGGCAACAATATTGCTGTTTAGCGACCGAAATATTGAATTTTATTGAAGTAAGCAAGGAAAAACCTTCCGGCTAGCACATTCGACCATATATACCAATTTACACCTCGTAAATTAGCAATAAACATAGCAAATCAATGGCTCTATGACACTGATATGGCTTATAAGCTTCTGAATATTCAGTCTTTTCACTAGAAAAGCATGTTAGTAGAGATAAGGTTCGAATCTATATAAATTAGTAATACACATATCGGTCGCTCTTAGCAGCTTTTGTACATACCAAGAAGCAAAATTTACCTTACTTATTACAAGGTATGCACTACAGTGTTTCAGGGACTATAAACAAATACATTGTGTTACTTTTATAATACCCAATCATAAACATAAAATACGTCAATATCATAATTCAACCATGCCATTAATTATATCTATACAAGATTGCGTACGATGTATTGTCGTTTTACATTTTAATCATAACGTTTGTTTTGTTGTATGCATTTCGGAAAGTTTTTCATTTCTATTTCTTTTTTATATGTAAATATTGTTCATCTTCTAAGCACAAACGAAGACAGAAGAGTTCAGGCGAGGGAGCAAAATAGTGTATTCGACTTATCATTGTCTACTATAGCTTTTCAATTAAAGGCCACTACTGATTAAAGATTTTATAACACATAAACAGCGAGGCTGAGTCGACCACAGAGCATTGCCTTATTTACAATTTCGTCACACTAATTTCGACGTTAGTGTACATAGGATTTTAAAACAGCAGAAAAGATCGGTCGATTTCGTACCATCTCGTACACTACGTACGTCAGTTCTAGTTCGTTTCAAACTCGTCATTTGTCTGATGAATAGACCGTGTAGTCGTCAAAAACGTCACAGTATAATCTTCAACTGGTTGTGTTATAAGAACTTATATGCACAACCTCATTGTCACCACTTCTGAGTGGAAAGGTAGCATTTACTTCGAGGAGGAGGAGGCGGAGGCGGAAGCAAAGCAACATGAAGTGGTAGTTGGTGCCATTGGCTGGAACAAGGCTGACGTTCCTGCTAATGCTATAATCCAACATGTGAATAGGATATCTTTATTGTATCTTTTTTACTTATAAAAAGCTTTTTTATAAAAGGAAAAATCGCACAATTTCTGAAAGCCACTGGAAACCACGGGACGGGACCCGAGCGATATCAATACCCTTTGCGTTATTTTGTAAAATCCTTGGGAGTGAAGAATTCCATGGACCGAGGACTTCATAACTGAACTCTTCCTGAGTGGATATTATTTGAATAGATTTCAAGAATGCATGGACTGCTGTACAAGGGCTGATTAGGACGATATGAATTGAACATGAACCGAATATGTCAAAAAGAAAATATATAAATACAGAAGTAATAGTTAGTTGGATGTAAAGTTCCTGACGCTTTTAGTGTAGGACTTGATAAATGTACTCTTCCGAGTGGATATTAACGTGAGAAGTTATTCCATTGGGAATAAGAAACAACGTATATTGCTTATTTCTATCTGGGAAGATTAATTTGCAAGCATTTTTGTCAACATTGTTCATTTTCTCAGTGATTGCATTTTAACATCTCGCTAACAGTGACTAGTTGTTTAAGAATGGCTTCGCAGGATATGCGCATTGATTGAATGTGATTAGTTTTTTGTGCAAGTTTGCTGGTGATAGTGTGGAGCTAATGTCGACTGGTCATGAGTTTTGGAAGAAATTCTTCAAAAGTTTTAAAAAATCTGCAAAATATTACTATAAATATAGACATTAATTGTCAAATGAAATGGCTCTAAAATGTGAACAAGCTCCGTTGAATCCAACGTAATATATGTACATTTATTTCTTGTAGGGCTAACCGCTAGAGAGGAAGCGTTCTTTTTTTATAAAGTCCTTGCCACTGAAAAGCTTGGACAGGAACGAGTGTCAGAGGTAAATGAAAGCAAAGATAAAGCAAAGAAATGACTGGAAAGAAACACAAAAAAATATCTTATGATGTCTTAAATGTCCCATGGTGGAAGACTTCCGTTCAACAGTGGCCAACTTTTAGTCACCACCTGCGATCATACAGTGGACTAGAGCGGACCGTATTCGTTTACTCAATGACATTCCATTGAGAAAAGACAGCAGTGCTATTCTTTCCTCGTTTTCCGCACGGATTCTAGACAAGTTAGACAGTTATGTCCCGCATTTCTAAGTGTTGGACAGGCGCGGAAGATTGATGGACGTTTATATCTTATTATAATATCAATGAATGATACTGATTTAGAGTACAATAATCATATTTGGAGTTTTAGTGATACCGAATAGCGAGAGTTTGTGTTGCACATTACATACAAAGGTTGGAAACAGATAGACCCGTACATGGTCAAAATTATAATACACTACCAATTATGTTAAATGCGGTAAAAAGCATCTCCACTTCTACTTCATTTGGGGACATAAAGAAGCCATCCATCACATCTAAATCAGATTTGTTACTTGCAGACTTTTCTTTTCTCCATAATCGATAACAGACGACAGCTTTCTACATGCTACGGAAGGCATGGTAATCAAATTTTCACCCGGACGACACGCCAGGGTCTTCTAAAAACCAATAGAATGTTTACATCAATGTATCGTCTTGGATACGTTGTACAAAACTTGAATCGCTATTGTGTTATTGAGTAAAAAGTGCATGAGGAACATTATTTTGCTTTCGTTTGAGAAACTATTTCTACAGTCATCGTGTACTCTGCCAATCTTTGCACGGTATCTTAAGTTTGTTAGCCCAGTATCACTTAAATTTAACTCGGTGCTTGCTTGAAGGAAGTGCTTCCGTGGGATTGAGTCATAGGGGTTAAAGATCAGGTCACTGTTACTGTAAATAGATAATCGATTTTGCAAAATATATTCAGTTCTGTTTGGATGATTAAATCTAAACTTTGCATTGCTTTATCACAGAAAGTACTAGATTTTCAGTTCTTTTTCATATTAAAGACCAAGGTCACAATTACTATAAAGATTAGTAACTGATAAATATTCAACTTTGAAATAGCGAAGCAATAATGAATTTCAAAATTGAAATATTTCACTGATGTTTTGATATGACATAATCAAGCGTAATTGAAATCAAAAGATCAATCGACCGACCATAGATCAAGGCACACGTGACACTTTTACCGATAAATGTTTTGTTTGGCATGATGAAGCATAATTAGGCGAAATCAAATGAGAAATCACTCGACTACAGATCACGTTGAACAGGTCTTAGATGAGGTCTAATTTGAAACATAAATACTTCAATGGCAAAATATCGTGTATGAAGCTAGAAACGAAAGGTTCAGTGAGAATGTAACACCATGATTCAGAATACTATCCAATGCGCTGCCTTTTCTGACGTAAACTCTTCAAACAAGTTGATATATTTGTAAATGATGATAATTAAAGTCAGAATTGATGATATAAATGATAAATGATAATGAATTACATGACAGTATTTATTGAGAGTGTGCAACTGATGATTAATAATGACATAATGATGCGAATGGCTGCCAATGATTATGGTGTTGCTAATGAATACCAATGATAATAACGGTGAAAGTCGACAATAAAGATGGTCGTTTAACTTACCATAAGCTTCATCAACCAGCATCTCTCCATGTTGCGAATTTGTCAATTGAACTTTATCCCAAAAAAGAAATAAATGTCTATCTGAACGAAAACCCATCGTCTACCGTGCGTAAGATTACCTTTAGCGCGTTTCCTATAGACATGAACAGAAATAAATGTTTAAAGAAGAATTTGCTTTTACCCAACGTTTACTTAGACATTGACAAATAAAAATAAAAAGAGTTTCTGGTCGCCTTTCAGGAAAACTTAACGTCGTGTGACTGTTACTAAGCCTATTGAGTTTGAAATAAATTTATTGAAAAGTGAGAGGAGAATTCTGGACAAGATTGACATTATACAGCAACAAGGGACAGTGTTGTCGAATGAAATTGTCATTTAGGAAATCACAACTTCATATCATGGTAATTATGTACACCTGCAGAAATCTGTTGAAAACTGAAAGGAGATGTCTGTTAACAATATGAAAACAACAACGGGTAGTACATTCCAAGTACTTAGGGTGTTTAGAGATAAAGTGATAAAGCCCTATAAATTTGTAAAACAACATTGAAGATATCCGGATTAAAAATGTCTACAGTGGAAGGCCGGGCAACGTCATATTTTCATACGTCCCATGAATGTTTGACGAGAGTATAAAAAAGGCTAAAGATCGTCCATTTATGTACATTTTTATTTTAAGCCGTCAATTCTTCTATAGATATTTCTATATACATTTAGGCTTTTTAATGGATTAATTTCACGTTTTAACATTTGTCTTAATATCAATTGATTACAATCTTTTACCAAGTTCGCAGGGACATTGGATCGAATGTTGCAATGTTGAATGAAAGTGGCAATATTGACCCATTCTCACAAACAACCCGTGGCAAAACCAACTGAACTATAACCTTGGGCTTCCAGTGCAAAAAGGACACGACAGATCCTAACCAGCTACAACCAGAATTACCAACATATGATACACAACCGAAAGCCCACATAGTGACATTAAAATAGCCAAGAGTAAGTTGAGCATATCAATCAAATAAAAAGAACGATGATTATTGCATCGATTTTATTAAACAGAAGTGAAATTGATCAAATGAACAATTAAAGAATGATAACGAAATATTTGCCCAGTTTATATTTAGTTAAGACTATTGCATTTTTGTATCTACTTGCACAGAGGGCCAGAACAATAAAAGATACTTTTTGGCTGTCATAAAAATATGGCTATGGGTTCAGCAGTTGTATTTTACCCTCATGTTACTATAGGATTAAACACGGGAGGTAATCAATACTCCGGAATGAGGATTCTACATAGGTTTTAAACATGCTTTTAATGTATCTGTTCCCAATTCTTAATTCCTGAGGAACATTTTAATCGCTTAGAGTCGCACAGTTGATGGAATAAAACTTTAAACGGTAATCGTTTTTATCTTGTGTTCCACAGATCTGCGCTAACACTACTGATCTTTATCTTGGAAACAAAAAGACAACAAACCAACATACATTTGTCCTATAGTGGTTAAAAGACGTGTTACGTTTGAATTCTGTTTTCTCCGCTTTGATTTTACTATGCCAGTCTTTCATTTCCAACACTTAATCTCATTTTGGATTTCCAATACTCTTTATGTCGCTTCTCTAGTGTCAAATGATTAACCAGAATGGACTTAATTATCGAAGCCCATTAGGAACCCATTACTGACTAGAAATAACTGAACATTCAATGCTTTAAGTCTGTTATAGCTTACGAAGGACAAATGTGGTGAACTTTAAAAGGTTTGGCATTTTCATAAACGCAAAATGGGAAATTCATTTCCTCTTCCGTCTCAATGGTTACTTAGTGGTCATTTTATCTGATTTGGTTTTAGAGTTTCCTAAAATACGCATCGATAGCAGATTTGTATATAGGGTTGTATTTTTCTCGTTAATTCGATTGTACGTCGTTTATATTCCAAGTTATCAAGTTAAGTAAAAGTATATTGCATCCAACTGAACCTTTCCCCATGTCCTTCCCCATTAGTGTTGTATATTTGTAAATGACACTCTACATATTGATTTATCTAGGTAACCTAAATATAACCGATATACGTCCCTTTATGACAGTGAAACGCCTAAAATCAATGTCTATCGATGATACAGTTGCTGGCTGGCATTCCATTCAATTACATAATTTTAATAAAAATCTTCTGATGTGCAACAACTTAAAAATTAAAGCTGGCAGTGGGAGGGAAAAATCCGTATTGAGACTAAATATATTAAACGATCTTTCAAATAATTTCCAGATGTCCACTGAGAGGATATCCGAATCCCAGAGTGCATCTCAGAACCCTAATAATAACCAACTTCTCTCAATAGTTTTAAAAATTCTAATTTGAAAACTTAAGGAAAATTAAACTGGTACCCAACCTTTTTAGTTTTGGAGACTGCTCGTAAATAGACAAAGTGACTGAGAATCGGCCTAGTTGGGTTGCACCGTTGATATGTGCCATTGTCAATTCTTTCCGATTATTTAAATAATCTATTTTATTTAAATTCCGGGCTTAATACCTCCCTTGCTAGATTTTGACGTTTCTTTCGATTACATTGATTTTCTTCATCTCCTTCTAGTTTTCACAATTTCGGCTCTTAGAATGACGAAACAGTTGTACAATGTTGTTACATTTTTATTTTGGATCTACTGGATCTCAATCTAAATTTGTTTTGGAATTAGTTTTTCATTCGAATGGAATTCTTATAATACATGCAGGTTCGTCGTCGTTCCTGGATAAAATCTAATGAATTAAAACAAGACGGCCACTGATTCTTTTTAACGATTCTTGCTATCGCTACATCAAACGAATCTTGTGGTATGTTGCACTAGCTTTGAAAATGGGTATAGCACCTTTTTAATGTTCAAAGGAACGTATCAGTCTAAAATTTAACATTTTTACCTCACCTGGCTCGATTGGCCTTGGCGCAACGTCCGTCGAGCGTCAACTTTTCCATTTAAACGACTTCTTCTATATAATCAACATACCAAATCTCGTGATTTTTGGCTGGAATGAAGACTGAGTGAGTTTGCGAAAAGAAAAGGCATTGACCCTTATTCAAGGCCTAAGGGGTCAAATTTCTTTAGAAGTATGGTATTTGACTGAAACGTTCTTAGGACGATGCCCGGTGAAGTTTGTGGAAAGAAATGACTTCAACCCATATTCAAGGTCACAGGGTAAACCAAAGTCCGAGAAGCAGGAGAGCATGGAAAGGTTAAAGTCCAGCAAAATAAGAAAAAAATGCATTTACTTATAATCCAGGTGATAACTGTTTAGAGTTGAGTGTAAGAAGCTCTTTGTTGTTGAAATTGGTTGAAATTGTTTTGAATGCCAATGTGTACATCTCAATATATTATTGATATTGGCGCCGATTCTGGTTTGATGAACATTGAATATCGGGTGAGCGGTACGTTCCCATTGGGCTTTTTTTCCTGAAACCTAGACTAATCGTTTGTGCCTTTTAATTTGGAAGGAAGAAATATTTTAGATAAGTAAAGATGTAAAGTGATGGTAAAGCGTAGACTATCGAGGATAACAATCTTTTCGACTGAATTCTGTCATACATTTTCAGCTTTTAATATTTTTTTCAAAATTTAGTAGGCTTGATAACCATTGTCCTACAATACATTTTCCTAAATGACATTTTGATCCAACATATGGAAGTTATCGCCTTTTCTTTCGTAATATTTATCTTGTTCGACTACCTCTGTCAGTAATCAACCAATCTCTTTCGAACTGGGATATGACACTGTATATGAAATCAGTTTTGATCAGTTGTATTTTTTATAAGGCAATTATTGTTTTTTGTTCCTGATCAAAAGTGCAAAATAGATCATTATCTGATTTAATGTTCAAGTTCCATAAGTCTCATGTGCATGTTTAATTTGAGATTTAAAAGTAATGCGTCCAAAGCCATGTTGGATTTGAAATACACGTATAGAATTTTCTATACAGATTTTGGGTAACGTTTAATACGCTTGTTTTAACAGACGTTGTCTGACTAAATGAGAAAAAAGACCGAGATGCAACCGTTTAACATTTTAACAGATTTACATGTTTGTCCCTGTAGCTTCCCTTTGTGACCAGTTGGACACAATCAGTTTCCTGATAACGAAATTGCAAACAAGAAACTGTTATGGATACAGACAGTTTTAGGTTTTCTTTTTTTGTGCCTCAGAAACCTCACGATAAACTGTCTTAGATTTCACTTTGATATTTCCATTGGTTACGTTTTTGTCTTTTATTCAACGTCAAGCCACCATCTTTGGGCATACGGGTCTGGTGAATGTGTTCTTGTGTGCTTCTAGGGTCTACGGTATATCGGTATTGACATCCTTTTTATACAGCGGCACCAAAGCAGACTATATATTGCGACACCAACTGAAGTACTCTGCCAAATACCTCGTAGATGATACCACATACGGTCACATTATCCTTACAACAGGAAAACCTGACAAACCAGTCGTTATACTACCGCCATGATGAACACTTAGTTGGGAGAATTAACTACCTTTCTTGGACATTTGGATTTCTCAACGTAAAAACTCCACCGTAGGAATAAGCGCGCGATTAAAGGCCAAATGTGAGGCACTGTCAAGGGAAACATTCGAATAGGAGCCTTCTCAGAAAGAAGAGAAAAGAAAAAATTCCCCGCTCGGTACATCAAAATCTTCCTTCCAAGTGCTTACTTTCACACCATCAACATAAGTCTTTCCGGCGATGCTGGACCTCCAGCCAAACGAGAAAGTTGATGGGTTAGACTGAGAGCAATAAAGCCTATAAAATTGGTACCAACTGTCATCTGTTTGACGCTCATCTTCAAATAAGTCGAGGCGTTCTGAGTGCTTATCTTAGCCTCCTGTCAATTATGGTTTGAACGGTAAAGTATCACTTTCGTATGAAAAGAGCAACGGAACGCTGTTAAAAGGTTTATATAGTTTATCTACTGACAATGTTTGAATATCAAAGTATGACCCGGTGAATTAAAATGTATGGTGGTAAAGTGCCAAGGTTATGACACACTGTATTATGATACAATTTAGTCCTGCAGGCTCGGCGTAAGAGTTGTACCTGTTGTACCGCGATATTGAAACGTTAGGGCTTCTGTCCATTAGACACATACAATACATTTACAGTTGAGAATTGTTGCTCTCAGTTTTACAGTCCCCTATGTGAACAATATCTGCCTGTCATGTAGATCTAGGGATATTTTAGTCAAAGCCTTGCTTGGAAACGTAAACGGACATAAATTCTGCATTCTGTCAAACCTGTTAACATTTCAATATTGACCGTCTAAGTTGAAAAATAACCTGTATATTATCATAACACGTGCAGGCGATCCAAAAAGAATGCATCCAAAAGTATGTCTAAAGTAAATAACGTAAACAAAAAAGCAGCATAATATTTCCTGAAACACAAGAATGTGTACTAAACACTAGAGACGACCAGTTTGACTATGTCACTAAAGCTCTTGAAAACTGTATAGCATATGAGTATTTGCTTACGTTTTCTCATTCTTGGTTGGATAAATGCTTGACTCGTATAGAATGTGCAAAGTGATGATTTGTCGTAGATTATTTTTATATGACCATGGAACCTTTTCTTTCCTGAAGGAAATACTGGAAACGGTTGGTTTTAAACACAACTATTTATTTATGTAATCTTAAAGAACAAGGTAGGGGTTGCCGTTGTTATTCATTTGTTTCCTCTAAAAACGTAAGCATCATTTAAGGTGTGTAAATTGTAAAGCAAATAAAAGTGTACTTCTTTTATTCGGCAAATGTGTTATCTTTTTGTCATAGATACGTGTTCAACGTCCGTTTCCAGGTTCTTACGTTACTCGGAAGAGAATAAAGGGAGAAAATGCATGTTCATTTACAATGTGTCTCCATATATAAATAGCTGAGTCACGCTGTGCCAGCATTGAAATAATGAAAACCGATTTGACAGGTTGCAGACGTTTTTATTTCTTGGAATGCCCGCAAACTTTCCAAGCAAGGCTTTGACTGAAATACAACTTCTTTAGATATAATGACTGGAAGATATCTTTAAGGTGTGTCTGAGAAGCTCCTCAAAACATTTTCGTTATCTCAACAAGAAACAAAAACGTGAATTGTCATCCCCGTCAGGAAATAATCTTTTACATTCGTATTCGTTAACGTCATGTCAACAGCTATGGTCATAAAAGGACGTCCCTCCTAGTTTGTAGGTGTAAAGGGAGGCTGTGAAATGTTCTTGTAAGTCTCCTGTATTACAGCTGACTTGATGTCATTTACAGAACTACCACAATGAAGAGTAACGCCAAAGTCCCGCTAGCAGCACTCCCCACCCAGTCACTATATTTGTTGGACATTATTGAAGAATGTTCACATTGGGAAAGTGATCGTCGAGAAGGAACTTCTAGACAGCTGATGTATTTGGTGTGAATCAATTTCCGTTTCTATTTTTTTTTTATTCTGCATCTCACTTATTATCCTGAAACACAAAAAGGCCGATCTGTTTGCCATAAAAGCGGGTCTATCCAAGGCTTGATTCCAAATCTTTTTAACACTGAGTTATTCCGCAATTTTGAATGTTTTTGTTATCATGATCTGAAGTATTGTTGTATGTCCGCTCTAGCGTTTTTACATCAACTAGCTTCTGATGTGAATAATAGTGAGGACCTTGTCCACACTGGTGCACGAGCTTGACGAAATGTCTTATTCTGGTTTTATTCTCCTTGTAATTTTCCAGGAGTCTCCGTGTAAATCTTTCTTTTGTTCATGTTTTGCCCTAGTTGTATTGCCTTTGAGTTTAAATTATTATTAAGTCGACATGTTGGTATGTTCTTGTTGACTTTTGCGAAGGTGTTAGTTTGAAACTGGGAAAAAAGTAGATGAAATTATTAGAAAAAGAATTTGTTTACCTAAAAACTGGAGCTCTATAACTCCACTGCTGCTTTTCAATGACTTCAAGCAGGTAATATTTATTATATGCAAATTTTCCTCATTGATCGTATAATCTGTATTAGCTTTAGATTACTATGTGTGACTTCTTCAGACAATGAGGCTCTCGACCTGGCTCCACTTATGATGGTTTTATATTGAAATTTAAACATAAAATGTAAAACATAACTAGTTTTCGGTTGTATCGTGTTATGTGTTTTGCTCATCATCTTGGATGGGAGTGATAATAAGATACGAACAATGCCAAGAAACTGTTAACCAGTGATAGAGCTAATAACAAACATATTGCTATGTTTAGTATTGAATCTTTTCAAGTTATTAGTAACATCATATCTAGTCCAGTTGGTTCGACCTATTACTGAGAGCTATTTGACAGCAAAATGTGGGCTCTTGAACAATTTGGAGGCGCGGATATTAAATTCATATTATTTTTACAAGCAACAGTTTTATGGGCTTTCAAGTCAACCATTTTTTCAGTCACTCTGGCTCGTTCGTCTTCATCAACATTTTTTCAGATTCTTTTGGGGGTATTTACACTGAACTAAACATCTAATTTCAGCACTAACCTCAGAGTTTATTGTATTTCATAGTTTTTATGAATCTCATAATTTTAGAAGAAAATAATTACATGTGTATATTCTGAACGATGCTTCTATACGAATGAATAATGGTTACTGCAGGCTAGGAACAGGTTGATTATTCTGCCGATCCGTCATATGGAGGCCGTCTATATATGATCATGTTTGTAACAGGTGGTTATGATATTAATATTAGTAAAAACAAACCAATCTGTAAACGCGTTTGAAACAGAAAATGTCTGTAGTGAGGTTTATCGAATTAGACAACGATTGTTTTTAGCAGGTTGTTGCTGACGTAGCGTCGTGCCAACTAGAATATTGAGAGGTTATTATGTAAAACGATTGCTTTATTTGTTGGCTATATTTATAGAGCTATATTTGTTATCTGTTTTAGGAGTAGTTGTAATTAGGTCTATGTAAAAGATAAGCAACAAAACTCCCCAGTAGGCATTAAATAAAACACCAATAAGCAATCACATGTAGCATAAAACATATAATTGGATATGGAATCATGAATATTGATTTGTCGTCTTTTTGCAATAAAAAGGAACATGAAAATAAAACAATCACTTGCATTTCAAGATAACGTAGTTGTCTGTATTGTTTTGATGCAAACAGGTAATTTCTAGCAGAAATTAGAAATGGTAACTAAAGAAATGCACACGCACAAAAACCAGTAACATCATACAAATTGCTAAAGACAATATGGTTTTCAATTAGCTTATGGATTGTTTTACTCCTATCATTTCAAAGTTTTCATATTCAGTGCTTAGAATACAGGCAGTTTATGTTTATTAATTGGGTTTGGTTTTATATTGCCAATTTCTTTTGATAAAAGGGTATCCTCTGGACAAAAACAATATGAACATACCGCTATTCCATATGATCCAAATTCGATTCAAAAATGGCCAGCCCGATGACGAAATAGTGGCGTTTAAGTGCCCGATTTTCTCCTGTCGTTCATTACAATTTCTGAGCAATGATGAGAAATGTCAGATAAAAAAGAGTTTTGAGGAAACTTAAACAGAATGAATCCCAATGTTGTAAATCAAAAATGATTTTACTTTATTTTATATTCATTTTGCAATGTATCGCACCTATGGGTGCCATCTTGAACCACGCATCTTAAACTTCTTTTTGAGTTCCGCTGGTCCAGTTGAGCTTAAAAAGAATGGGAATTGTTTTAAGGCAGGGAAGCCGACAAAGTATGGCAAACAGGTCGGCCATTTTTAACATAATTGAACAATCGTGGTTTCCACTGGTGCAATTGAGTTGAATGTTTAGATATGGTGCCTTTCCTGCATTGATGGTGTCTACTGTTTGAATATTCAAATAACTGTTCCTACTATTACTGCTGATTTTGTTCAAATGTGGTTTCAGAAATCTTGTGGAATGGGGGATTCAATTTTATGAAACGGTAAGTCGAAACCCTGGGGAAAAGGGATTTTTTTCTTTAAACTTTATTTCATTGATGAAAATAATATAGAAAATCAGAAACATGTTCGTTTTTGGGTGTTACTCATGTACACGTGCGACCTTATATACTCGAAATCCCAATATGTATACAATGGTAGGTAACACACAAGCGTACGCACAGCAATGTTGTTTTCATGGAGTCAAAAGCCAGGGTCGTATGAGGACGGCTGTCAAGAGAAATAAAAGGAGTGGGAAAATGTACAGAAAATGTTACAGTCGGGGCATCAGGTTTTTTGTCACGTCTGTGACCTCTTACTAGGAAGCAAGAAAGACGAACCTCGATTCTGCACAGGGACAATTTTTATCCAATGGTATCAGAGCGGGAGGATAATTGCAATGATATGGCAAAATTAAACGGCAAAATGTAAACAGAAATCAGGTAAAATAACTGATTTGAAAGAATGGTTTCCGACATGTTCGACGAAAATTCCTGGTTAGAGAACTTAATAAACCGCAACACGATCATTCATCAGCCAACTCGTCTGAATACTCCAAAGTCCAAAGATATTGATATTGCGTGTAATATGGTGGCGACAACTATTTTTTCACATGAATGGCCTTGGCCAGCTTTAATGGTCACAGGGGTGACATGTATTGATTTCTGTAAACGATAAAAACAGGCAAAAGGTCCAGAGTACTTATTTTGGGACTTTGAAATGACGGGGTTTTATGTTTTTTTGTTTCAAATTGAAATTGAATAACCTCAAGTTATACGAGGTAAACATCAGATACAAAAGTAATTGTTCTATAATTGATTTATTGGAGTTATGTACAGGGTATGACATACAGAAATACCTTCAGCTTGATCACTGTAAACGACCTATGTACTTGATTTGTTATTGATGTATTGTTTACTAGTACATGTTGTCACCTTTAGAATAAATAACACTGTAATGAATGTCCTTAATATCAACTAATATCGAAACCTTAAACTCAAAAGTGAAAAGGTAACTTCTTAACAATACTGAACGGCTTTAAACTACATCATAACTAATGATGAACTAAAGTCATATTGAAATGATGGAATACAAAAGCTAGAAATATAATCATTTTATCACGGCGTCTGGAGGACGATTGGCGGAACGGACATAAAAAGTTATTTTTACCCAGGTACTCTGGGTCTCCCATTGTAGTTAGATGTGTTCTTGTCTCAAATTATCATTTGATAGGAAGCCATAATTTCAGCAACTAGCTGAAGCTGTTCTTTCGTTGCAAAATAGTTGCGAGCTATATCTAAAGTTATAACTCTAATATATTATACAATGCATTCAACATGCTTTGTATGTAACGTGTAGAACAAACCCATGCTACATTAGCCATAAGATTGACTTCAAAACCATTATTATTGCTTTTAACTTGTGTTGAAATTGTAATGGTAATGGAATACTGATCACGAAAAGAACTTTTGGTTAAAAAACATAATGTAAAATATGTGATATTCACTTAGAATATACAACATCTTGAATGGAATTCTTGGATTGTTTATTTTTAGACCAGAAAGAAATCGTGGAAATTCCTTCTTATGGATTAGGATGGTATATATTCAAGATGCATAATCAAAGATGGTAATCATGAGATTTTAATTCTTGTTTTGAACAAATAAAAAAATTTAACGAATAAATCTATTCAATCAAGCCAAATCAATATAATTGAACGTTCTACACTACTCGGCATTTCCTTATTATTGTGTTTCCAAAACATAGATTTCATATGATATCGATTTTTTTTGGCCGTCGTTCGGTACATTTTCATTATATATCTACTGTGTAGAATAACGTACAGCACATTTCGGCGCCAAGTCATTCTGAAGAGGCCTATAGGGAGATTTGTGACCGGTGCGAATTCCAGTCGGTCACAGAATGCAATCCAGTCACGGAACAGCCGTCTTGTGTGTCACGATCCATATGAGATAGAGCGCCATTGTTGTCAGTGCTTTCCTTTGTAAAAACGATGACGGGGACATCCCCATGGGTAGGGGAACAACAGCAGCCACATAAACGTCGGAAAAACGACTTCAGCTTTATACAGCAAACGCAACAAGAAAGTACTTTGATGAACTCGCTTCGGAAGTTATCATTCAACCAACCATATATCACAGGATTGGTGCAAGCAGAGCTCAATACAAGCATATGGCAAATTTTGTAAGCAAGGTTTATATTTAAATGTTTGAAATGACTGAATTGAAATTCTGTCAAAATATTAAACAAATTCAAAGGAAGCCAACTTAGAGCAAACACCACGGCAATGAGTGACAAAGTGATGTTGGTTTTACGCTTTCTCCTGGATTGTCGCTCGTTTTTTCGTTTCTGGAAGCTTGTTCCCGCATGGTTCTGATTAACCATACGGTACTTTAATTTATTACATATTCTTGCATGGGCTATTATGACTATAGCTATTGGTAAAATATACTGAACAATCATAGAAGCAACAGAGTAGGCACCCTTTTCTTCCATTAATGTTATATCCTCAACACATCTGAAAAAGTAAACATCGTAGCCTATAACGGGCTGTTCCACTCTATACACTGCAAATATTAATAACGGACTAGACATAAAAAACGATATAATCCAAATTGAACAGAGGGCCGAGGCCGCACCTAGTTTTTTCATACTATCTTTTGTTGGGTAAACAATTACTTGAAAACGGTCCAGTGCAATCGCTGTGATACTGATCGTTGAGACAAACACATTCGTACCTTGGCACATAACAACGAATTTACACATAAATCCGCCTAGAAACCATTGCTGGTTAAGCAAACGATACAGATTAAGAGGCTGAGTGAACAGGCACAGAGTTAGATCAGATATAGCGAGATTGATGATGAATATATTTCTCGGTGTTCGCATGTGAGGGTTTTTAACCACCACGTAACACACCAGACCATTGCCAACAGCGCCAAAAATGATAAGGACTGCAAAACACGTGATAAAAATAATGTCGGTATACTCCGTGACGTATGCTCCACTTTCGTCTTGTATTATCTCCCAGACCAGTCTTGGATCCATATCTGTCATGTTCTGATCTAGCATCTCTGATCCGTTGTCCGTGATCACTCTGTAAGTCGAGTTTTCTTGCGACACGAAGGAAGATCGTTCTTTGTCCAAAATGGTAGACTCCATTTCTTTTTCGTTAAAACCTGAAAAGTACAATAGTAGTTGTGATTCGAAATGTGAATAAACTCATTTCATTTTAAAACATGTAAAATGCCAAATAGCAAAAGTTTATGTTGAGATACGTCAAGTTAGGAACGGTTAAAAAGAGCATTTGATTGTCACATACAACTTGGCCTGTCTGATATTAAAATGCTAAGTATGCACGTCAATAACAGCAAGAAAATATGAGAGTAATTGTAGGGTTTTCCTAATTGGATGTTCTGTCCTGTGTTAACGTAAGCATATCATCCCCATTAATTACACAATTTGAACCATTTTACTTTATCATACGCCTCATCTGCTGAAATAATCGTAAATAAGATTATTATACACGTAGGCAATAAGAGTGGAATTGGTAGTCCAAAGCATTATTAGTAATTATCTATAAGTCTGCACAACAATGGCAACTCCCCATTGATGTCGGGTCTTTTTTCCCTACGATCCAGATGATCGAATCCTGGCTTTGTATCATAATATTCAATATTTATACTTCACTAAAATTAAAGGATTACCCATTTGCCTAATCAACCAATTACGTAATTGAAATTCCAAAGTAATTTTTTTTTGATCAAATTGAAGTAATCTCAGGTATATGTGTAGAGCGTTGAGGAACAGTGAAAGGTATATATTGGCTAGGAATAAAAGTAAAACGTCTTTTCTCATGTACCAAGTCCTAGATTTATAAGTGTAAAAAGTTCATGACTGTTTTTCACTGGAAATACAAAGCCTTTGGAAAAAACACATTTCAAAAGGAATTACAATCCCAAATTATAGACACTCCCCAAACGTAATGCGTTGTCAGATTCACTACAGTAAAACAACAGCCATATTGAAAATCAAACCACGTACAGAAGGTTGACGTGTGCCATACTTTATGTACGAAACACAATCAATAAAACGATTTTGTTCACTACGCTCGACAGTCTTTTTAAAATTAATTACGCAATTGTTTAATATGTATAATCCTTTCCAAGATTGTTTAAGCTTGGGCGAAAATAGCCAATGGCCAAAATAAGAGTTAAAGTCGGTTGTCCGTTAACAACAAAATTCAGCAAATTCATAAATTTTTCAGTATGGAAACCCCTCCTTGGTATAAGATATTTCCTTTAATTCCTAAACAACTATTTATTTCCTAAGGAGACCTGGCCCTACTTGTATAAAACATCTCAATTTGAGATTTCCTCAAGTCCAGATTTTCCTTAGCTAATATCTCCTTGAAAATATCTTGTATGAGAATTCCTCAAGGAATTTCAGGACATCCTAGCCGATGCCTTCCTCCTGTTCTTTGAGAAAATTTTATACAAGCCGTTTTTGAGGAGATATCAGCTGAAGAAAATCTCGACTTGAGGAAATCTCAAGTTGAGATGTTTTATACAAGAGGGGCCTGGAAGAGACCAAGAGCTGAGTTCTGCTCACTGACCGTAACATACCAGTGTCTATTTAATTTGAAATACGTAGTGTTTACAAGTTGTTTGTATTTGACAGGGTGGATGTAGACATCTGTTCCTACCATCACACCACAATAGCAAACACACTCACCTCGTATACATAATGGTGGTCACACTTAAATAACAATAGCCGTTCATAGAACGTTAAACAATATAAAAAAGAAATTAAAAACATGTACATGACCCTTCACAATTCAAATATGCACAAGGGAGAAAGGATTACCTGCCTGAAAAAAATCCATCAAGGACTGATTGAAAGCGATAACCAACGACTTTTATTATCCAAGATATCCGTTTATCGGCCCTTTTTTAAAAATCGGTCCAATAATAAACGATGCAAAAGGGGGTTTTGGTATATCATAGTTGAGAAAATTGCAAAGAGTACTTCTCAGGATATTGCGATAAGAAACTTTTTCATACTTTTAAAATCGAATATGTCCTGCTGACGGCCGTTTTGCTTCTCTAATAGATCTCAAATTTAAACAGGCAAAACTGTTAGGAATTTATATATGAACCACTTTTTGGTAAAAGGTGGTTATAAGATACGGTGAAACATTTACAGTAATACACAAATTCAATGTTTGTTTTCTGTGGCTTAGAATACTGTAGACTGCGTTATTATATTCCTTTTGATTGGGTCATTATTTTTTCAATCGTTCCCAAACTTAAACATGCATGACGTTAGATAAACACCTATCCAATACTTTGGAAAATCAATACGCATCACTTTTGCTACAAAGGTTCGATTTTAGAGGTGTAGTACCTAGTTAAAGACATAAGCATTCATTCCTACGGTTTACTCAACATCATTATTGATTTCCCCCTAGTAATTTTTTTTTTACATTTTTATGTTTCTATGATTTGTCAAGGTAAGAAGAATCTATTTAGATACAGATCTAGATTATGAAAAGGTAAATTTTATTGACGATCAATCGGCAGATTTGGTCCAGAAAATACCAACATGTCAACACAATCTGATCTAGACTCAGATCCAATAAAACTTAGATAAAATATGAACAAAAGAATGATTTACACGGAGACTCCTGAAAAAGTAAAATGAGAATAAAATTAGGTGTTCTGGAAGAGTAAGCGTCTTCTGCTTCATCGACGACACCCACCATGTAAATATTGGTCAGTTCAAGTACGTAATACCATGTTCCCAAATAAGAACAAGGTATACCACAACGGAAACAATAGGCAAACCATAGAACATTAAAAACATCCATCTTCATATCGCACAAAGAAATAGAATATTTCTCACTAATGACCATGCAACTTTCCTATAATTTTCATTAACCGATATCTACCGACATCCTGTGTAACGAATTGGTACGTCTGTTGTAGCGTGTAAAACCGAGGCAAGGTAAGAAACGGACTTCATGTCGTTCAATATATGGTCATTTTGTTGTTGTAGTGTGCGAGCTTGTTTTCTTTTAATATTATAACTTAACGTCCTCTTAGCATATAAGGCCTCCAGGTATTTTAATTTGAGGAAGAGATCGTGTAAGCTACTCTGTGGAATTAAAATTGACTGTATAATGCAATCACACTGAAACATATCATTGAAGGCAGCAGACAACCCTTCCGGTCATATTGTACTAACAATTGGTTTATATGGTCATGTACATTTCCTTTATTTGACTCTGTACTGAAAGTAGTGATCACAAAAGTACTATTTTTACCAAGGAATCACTGCCTTGCTCAATCGGAACCAATTATAAGATATAATGCACCGCAAAAATTAAAAGATCTATTGATTCCTTGTTTAAAGTGGTTTTTTTTATAAGTTTGGATTTATTATGCTTAATAAACTTAATAAGTTGTATGGTCACATCGGGACTGCTTTTCTATTTATTAGAAGTGATTGCGTGTGTTGAACGTAATATTAGTAAATGATGAATTGAAGATTACCGTAATAACAATTAATTTTGGAAATGAATAATATAATAATTTGACACTTTTCTACTGTTTGTTGTGACGGTTGAAATGAATTTTGAATTTGCTTTGTTATTTCGGGCGACATTCATTAACCCAACCACTATCGTTATTAGACATTTTGTAATATCAAATTAGATTAGATATTGACCTCCTATTATGTAAACACACTGTACAAACCACACGAAGATATCCCAGCTTCTTGTTAATTCACCATCACAAAATCATTAAGAAGTATTGGAAACAGTTCACAATACGATATTGTTGACTTGCAAATCGCATCGTAAAAAGTTTTTTGTCCAAATACTTTGCCGGATTTAGTTCATGAACATTCATCGGAGCCAAATACAGATAAAATTACATTTAAAGGGGGCAGTTGGCAATTAATCCAAATTATAAGCAATCAACGTTTGCTTCCGAAAACCTTTGGAAGGTCGCTTCGCACTACTAATAGATGTAGATTACTTGCAAATTACTTCAAACAGCATTATTTACGCATTGAAAAGGAGCAAATGCCTTTTAGAACCCAAACTGATCCAATTTTGGAATTTAACATCAAGATGGATCAGAGATCACGAACCCCCTGATACATCAGCTTGAGAGCCTGTCTTGCTTAACACATTACAAACACATCAGACATTTGTCGCTTTGATGACGTTATTATCCTCAAGTGATTAAATATTTGTCGCTTTGATTACGTTATCATCCCCACGTGATTCATTTACACACAGCCTAATCAATATTGTAATTACTCTGTATTACGTCAACTGTAATAACATTGCTTCATCTGATGTTGTTTACGTCACTAGCTCCCAATACCAATGTACACATCCATAAATTAAGAAGAAGCAAAGGATCAGCAGTGTGTGTTGGTGAGAATTAGGATTGGAGATCTTACTTATAACTTGACGATCATTTTAAATTTAGATATGCCGGTTTCGTTAAAACATACTCTGCCTCCAGAAGTTTTCACATCTGATGACAGGCGACATGTTTTCCTAAAGAAGAAAAGAGTGCATTTTGATTCATGACAATACATTTTTTGGATTTTGTTTTGATTTTGTGAGTTTGTTTATTTTTTTAAATATATTTTAACTCGTTTTCTTGTTTGTTTTTAATATCCTTGGATGGATTTAGACAGGTGAAGAATGTCTTAGAGGTTCCCTTATTTGCTAGTTCGGTTGACTTCTGATGTCAATGGCAGTTCGAAATACCACTAAATATACTCAATTTTTCTCATTTTTTTTTTTTTGGCAATTAACTCACCAAATAGAAAATCATTATAAGCTAATGTGCGAGACCCGAGGGGAAATTCCTACGCTATCTCTAAGTGGCCTAAAAAGTTACAAATCGTGGGCCATCCATTGTATATCAGAACAAGACGTCGTTTGGGGGGACTTAATTAAATCTATGACCTCAGTTTTTGTGCAAAATTATTTATTATGTTACCGTTTTGTTTGTTTCGCGGCTGCTCATTGTTTTTTGTGTATTATTTTCCAATATTGTTGTCCCTGTTGACACCCGTCTTAATATGAACCTAGTTTTTCCGAAACTTAACAAAATCAAATTATTCGGAGCACGATAAAAACTTCGCCTTTCCTAAAGAAAATACACGCAGCATAGCACACATGTAGCTAAAGGCAATGTGCAAACGCGCGATCCATTGTGGTTTTCCTAATGGCCCTAAATATATCATTACAAGGTTTCTCGCAGTTTGCTGTCCGTAGGGTTCGGTTTAGATTTTTATGCTTCAATATCCTATCATCAACAATGGTTGATCAGAGATGGATATTTTTCTGTATGCGTCAATCGCAGTATTTTGAGGATACTGACAATTTTGATAATGATATATATAGTTTGTCATTAAAGTCGTGTAAGATCTTTTACTGTTTGCCCCGCATAAGTATTGTTTTTTTTTTTTTTTCACATTTCCAAACGTTTACGCCAAAGAACTTTTTGTGATGAGTAACGACAATTTGTAGCTTGTTTGTTTTACCAATATATCACATAGCATTCGCTGCTTACCACATTGGTTGAACTTCCGGCGACCTAGTATTATTGGAATCTGCTCAATTAATTCAGATATAAATCATGTGTTATCGCATTCTGCCTTTGAAGGAGCAAGTGCTACGGATATAATTGACAAACTTCCATTTCAAAGGTACTTGCGTGAGGAGAAACACTAGGCGCCATTGTCATTACCAATAGACCTATCGGAACACCGGTTGCCAACATAATAACATACATATTCAGATAACAAATGGTAAATTGACTTTGCTATCAGTGATAAAGACACCAAATCATAAATAAGTACCGATTGTCTCTGGTAATTCATACTTGTACTGCAGTAATGATGCTGTCTTACTATTAGACATTATCGATATTTCATATCGAATAACAGAAAAAAAACTCTTGCTCAGAGCTATTTCCGTCCTTGCAACAGCTGACTGCATTTTCTACAATTAAGAAAAACGAACGGAAATTTCTCGATTATAATAAACCTCCATTCGCTAGCATTTCACTGCACAATATACGGACAATGAGATATTCCATTCCCTCTAACAGTAAATTAAAAAAATCCTAAAGCATAACCGCTTGCCCGAGTGGGCAAAATGAGTGTACAAGATACGATGGTCATAAGACGGTCTCTCTGTGTGCGATAAGTTTGCTTGTAGGACGAAAAGCACAAAACTAAATGAAATGATTTCCCCTGAATTTGGCTAAAACATCTCTTGTTGTAGTAACAGATTAGCAATTTTTAGGACACAATTATCAATTCCGTTTCAGTAAGGTCAGACATACAATGTTTCTTGTTTCCGGATTTTCTGTCTATCCTAACATTTTGTGCCTACTTTTGCCGGCTATTTTCAAAGAAACACTGTCTAGGTAAAATCTTACTCATAAAAATCATAAAAGATAATCCTTTTGAAATAAAACGTTTTTCTTACCTAATCACCCTTATTACTTTTTCAACATGTTACAGGAAACACAACGTCCGTTAGTGTTTGGGACATCAGACTTTGTTTTCAGTACATCTTGAATTGTCAGTAAATACAATTTATTATCGCATGATTTATATTGTTCAAGTGTAGCTGAATTCGATGAATTCAAATTCAATAGAACTCGATGAACACGGACTCTCATAAAAAAAAGTACACGGAGAATAAGACCATGTGTTTCGTGGTAAGCATTGTGATTTCGTTCTCTTTTGTGTTTACATGTTGCAGTTTATTCAATGGCATGTTTCCATTATGACGATTTTCGTGCAAGAAGTCGTCAAGTAACGGACAAACTAATAATACATGGCTTCAAAAGGTGCAGGTTAACGAACAGTAGGAAAACTTTACGGTCGTTATAGTAATATTATTGAGAAATTTCCTATTTCTTTGTGCGATATAAAGCTGGATGTGGGTGCTCGTTTACATTGTTCTCAGTTGCGAATACGACATTACCTACTTGGAATGGCCAAGATTTAACAATAAATTTGTATTTATAGGTGCTATTATCTGAAGTGTCTTTTGAACTATGTTTACGCGCACGTAAAACACCACTAAAGTAAGATCCTAGTTTTCTTTAAAATCTGTTGGTGAGTTGGATGGATATTTGCGCTTCGTTGAAGTTTTAAAACCAATTAATGGAATGTTTACGGCTTAATTGTAGTTGATATGTTCTATCTTTCTTCTGGGTTTTGCGTCTTCATAACTTCAAGGATCATATGAAGGCATGTGGGAAGGGACACACCACGAGCGGAAGGCAAGGAGAAGACAAGGAATAAATGAACATATCAAGATTCTAAGTGTTGTAGTTGGGCAGTGGATTTAGCTTTTTCTTTCTTTATCAGGAGAGACAGAAGACAACCTCCATATATGGAGAAGTCAACTTTATTTCTACTGAAGACTAATATATCAAACATCATTTCCATTCATTTACAGTTTGGTTGGACATTGTGCAGAAGTATACTTATCCTAACCCAGACACATGCTACATTTGTAACCAAAATATAATTAATTTCCAACACATTTATTCAAACCTGGGATTTCAGAACATTTTGTCAGATGAAAGTTGATATTTTAATCACTGATAGTGATGACATTCCATCTCATGTTGGGACGTGGGAATATTACTTTTCTTTCACCAGCATCGCTTATCTGCAAGAAAACGGGATGACGGGTTTATTTCTAAAGGAGTTCGTAACTTTGGAAAATAATAACCACATGAACACGCTTGGCTAGAAAGATCTCTTTTACTCGATCGTTGGAGCACTAGTCTAAAACGCAATGGATGAGATCCCTGGCGGAGGCATTGAAAAACATGATCTATCGGTCATTTATACTGACAATAGAACGAGGCTGTTATGTTGCATTTACCATCCCATGCATCTCTAAGTGTCAAATAGTACCGTTTCTTGATACGTTGTGGTCGTTGGAAATAATTTACAGATATCCTCACGTAAGCGAACGCTCAAATCAATGGCCAAAGATAATGCTGTATTGAGGCAAACCACACATTGAATCTCAGTTTAGAATAAAAATGGATTAGATTTGCAGGAATCGCTTCATTGATTGATAGAAAGGTCGTTATCAAAATAACAACAACAACCCCAATTAATACCGAACCTCAATCTAATTATCAAATTGTGAATCCCACATTCGATTCAATCCAACACGATCCTTACATCAAACACGATATTTGTTAATGTTTTTTTAGTGTACAACGTGCAATTTGCAAGCAAATTCAAAATCCTAAAATTTGTGTTCACTCGTTACCTACATACATTTGCTAGCATCACAATTTTGCTAAATTTCTAGACAGTAGTTAAAGATGTGTAAATTTTTTTCTTTGTCCAAAAGACAATCGATTAGAAATCGAAACCACGGATGGTGCTGTCTGTCATCCGTCATAAAATTTACCATTTAAAACTTATAAACGGACATAGTAAGCAATGCACACACTCCATTGCATTTGACCTGTATGTTTTTTTCTATGTCGATTAATTCTAGACCTGTCGTGTCCACCATTGGTAAGACTTGGGAGTTTTTCTTCATTAATGGACCGTTAAAGAGATCAGAATTTACCTGTACAGTTATAAACCATATACAAACAGTTTATGTACCATGAATGTAGTTTAGAAATCCACTTTGGTAAGACTTGGGAGCTTTTCTTCATTAATGGACCACTAAAGAGATCAGAATTGACCTGTACAGTTATAAACCATATACAAACAGTTTATTTACCATGAATGTAGTTTAGAAATGCACTTTGTATCTTTTAGTGTATGTTGCCTTACCTCCGAATGTCATATTGTTTTATATATAGTGCCGAAATCTTCAAACACCAGGTCACGAGATGAACATCGGGTAACTACCAACTGTCGTTTCGTTAAATTTAGATACACATGTATCATAAATTGTTTTTGAACATTTTTGTTGATTAACAAAATGATTCGATTATACTTGTAGGAAAACAAAATACACTATTATACGGATATTAGAGAATGACGCAGGGATAATGTTATCCTCAAGAGGTTGTCAATTATACACTTCTCAAAAATGTAATGTCTGAACCATTCGAGGTAACAATAGTGGATTGACACTCGACAACGAAAAGATAGCTTATTGATAATGCAATTAAGGTTTTTCAGCTTAAATTTATATTTGGTACCATAAACGATTTCATAATTCAATTAAACATTGAAGTTGTTGGTCAATCTACAGATATGATACCATTGCTACTTGCTATTGTTTGTCTTGATCTGCTTCCTTCTCCTCTCTACAGTTGTTTGCCTACCGTATAGTGGTGGTATGATTTGTAAAATGGGTCAGCAATTTTATAGTACACAACATAAATAGCACCTTTAAACACAAATTTGTGTTAGATTCAGTAGAGCAAGATTACGAAGAACCTGAATTTTCAATCATTTCATCAATGTTTTAGGTAAATATTGTACATTAACCGTAAACTTACAACAATCAAGCAGACGTAAAAAGTAATCCTAGACTATTGATTCGTCAACACCCAATTATTACCGGAGTAATAACATCACTGGATTGAAGTGATGGTCTCTACCAGGTGTCATCTCTTCGTCTGTAGTCCGTTATAAGTGTAATCAACCGGGACATCCTACTATACGACATGTCCCTTGGGTTCGTATTGCCAGACCTGGTCGATATTTATCGTATTTAACGTAGTAACAGGGTCGTGTAGCTACCTCTGATTTGTCATTAATACGAGCTTCATGAATACTTGAGATGACAGGGATATATGAAACATGACAGATCATAAATTACCTGGTAACGTGTTTACCAAAGAGCACATCTCTATAGATTCAAATTGGCCTCAGACCGAATTATGTTCCTTCAAAATTTTAATTTTATTGAACTCGCCAATTGCAAACTCTTTATAATGCTGTTTTGTGGCTATATATATTGTACATTTAAATAGTATGTCTCACAATATCTAATGCACAAGTGCAGGCTTCTTTTTCATTTCTGGTTCAGGCTAAATCAAAAGTGGAGTCAGTGATTGAGACTGCCTCCCGATCCTACAGCATGACCTTCAAGTATAAGATTTACAAGCCGGCCATCATGTATAATCACCAATGTTGTTGTAAGACGGTCTATTTTATCAAACTTGACCGAACAGTCTATCATAAATAAATGTTTTACAACAATGTCAACATTGTCTTGACAAGAAATCAAAATACTTTACACTCGATCAGTATTTTCAGACTAAGGAACCGATGGATATTCTGGTTCTAGATCTGTCATAAACTCTTGTTCAAGGTCATGCATACGTATTCCTACATCATTTAAGTAATATTTATTGCATTCTTTGTACAATTAACGTGTATTAGAAATATATCTATAAAACATTAACAACTGTTCAGGTGTTAGGGTGTAGCAGTCTTTCAAAGAAGAATCAAATGTAGATACAATGTATAAGAATATATCCTCTGAATCAAAGTGAATTTACAGTGAAGAAACCACATATTGCTTGCTACGAGTATCAGGAACTTACGTAGTAACCCCAATGTATGTACAGAAAAATAAAACAAATCCATAGATGCTATTCCACAATTTCCTTTCTAGTAAATTTACTTTTTTTATAAAGTCTTTAAATCATAGACTTATGATAAAGAGACGAGTGTAATACTTGGCAATCTTGTAATGATTGGCCTGTAGATATTAACTGCAGATATTGTGCTCCTTGGTAATAATTTTTGCCGACGACTATAGCCTTTTGGTCGATTGATGTACTTCTCCTACCGTGTATATATAACAATCAAATAAAATTGTCGTGTAAGGATACTGCGGAACTGCTGTTTAGGCTGGTATAGCGTTCTGCACACGTAAATATTCATTCACGTAATGAAATAGAAATTTCACGTGCCATGTTGATAAATTTCTAACGAATTTATCGAGACCCTGCATGCTGATTTGTGTTTCTAAGTGCCAGTATGTATTGCGTTGTCAATGAATTATGTGTTACTGGAAATATGGGAAAAAACCCACAATAGACCAATACAAGATTGATATCTTTCACGGATATTAAAGTAGAATCGAAAAGGATAATAATTAACTGCAAATAAAAATAAACTTAATAAGCTGTAAAGTTAGAGATTTACTTTTTAGATTTCAAGGATCACTTACCACCATCAATGCCGATTTCGTACAATTAAAGACAAAATGAATGATATTATCTGAACAATATACAATAGTACAATATTACTTCTGTTAAACGTTACGTATGACACGATATGCTTTATACGGTATGTATAAGGGAGAGTCCATATACTACTGAATATACAATAAATATAGGTTTACATTTTAACCTATTAGTTTCAGTCTAGTTATCGAGTGTTATTCTAAACCAGGAGAGCTATATTTTGATAACATCAATTAGTGATGTCACGTCTGCCAGATCTCTCAAGTATTATGAAGACTGTTCATCATTCTGAGTTACTCCCTCCAGAAGTTTTTGACGGGACAAATTATGGCATCGCGTTGTCCGTCAGTCCGTCGTCAACCTTTATTTAGTCAGAGAGATTCTTCCCAACTATTTTCGACAGTTTTCTTTCAGTCTTACGTGGCTTAATTAACATGACATAACGTTGGGATTTCGTGAACGGCATTTTGCTTTGACAGTATTTTGAAGTTACTTCCTTTGTTGCTTCCGTAATGTCAATAGTGTCCGTGTATCTCTTCATTCAAGTTTCAACTGATTTCTTTCAATTGATGAGTTATTTTTAATCACGACGTGTAATTGTGTTTTCCAGATTTCTAATTTGACTTGACCGTATTTGGAAGAGTTATCGCCCCTAGTTGTTTTCATAATGTTAATCTTGATCTCTCAGTTCTCGACTGATTTCTTTCAATCTGGATAGTTTTAATCACAAAGATATAAAGTTTCCTTCAGCATTTATGATTCACTCATGATTTTGGAAGGAGTCATTTCCATTTGTTTTGAGCACTTTATTTTTTATAATAAATAATAATAGATTAAATGGAGATCTCCTTCCTCAGTTTTTTGGTAGTCTATAATCATTACATGAAATTATGTTTTTCCTGAATTGTATTTTGGTTTTGTAATTTCGGGGGTATAGCTTTTGCCCTTTGTGTTATGTGTAACATTTAATATTTTCACTTAAAAAAACAAACCATTTCCGTTAACCAATTTTAAAAGAACGCCGTTAACACTTTCGTGTTGACATGGGCTAAATCCCAAAGCTCTCCACACTTCTCGGAGGCAATCGCTTGACTTACTTACATATGTTGTCTAGGGACACATTCAAAGACACTCTGGCGAGAAAGCAGTTGTTGAAGATGAGATAAACTGTCACCAGGCTATCTTCGTACCCAATGAATGCTTTACAGAAGGTAAAGTATACCGTGTAATAGGGATATTGTAAATGCAAAGCATGATTACATGCTTAACGACTCGTGTAACGCATGATTCAATATCATAGACGTAGTCTGACACATACGGCAAAGTTGTTAATCCCTATGGTAATATCATACTTCAAAAAGACATGCATCATCACGATACAATATAAACATACCGACTGGATCTGCTTCTATAAATTGCACAAAAACACACAATGACAACTAGCGACAAACAATCTGCCGTAAAAGTAGCTCGGTGAGCTGGACACTTTGCAATATTTTTTTCCAAACGCAGTACTAGTCCGCGAGTTGGTTTGGATACATGTCCTTACTAGTACTAAAATAATATATATGAGGAATTCTACTTAGTATGGGGTAACTCACGCTCGCAGTTAGTTTAGTCTTGTAACCACTAAGGCCATATGATGACAGATAGCCCAGATGTAGGGGTCACTGAATGACTGAATGTGATCCTATAGATGAGTTACAGGTGAAAATAGAACCTGACGTATTATTTCAATCACAACTAAATGAACTCATATTTTCAGGCGTATATTACGATTTGTGATGGAAGTTTTGCAATATATGTAGGTTAAATAACTCCTTCCTTCTCTGTTTTATAACTCGTAATGAGTGACTAAACTTAGAATTGTTACATTATCCTACCCGTGTCTGCACTCAGTATATCCCAGCAAGAACGAAAGGAGGCATTAATCCCATACAAAACAAATCAAGTTTTATGATAATAAGTTTATTACAAAGTGGGGCAAGTACCTCTCTGGACCTAGATTTCTATATTTCTTTCATCCAGTTTGCTTTTTCTTTAGTAGCTTCCTACACTAAAATTTAGACTCTTAGCGTCACTGACGAGTCCTAGAAGAATGAAACAGCTGGGTAATGTAACATCACTGACGAATCCTAGCAGGACGAAACAGCTGTATAATGTAGCATCACTGTTGAGTCTTAGAAGAATTTAACAGCTGGGTGATGCAGTTTTATTCATTATTTCGCACTCTAGCGTCTTATTCTAAATTTGAATTTAATGTGCTATTCACTTACATGTCTTTTGTACAGCCTTTAACCTGAGGAAAAGGATATCTTATTCCGTCATCATGAATGCAACTGGATGATTAACTACGGTACAGTAACAACCTCAAAGTGTTGTTACTTTTAACTGCCCATTGGTTGGCTAACATGGGTAAAGACTAACGTAGGACACTCGGAAAGGGAACCCCAACTATATCTAGCTGCATTTCGTAAAGAAAAGCCGTCTTTGAGACACCCTTCGGAGGCCTGAAATTGACTTTTGACATACAGCGCCATTGAATGGTTTTATTTGGAATAAAATCTGTGCATGTTTGCATTTCTTTACGGTCTTTATTTTTCAATCTTTGAGCCTCTCTTGTCACCCGTCATATGGTTATTGTTAGGATGTTTAACTATTAAATTATCAAACAAAGGATCATGCGTTTATATTTTTTAAAAAATCCAAAATACCACTACTAACGTAATGAAATACGAATAATGCTAATAAAAAGAAATATGCTTCTTGCAGAATCTTTCTCGTCGTTACAATTATCAAGTAACGTAATACTCTTAACCTTTCAAAGAACCTTGCTTTTGTCAAGACTCAATTGAATCAGGTGATAAAATCGGGTATACTGTTTCATGACCAGTTAGCAAACCGATTCTATCCTTAAATTATCAGAAACATAAGATCAGTTCGGCATCGGTCCCTTAGATTTTTTCCTTTCTTCCTAAATTTCCGTAAGAAACGATACTCCCTTAGCTTTCTTTGCGAATCTAACAGAACACTGCCAATGTTTATGGCTCTATAAATACGAATCGGGTAAACTTTCCGGTCATAAACATTCATGCTAAGTGAAATATTTTGAATCAGATAAAACGTATGGACGTTTGTGTAAAAGCTTCATTGTCATTTTTAATGTAGTTAATGATACTGATTTGTAATGAAGGAAAATCATAAAGTGTTATTTTACGTGGTACAATACAGAAAATCTTAATTGTAAACAAAGTTTGATGGAAAGGCGAGTTTTTCGACTAAAAAGCCTACAATTCTAACAAAGTGATAAGAAAGAGCCGGTCTGATTGGTGAAAATGTCAATCAAACTGGCATATTCATGTATTTCACGTAAATGGATGTGATATGTAAACATATGAATAAAAACGTATGAAAGCAGTGATCGATTGTTTAGGCTGTTAACGTCTCCCCTTAACTGATATTGACTTTTAAGTATTGAATACAATCATGTGAAGTCCCAACTTCAGACATGCCAGCACCGACCGGCTCCTATTGCAATATCGGACGTTAGACAGAACTTGTTAGCACATATGTAACGGAGTCAAGATTGTATCATGTAGATGAAGTCTTGTTTAGGCTAGCATGAAATATACCAAGTAGGGCATACACAATTGAAAACTATGAGGACTGGCAAATACAGCCGTTTTTGTTCTTTTATGCAGTTCCCATTTTTAAGCTGCAAAAAAGCAACAGAGATACTTTTATTTATTCTGCGACTTGCTGATATAAGCTGGAAAGAACACTCATGTAACTGTGGTTGAGAGAACGGGAGATTTATTACATTATTTTTCACTCTGTACAGTCAGCTGTGTCTAAATAAATTTAGTTTTGATTTGATTTCACAGCAGTCCTTCAGTCATAGTACCTTAATTGTGTTTAAAGTCCAAAAGAATGAATGAAGATAACTTGAATTGAATAAGATTTCTAGAAGCCATCAGGCAATGCAAAATAAAGTTAGATATCAACTAACCCGCATATCCGCACAAACAAGCTCATTGCAGTTGCTATGTCGGTATCACCATTCGCTTGATGGAGCCGAGAGAGATAAAGTAATGAATTTTCAATATCTAGATCAGCAAATGGATTAAAGATGAAGCTTACATCGAAATTGAAATGAAACAAAAGTTCCAAAATTATAGAAAAGTACATTTGTACATAACACTTGGAGGTGATCGAGAGTACGATTTGGATAGTATTTAATTGATCGTTCAACTGCGCACTTGTAAATTTTATATTACCAGCCGATGTGGTTGATAAAAACAACCCGAAAATACCATCATCTCAACATAATTATAATCCAAACTTAATTCAATAAAAACATGGCAAAATGATAACAAAATAAATATCTACGCGGAGACTTCAGTAAAATAACAAGAAGAATACGACTAGGTGTTCCAGACAACTTAGCGCCTTCTGCTTTATTGATCAAGGGAATCAACAGGCAACTAACGAGCATCGAACACGCACATATTTATAAAATAAATTGTCTGGTAGAATATCCGACGGCATTGTTACATTGAGTGTCATAAACATTTACTTTGGTTCAATTTGAATGGTAAAATGTGAATGGAAAGGACTTATCAGTTCCCCAAGAAAACAAATTTTGTTTGATGAAAGGTATCTTTTGAATCTAACTACACCTTAGTCAATTTTTTTTCCATTATTCAAGATCTAACTACACTGAAGGCAGTTTTTACATTCGGTTAAAACTGAATAATTCTCTTTTTCCGAAAAATGCAAACTAATGATAGTAAATTGATCTCGTATGTATTTATAATTAAAGACATGATTGCCAGATAGTCATCATATTGACCTATGAACACAAATAGTCCGTGTTGAGGTAACAAAATGTCGACTCTTTAAAAACAAAGAGTGTCTGTGTTTCGAGTTAAATTTATGTCTGGTCATAGACCGAAATACCTTTACCTTAACTCGACCATGTCGTTCATTTTAATACATTGCCCGATCAGACCACGTATCCAAAATAACAACTGAAGGGTGCCAAGGCTGTCAGGCTCAGAGGCTGACATGTTGGTGCTGACAGAACAATTAACTATGGAATCACAGAGACCACAAGGGAGAGAGAGACGAGAGTTGTTGTCAGTAAACAAGAAGCAAAGAAATTATTTGTTTAATACAGCGCTACTACTGCCTTCTACCAATTACGGGCTGAAAGCTCTAGCTAGGTGTATGAATATCATATATATGCAATGAATTTGAATCATCACGTAACCATTAAAGCAAGTTGAAACAAAATCCAATTATTTCATTAATACCAATCTTAAGGCATGAAAATGAATATGCTTTAGATGATATCGATTTGCTTGGTTTGAACTGTTAACATCTAATCTTTGGTTTATATGTTTGTGTCGATAGTCAATTCAAATGTTTCCTGTGATGCTATATTTTTAATTTTACAACGGTTGAATTCAAATATATCTATTCCTTTATGGTATTTATTTGGAACTTTTTTATCGTTGTATTTTTCTTTTACCTCAGAACCGTTTTCACTTATCTGACGCTGATTGCCTCTATATCTTTTCAATGCATTTGTTCCGTTTCTTTCTGCTTTTTAATCCTTGCAATAGATCATGCATTACATCTGAGGAACAATTAAAATTGTCTGGACACTGAAAAATTGGCATTAACACAATAATTCAATACTTTCAATGGGTTAAACAGTTCACATTAAATCTGAGCGTTTAGTATTGAGTAGTGTGTACTATGTACCTTTCAGGGGTCAGAAAGTGAAGCCTTCCTTACTTGAGCATACGCTCAACTCTAAATCAAAAGCAAAATATTACTGGCAGTGGTTGCTACTGAGAAACTGAAACGTTAAGAAAAAAAGAGATAGGTTAAATAATAGTATAGTATTGTAGTGGGATCAAGAGGTGAAGTTCCTTGCTTTTTACTACACGATTTATAAAGAATATATGGTGATTCTAATTTAACTAAAGCGCTAGGCTGTAGACATGGAATGTGACTGGCTACTGTGTACAAGTTATCACATTTCTTAGATCAATTGTAAGCAATACAAGACTTAAACCATCCAACCTTGTGGTGGTCCCATAAAAACGAACGTCAGTGGTACCATCTCTCGAACACCCTATCTTTATTTGACTCTGGCTGTGCGAGGATTTAAAACCTCAAACAGGACCCAGCGATGTTATCCTAACAGAAAACAAGCAGCTTGATAATTGAATTTTAAATTCAAATTTTATCAAACATTTTCTTGTTATTCACAAAGGGATGTATGCTCTAAATATATTTCTCTATAAAATGGAAATTACATTACCTTAAAAACCTTAACGTTTATTATCAGATCATAAGCCATTTCGTTACACTAACAAATATATTTTTGAGCACTGCTTTAATTTTCATGACACTATTCTTCATCGTCTAAAAACAAACCTCATCAAATTTCATTTCTATTTCAATAAATGATTGAAGAAATGGAACACTCAAAGTCGAATGTACTTACGATTTCACTGTTTGGCTATCAGCTTTACATCGCTCTAGTGCAGAGACGGTCCCCACAACACTTGTTACTGGTGTCACAGTTATCCTGCCTTCATTTGTATCATAGTCTCTTGATATACTCAAGTTCTTCTCAAACGGGTGAACAACCTAAAAGACCTTTCTATTAATTCCATCAATTAAGACTGGTTCCTATGGCATAGACGACTGCATAGGTTCTATCTGAAACACACACAAAAGCGCGGGTTTATCTATGAGGAAGATGCAGGCGACAAACCTCAATGACCGCTCTACTCCAGGTATTGATCGGCGCCATTTATATCCAAGGAGTCACGTGGGTTCTGATTATAGTCAACACAATGTTTGAAATAGTAAAACCAGAATTGTTAAGTATTAGCAACATACAAGATAAGCTCTTGTATGGCAGAAATTGGTAGATATTGAGTGGTTAGCATGAAAATATTGTTATATTAACGAAATTATCACATATTTAATTTCAAGATGCAAGGTAACGAATATTAGAATGAATCAATGTAAAGCGAGACTGCGAGTTTTAACGACCTCACCACAGCCAGAGTAGCGTCATGCTAGCGAGCAGGTTATGTTGTTTTGAACAAAAATACGATAACAGGACCAGATCACTTATAAGCCGTCAGAGCTACTGGTTTAATAACGTTGAAGTGCAACCTTATCTGATTTTTTCAATTTCGATGAAAATGACTTACCGCGAATTAAGAAAAAGTGGATTGCAAATAATATTTAAAATCATAAAATTTGCAAAGCTATTGCAAAATAAAAGTACATCATACAGGACATCATTTATCATTTTTTTCATGAAATGGAGGATCAATTGCGATATATGTTCAAAGGAGTAGAGTAGTCCTAATAGAGGCTGGCAATATCTTCACAACGCTTTATCTCTACTGATGAGGTGAAACACTATACACACAAAAGATTAATGATGTTTCTAGCAAATGTGAGGCATCATACACATTTACTTTTGGTAATTTTTGTTTTTTGACATTTTATCTATTCACAACCACATATAACTCATCGAGAATGAGCGAAACTCTATAGCTTGGATAACAATAAAATGGTTTTGTCTGCTTGTGTGAAAAAAATAGCTAGTTTCGGTATCATTAAGTATAGCACATTCCGTTTCCGAGCAGCTTGAAATCTTCACACCTTCCCATTATTTCTTAGATCATTGCGAAAAAGATAACTTGATTACGAACGGTAATTCCATTAGTTCATTTATGGAATAAGTTCACCATAGCAACCGTCAATACAACATACAGAATCCGACAATACGCTTCCTTCAGCAGTCATTAGGACCGGATATGGGACTACGGTGCCATCGACATGATTAGTGTGACGAGAAAGGGAAAGTCACGAACCTAGCTGTTGTGTATAATTTACGTCTAGGTTTTCAGCCACTGCAACTCGGTGGTCAAGTTATTTGTGATGTCAAGTTACGTCAGAAAGCATGCGTCAGAGATCGAAAACAACGATTATGAAAGTTTGTACGTCAACAGAATCTTGATTTCAGCTTGTATTCAATAAAACTACGAAGATTTATGAAAAAGTTTCAAGGAAATTAATCAATCCGAAAAGTTAAGTATATCATGTTTCATCGAGGACAATCACGCTGTAAATTTTGTAAGTCACGAGAAACAACAGACAAAGAACAGACAGAAAGAGCAAACATTCAAACAAGATGTGTTTATGAAACACTAGGCCCCCGGTTTTCAACCGTATAAGATATGCGCTAATTGCAGACAAAAGTTAACAAATACAGGTCAAAAGTCATGGCTAAGGTCACACGAAAAGTTCTTGTCACATGAATACACGTCAAATACGAAAGCCCCACCTGTTACGGTGCAATAGTTATGGACAAGGTTGCAGTTGACAGCAGACAAACAAACAAACAGATAACACAAAAATAATATACCCCGATCTTTCCATCTGGGGACATAACAAGGCACATATCAAGCCACCATCTATTTTGGTGTGCATTGCTTATTTCCTCTTCTGATTATTATTATATAAGGACAATTTTATACATAAACTTATTAAGAGTTCATTGTATAATTGTCTAGCAGAATAAATAATTGGTTTATTTATTTAAGGTCCTATGAACAGCTAAGTATGGTTTTGAGATGGGTGGATCATTGATAACATGTTTCGAGAGGTTAAAGTACGTTTGTATGAGCATCTCTATGATAGCGTGAAACTAGGATTACCACACTGCGTAAGGTATACTGCTTAAGGACCTCAACAGGACAAAACACCTGGTCACTGACAACGGGCGAAGCATTATCACAGTGTTGAGCCTTAAACATGGAGAATGTAGAGCAGAGCAATTTTATACTCCTATCCCGTGTTTTGACATTTGTGTATCCTGAGATGGCGTTGTCCGTTCGTCATAAATTTCAGATCTCCCACAGTTTTCAACCAATGCTTTCAAACTCGGTTGGCCTAAATGTCATGACATCAAAATGTGTTTTCCTGAACTACAGTTTGATTCGACTGTATTTGGAAAAGGTATTGTCCAATTTTGTTTTTATAATCCTGTCCTCTGTCAGTGTCCAATTGATTTATTTCAAAATTTGTAAGCTTTATAATTGTTTCATGATATTGTGTTTTCCCGGACGGTGGTTCAATTCAACAATTTTCTTATTTGTTTCTCTTCGGGTTTTCAGCTTTCAGAGTTTTAACCTTGTACGGAAATCTCTTACGTCAGTTTTTAACCAAATTCTTTGACACTTGGTTGGACTCGATATCATCACTTGAGATTATATCTTCATGAACAGCATTTTACAAGAATACTTAAATCAGTTACATATTCATTGCCCATTTTCTTTGGTCCAGGGATTTTAACCCATCTCATTAAAGCTTGATATATGTATCCATTAAAACATAAAGCACTGTTTTTCCTCCTTTGCATTTTGGTAAAATATTACGATTCCCATGTTAGTATTTCCTGTTAAACAGATAACATGTGTCTTTGGTATTGGAAAAACGTATATAGGTCAAATGTGAGACAATGTCAAGGGGGAAGGGAAATGAATAGTTGTTTTAAGGACCCATGGGAAAATGATAATCAATTATAACAATCTAACAAGCATGCTGTTGTTTCAATGCTGTGACTTATGTTGATATAAGCCGTTCATGCTAATATCTGATATATAGATGGCATGTGTGTCAGGCCGCATGGGATCGCACGTCAAGTCATATGTATTTTTCTCAATCATCGGAAAAACATGTTTCACCAAATGCATCCAACGATATTTATGAACTTCCCCACATTTTTCTTTCCTAGTGCCGCATGTTCTTATACTTCTCTCTGTTTGTAATTGACTGTTTTTGCGTGTCTATTGTTCGGTTTATGGATAAATTAAATCATTTAGGTCCATAGAGCACTTTAAAACTGCTTAAAAAATTTAAGAAGTCTTTGTTATAACAAAGATAACAAAATTGATGGAAATGAGTAGCATCAAGAAAATAACTTAGATGTCTCGGAAGGCAAAATGTCTTCCGAAGCTGGAAAAGGAGAATAAGACCTGAAAAGTAAGCATCTTTTGTTCAATCAACTATACTTGCGATGTAAATGTAAATAAGAACTATTTCGTGAAGGCTACATATCAATGCAGTCTAATGCAATGTTTTACTATGAATGGTTCATTGCATGCAGTGCGCTGATTATCTGGGCAAATACGAATGATCCATACAGACAAAAATTAAGAAATAATCATTACTATGTTTATAGATAAAAATTATGTAGGAACAAAACTAAGCGATCTAGAATAACAAATTACGGCTTATTATGATCTTTTAGACATGTTGGTATTTTCTTTGTTGTTTTAATAAAACAATATGAACACTAATATTAGAAGTTTATAATAGAATTATTCTCCTTAAGATAAATGCAACAAACTGAAGTACGTATGATAGCTACGACGTAAGAATACTCAGGGTTCAAGCTAGTAAACATATTTGAAAAAATAACCATTTGTGGCTGAAATTTGGTTTTGTTCGGTTATGGTATTGGCTCTAATGACCCTTTGATATTTTTTAATGAAACAACATATAATTAACTTAAAGTTTATGTTGCAATTAGATAACTATTATCTGCATAAATCTTTATCAATAAAGTACGAACAAGTTATTGGTTAGCTGTTATGGTTTGTAGCGAATCCTTGCCTTCGGCTACTTTTACGACACTAAAGGAAGTTAGGTCAATTTCAAATATGACACCATTATCAACTGGTATTCCCACCGTTCGCGTCGTAAGCAGCATCGCCGCATCGAACTCCTAAACCGGCTCATAACTAAAATGTTATTGTCTTCATCGGTCAAGTCTAGGCCAGCTCCTGAATGTCTGAAGTCTGATTTTGCCTTTCTTTCAATATTGCCGGAAGTCATTACTGTTCTCCGACAAAGCGGTCAACGCAGCAATGCGCAAAACGCTCCCCTTGTTGATTCCAGTTCCGCCAGAGTGTTGCAGACCAGATTGTGATACTTTTGAATGAAATATATAGCTCCGTCGCCATAGGACGAAAGGACAATGACGTCACAATAAAACGGGTCCAGTGTAGAGGCGGCGTGCTTCAATTGAGATGCTGTCAACTTCTTGCAGATTGGGTTGGCTGACACAATTGTCAGTTGACATTGTACTTGTCTCTAGCGCAGTTACGAATCGATTGCGTGAGAGTATTATACAACGGCCATCTTTAGCGGCCGCTTCGAGAACGATGACATGTTGATTTATTTTGCTTTAAATGATTTAAAAATATGTGTATTTGTCTTAACACAACATCCAAAAAGTAGCGCCTTCGGCACCTAGATTCTCAAGCCTAGATCAAATCTTCAACTCTTTCCCCTGTAGTTGTGATAGCCAGGGCATACATTTGGGGAATTCGTAGTCTTGATCATCTGAGAGACAGGTGCTTGTTTAATCCAGTTAGTCGTAGATACAGACTTTCACACATATGCACTGGCGTCTAACGATGATTTATAGATAAAAAAAAAATTCGTAGCCAATTAAGAAATGAAGTTCATGTATTGTTGAGAACGGAGTAAACAGTGTTTGCAAACGACGCATTCGGTTGTTTCTATTCTCCCCCCTTTCACTTGGTTCCGGCCGTTATGGGCCGAATGTTCATTATATACTAGCTGGCTGGCTGGACGCAAGGTCAATCGGAAATCTTATCTGAAAGTACAGGTCAGCGTTTCAAGTCATCTGGCTGTATTTACAATCAATATTTTCTTGATAGCGGCAGGATAATGTCACAAGTAAATGATGACGTTTTTACTTTTGTAATACAACGTTGCTTATTTTCAATAACACATATCTTAATATCCAGAGATATCATTCATCTTATTTAACACCTTCACGAGTTAAGGATTTTGTTCACAATGTATCATATTAAGATACATTAAGATACATATATATAAAGAGAAATTTTGAATAAAATAACTTTTATCGATTTTTTAAATTTTGGAACTGAGTGTAATTTATCACTAAATTGTTGACCAAATAATTATTGCTGTTTTTTTTTTAAATTTAGTTTCATCGTCATTCCAATAATTTCAGTATCTATGTGATTTCTTTCTATTATCATTGCATTGCTGGATGAACCTGGGTGCTGCATCAAATACTGTAGCTTCTTACTTCAGCCGACAATCAAACATTTTTGTCTCTGCTATTACAGTCATCTTTGATGATGCATGCGCTTTGAACGGAGGTTCGGTCGATAGTGTCGAACGAAACGCCCCGTCGGGAAAACCGAATGCAAAGGCTATTTACATTTGAAAAAAAAAATCATCATTAATTAGACATGAAAAACAGAAAATGCTGGCGCAAATACTTCCTATGATATGTTTTGGTTTCAGTTCATTGTGTATTTGTCAAATTAGTCAATTTTATTGTGTTGTCATTTTTAGGCTATCATTGCCATATTCAGTGGATCTGTAGTTAGGTACAGTATGAGTTAATAAAAAGTTACCTCATGTCCGTTGAGGATACACTCAAATTGTAGAATCCGAATATGTAATGCAATGTTCCAAAATGAGAAGATAATTAACAATTATTGGAATCACCTGTCATACTAGAGGACATCAAACACGCTCAATATCTTCCAGTGACATCATTGCGATGGCCGTGACACCCTTCCATAATCTTCATCAACCTGTGCCATTTTAATCCCCTCACATCCGTTAGTTGCCCAATCATCTGTTGACATCATCATCATATGACATTAGCCATTGCATGGCATTGAAATTAACACTAATTAAGACAAGACACATGATGTGGTTCCAAAATTAGATATCAAAACTAACTTTAACGTTGAACGCCATTAAAGGTCCACACTAAAGTCCAAGCTGAACTCGACATTTCTGCGATTATTTCTGCAAATGCGAAGTGGTACCGACAATCCATGTCAGTTATTTACCAAATATACACTGATAGAAACTGGTACATCTGTAATCTTTCCGTTTGAGGTTTTGCAGAGAGTGTCAGCAGAACATTCATCACCGTCACTTTATACAGGTTAACAAGCTGTTACTCTACCAAAACGCTGCACGTTAAACAAGTAGTAAAACAGAAAGGTATGTCTCGGCTAGGGAAAAGAGTCTTCCGAACTGGTGCAAATGTTTAACTAAACGCAAAAAGAAAGAGATATGATATCGTGAAGCCTTAGCCTTCCCTAAGGATATCTCTTATTCTGCTGTGGTATGTTACTATCTATCGATATTTTAGGAGAAAAAAGGAAATATTAAAGAAAGAAACGAAAACTGTCATTCCTGATGATAACAAACACTCATCGCAAATGTAACGACCTCTAAAAATCCATAATTTTGTCAAAACTCCACAAAAACACAAAACACAAAAAGGACAAAAACAAAAACAAAAAAGTTGAAAATTGATTCTGGCATTCCCTAATACATCTACATAGAAAATTAGGTAAAACCAGGATATATCTAAATTCCAACAAACAACAGGTCACAATTTGCCTCAGCATAATTTTATGACAATATCACATATACAGTGATGTTTCGCATCTCCTAATGCTTCTTCAAACCAAGTTTGTTTAAAATCCAGTGATATATACATTTCATTCAACTAGAAACCACCATTTGCCTAAGCATTGGTTTTCATGGCAATAAATCACATACAGTGATATTTGGGCATCTTTTTATACCTTTATATAACAAATGGTCAAAATAGGATAATAATAGTTTAGACTAATCAGAGCCAAGGACTGTGTTGTCATTGTAATTGTTCAGAAACATGTAGTGTATCCTACCATAGATTTTAATTAGACCATTTGACTATAGCCAATACTTTATTTGAACGATTTTCAATAAAAACATTAAAGCGCATCGTACACTTTCGAGATATGATAGATTAATTAAAAAATGCTAGTTAAAACTCATTGCTTATCACTCAGCATTTTGTCACAGGCCGGTCATTGTCAGTATCATATATCCAGATTGCGTGCCCTGCTGGCAGTCATCAATAGAATACTTCAGTGTTTACACACAGTCCAGTTTCGCACTATCACAAGAGGGCTTACATGAACAGATCAAAGCCACCTCAAAGCATGCATTCACCTTGGTAAAACGGAGATACCGTCCTTAATTGAAAAATTTTATGTGATGTCACGTGATATCAAAATGAAGCTGATGAGTTTAGATTTAAAACTTGTGTTTTCTGCCTTATTTCCGTGCCTATTTTACCGTCATTTGACATTAGTAATAGATTTTTCCCTTTTTAGGTATACACTAGAAACAGATAGAGAACCTTATTTTTCCCGCCTCAATGAAAGAACATCTCTTTAAAGTGTTAAAACAATGCGGATATAAAACCAGAAACAATGAAATCGATGACCATTCACAAATACGGCGGGGATACTCCGAAAAGCGCAGAAAATGATGATACATAATTTTGGTAAATATATGTTAAATTACCGGCAAACTCAATTAAATGTATACTTGTTAAAAAAATTAATATCAATTTAAAAAAATTAAATTCGTGAAACCGATCGCATTTTATGAACTATTAAAAAAATATATATACATATATATATATATCATTGTACAAAAGCTCTTAAAATCCTGGAAGTGCTATTACATACATGGGGGAAGACACCGAGGTGCTTCTGTGTAACAGATAAAAGCTAACTTATGGTTCTATAACATATGAGTCAGCTCGCAAATCCTAGATCCAATTCATCTTCAGGTACTTCGAACCGTCTTTGCAGTATGCTCTGCAACTACAATAAGACTTACACTGACCTATTAGTACGAAATAAGATATTGATTGGTTTCTTTGGCAAAGGGCTTAAAGAACTACACGAAAATTAAAATTCAGATTTCTCAATCGTTAAGGGTGATAAAGTGTCATAGATTCAGCCGTGGTCTATCCGGTTTAAACTCATCATTACACAATGATAGAAAATTACATGCTTTCTCGATCCAATATAACCAACATTTTTTTTAAACTCATCTCGCAATATTCCCCCTTCACACATTTATAAACTGATCGCTCTAATGTAGAAGAGATCGTACCAGCAGGATGTGTTAAGGCAGTGTATCCTCTTCCTGTTGATCATCTTACAGTGCTCTATTTTCACTGCTGAACCAATTACAAGATATGTGGTTGTAGACGAAATCGAAAACAACATCACAAAAGCAATTATAATTTCAGACTCATTAGTGTTTCTATGTTTTAAATATCGAAATGTTAGGAAGTCTCTCAAATAAAATGTTTCATATACAGAATGTCTTACTGACATATCGTCTAGTTTTATGTTGGTTCTCTTGTCATCATAGAATTAATGGAAATGAGAAAGTCGATAAAACTGCTAAGGCAAGGCTTACAATACAACTCAATGATATTAAGCTGCCTTACTCCGATTCTAAACTAGTTATCACAAATTTCATCAAAATAACTGCCAAAAAATAATACGCTTCAAACATTAAACAAGCTCCGAAGAATTCCACCGTATGTGGGTATATGTGCGAGCAGTAAAACAAACTGGCGAAAGGAAGTTGCCCTCCTGCATTGCGCATTGCTCATGTCTATACCGTCACAGATGGTATATTACCAAGACAAGATTCTTCTATTTGTCATTTGTGCGATCAGCTGACTGATCAGACCTACCTGTGTACTGTTTTAAACATGCAATCTAAGAAAAGGTATGTTTGACACCGTTTCTGTTTCGCCAGCATTCATTTATTTCCTGACTATGCACTTTAAACATTTACTGTTACAAGGATTTAAACGTTTTAGGTTTTTTTTTTGTTTTTTGTTTTTGTTTTGTTAGGTTCTTTTTAATTATGTTCGGACCCTGAATGATTGTCGATGAAACGTTAAGCAAAAGAAAAAAAACTCATTTCCAAAATTCATTTAAAACAGTATATCATGGTTGTCTGGATCACATTGACGTTTTACAAGAACATGAACATTGATTTTAGTTACACTGTAGATCCTTCATATTTTACCATTTTTACAGACATGAGAATAGGCAAAAACGAGGTGGATTGTACGATCGGAATGATGTCATTGATTGATGTATACTTCTCCACGACAAGATACAACATTTGAGCTTAAACTTCAAGCTTAATGTTTTATATTGATAGTTTCATACAGAAACAATGATGGCTTTAATCGGTCACTCCTGTGGAATCGAACATGTTTTAAAAAAGGCGCCTACAGTCAATATGTACGGAGGCCTAAATGACTGGTTTATCCTTTCCCTGATCTTGGCTGCTGGGAAGTTATTTACTACCAAATAAACAAACGATTTATCAAGTTCCATAAAAATAAGGCTGCCAGGAAAAGTTAGATCTCATAAACCGATGTAGATATTTCAACTAAACTTCTCGGAAATAATGGAAGTGTTCCATTTGGTGACTCCTTTATAAACGACTGATTTGATTAATGTGCAAGTCAGAAATAATAGCCAATACGGCCGCCCTTTTTCCCGTTGAATGTGTTTTCTGAAGATGTGTTGGTTTGTTTTCGTGGCTGGAGTCTATCGGCGGCCACTCCTGGTTCAATGGCCTGGGTGTGATTTGTAGGGGAGAGAACGTAGAAAATTCGTACATTTACGTCAGACAAGCATCTGCTAGATTATTGGGAAACATTCTATCGATTGATTTTGTTTGTAGTCAGGCAAGTTTGTCCTAGCCGTCTAAATAATAGTCTCTGCCCTTTCCATTCATTATATCACAGCTAAAGGCGGACAGTGATAGTGGAGAATTAGTCGACAACTTTGTCTGCAAGTAACAAATTAGCCTTAGGAACAAAACATGGATGGCTTTATAACAGGCACATGGAAAGGAAGTGACGGAACTAGCTCAGGAAGTTGAAATCGAAAGCCAGGCACCAATTAGTTGTGGCAACGTTATTCAACGCGTCATTGAATTGGACATGTTTATAAAGTGTTTTTACGATACAAATCCACGGGTCGCTTCGAGGAGATAGTTTTTTTTTTTTTAAATCCATTGGCACAAGATTATAAACAAATATTTTTTGTTAACTGTAAACTGAATAACTGTTGACAGTTGCATGGAAGTGAAATTTAAACCAATCTGTCGTTTTATAACGTCTACATAGCGTAGTTCGTCTATCCGTTGTAAATTCTTTTTGTCAGAAGAGTTTTTGCCACTAATATATTTGGTCGGCTGAACCACCATAACATGAGTTTTAATTCATTTGTTTGTTTGGTTTATATTGCTGAAAGTCCTGTACACAGCCAGAGTCATTTGAAGACTGTCTCCTGGTGGATGCTAGGCGAGTGTATTTGATGCTTGCGCCTGTATTTGGGAGGCTGATAGATGTACATGTAAGATTCTTTATAGAAATGAAGCCGACTATAAAGTGCTACTACATGGGAGTTTAATATCGAAGGCCCTGGTTGGATACCACATCCGATCACATTATAATGACAATAATTGACAAACCAGTTTTTACACTACCACAAGTCTAAGCGTTAAGCAGGAATTGGTAACAGCCCAAAGGCTCTAGTATGTCCTGGGATTGACTCTTTCAACAGTCAATCTATTTTAAAGTTATACCATATTTGATTATGTTAACATGAACGGCAGCTCCATTCTACATGTTTTGAAGGAATCATATTGCCATCCTTTTTTAGCATTTTAATCTTGAGCAGAGATGTCCTAACTCTGTTTAAACTAATTTCACAGGAACTAGTTGGACAATTTATTGGGGTTTGTCGTCTACATGTTGTGATTTTAAAAGTTTCGAAGAGTTAATTAATATTTTCCTGATACATCCTCCCTCAATTTTACCTATTTAAAACTTTTTAGGCTTAGAAATCTTTTACATGATATTGTGTTTCCATGAACAGTATTTTGTTTCGTTAATACAATTCTGTTCTATTTTCAATATAAAACATCAAACTCCATAATACTAAAATATGAACAATTAAAACATTTACACGGAGAGTCCTGAAAAAAATTACAAGGAGAAGACCATGTGTTCCGGAAGAATAAGCGTCTTCTGCTTCGACGACACCCGCCATGTAAAGCAATTGATATTCCGTTCGATTGAGACGGGGGTATACCGTCCCGCCTCCGCTGAAGAGTTGTTTAAGTTCCAGCAGCATTGTAATAGTGTGGAAATACAATGTAATTCAGACTTGAATCAGCTGTATAATTGGAGTATTCTGTCTACGGCACTCAGTAAGACACTCCACCTGGTTAAATAAAACTGACAACTCGCGAAACATTTTTAAAGAATTACAAGATTTATCGCTGAAATGAAGCTCAAAAGTGAGACAGTGTAAGGGAAAAACAGTTTTTTTTCCAAAGAACAGAAACGAAAATGTCTGGAATTGATTTCTGTCGAATCCTACAATTGGGACTGCAGATACAACTCGTACGCCTAACCAACAGGCCCCTAAAATCTACAATTCTTCTGGTGTTACGGGTATGGAATGAGATTTAAGTGGTCCTGGACTAGATGGGATTGATGACATAAAAGCCGGCTTAATTTATTTGATACCCCACTCTCATTTTATCAATAAAACTGTAAAATATATGCATGTATAATATATACTATACAATTATTGACTCTTTATTAGGTTGTTACAAGGATTTATCAACCCGCAAAAGCGATATTCACCGAGGCCTACTAAAGAGTCTGTAATCGTTTTATTATATGAATAACCGCAAAAATCTTGTTTGACTTTTTAAAATCAGCGTCATTAATTATGTCATTGGATTTTGTTGCTGACAAGTACCGGTTAATTCCATGTCGTATGGTGAGTTAGCTTGATCTTTGATACCTCTCTCCATTTGCTTGACGAACTTCGACGTAAAATTTCTCTAAAATATCGTCTATCTGCTGAACCGGCAGGTTTTCAATTGATTCAGACACACCCCTCTCCTTTAGATAGCAGCGTAGAATTTTCATCACTCCATTTGTTGTTCGCTTGGTATTTACAGAGTCTTTGTCGTACAAAATCCTTTTCATTTGATCCTCGTTAATAGTCGCAAAGCGACCTTTTGGTTCGGAGTTTTCCTCAGCGTCTGACATCTTCATTGTTTATAGTTAGCGACGCGCATTGCATCATGGGAACTTTCGGTAATTTCCCTGTGCTATTTTTAGACCAAATCATGCTTCCATCATGTATCGCCCTGCCTGTGCTATTTTTAGACCAGACAGGACCGGTGGATTGTATCGTTTCAAATTTTTTGGGGAAAATAGATAATATCGGTATTGATCAAGACTTTTCAGACTTTTCATGCCCATTATGACCAATCAGCTGCAAGAAAAATACCAGTCATATAATAATATATGTTATTGGGGTGGATGTCGTATGTCATGCTTTCGATGTAAAGGTTTTGACATCTCTTTGGTGCACCATAAAAAGGCGTCCACCGGTTACCGCATCATCCTGGATACCGTAGTCAATTGACCTTAATCATTGTTGTTAGCACATACCACTACAAATAAAGACGATAGCAAAGTCGTTTTAACGAATGAGTAATACAACACGACTGATGATGTTTTAAAATCGGTAATAATGTAATTTAGGGCCATGCAATACCAAGACTTATAAAAACACGCGTCTAATTTAACGGAAATGAAGATTAGAATCAAAACGTGAAAATTTTGGAATTGCAAACTGATGTGTTTGTTAAATGATCATACCGTTCGTTATAGAGATAACTATAGTTAAACACATCCCTCTCTGATACCGTGCTGGCGGTAATTTTCACTTGGTGTTGGCTAGTCGAAGATGGATGATATAATACTAACAATGAATGACGATTCGTGTGACAATAATAAATGGATTATATCATTTTGCATCTGGAAAGAATCAGTATCCTTTTAACTTTGATTTAATATCACACAGAAGACAAAGAATAGAATACTAAACCTCATAGAATTGGTAATAATCAATATAAATACACTGTACCATACGGTAACGGAATTCTAAATAGTCATGTAAGTGATTATTTCATCTCAAAACTGAGCAAGGTACGTGTCCATGTCGACGTAAAACGCACATGAAGTACATAAATGGAAGGAAATTCATGTGACCTCATACATGTGCATAATTTAGAAAATTCTATACATAAAAGGTTATAGACATTTAATCAGTGAGAAATGTGTAACGCTTTCACACTTGAAAGCATGCAATATGACATTAATAGGTTTGATTAAATATGGACTTTCTTCTTGCTTTGAGAATGCCAGACGTTCTGTTGAAATAATTCAATAATGAACATTACACAATTTATTGATTTTTCAGCTCACCTGGTCCGAAGGATTGCAGCTATGTAATGGTCGCCGTGGGGCGGGGCTCAAGAGGGAAAATAGAGAATATTCTTCTGAATCCTTCTTCTTCTGTTTCGATTTTGTTTAAAGCATACCTGGTTGAAAGGAAGAAATGTTGGACATCAGAGGTGTGATTTGCTACTTAGTTGAACAGACCAGGATTTACGTTCAAGGTGTCGTCGATTAAGCATTAGACGCTTATTCTTCTGGGACACCTTATTCTAATACATATTTTTTGTTCATATATTTCCCAATATTCACAGAACTTGTGTTGGAATTGAGTTAACATTATAGTATTTTCTCTTTTTTGTTTTCGTTGGAATATGCTGATCAACTGTGTGTCATTCGTACAATATGGTAGATTAATTGAACGGTATTATTCTGAACAGCTGACCAGGCTATAAGATTATCTTTCTGGTAAACGATACAGCATTTAATGCGACGAACTTCCTTTAACGATCGTCAGTTTCGATTTCCAGTGTAACTATAGTGCTCCAAAAATGAAATCTATGACACTTTTGTGTATCAGAATATTGATAAAAAGATGAGTTATTTTTTCATATCGTAATGAAATTTATTCTTTGCAGTGATTTTGCATGTCTGTCAAATTTCAAATAAGGAATCGATTCACAACAGGATATTAAAATAGGGAGGACGCGTCGACATGTTATTGCATGTTGCTCAATTTCGTTGGTTTATTACTTATTTTAGCAAGGAATTTAATCAGATCCTATCAACAGAATTCATCATTCGCCAGCATCAAGAGCCCTATAGCATTCTTAATATAATACTTTATTACATTTTTACCAGTGAAATATAGGGGGAAAATAGCACATCGATAAAAGTGGAGTTTTTTTCGCTAAATAATATTTTTCTATTATTTTTACTAGTGAGGGGGTTTACTTATAAGGCGACCTTCACGTACACAGTAAACTTCTATTTCTATGGAAGGCAACAAACAATACATCCATGTACCTTAAACTACTTTAGCAAAGGTCCAATTCAATCCTCAACCGAACGTCTTGAAAGTGGAACTAGACATTTCAAGAGGATTCGTGTTGTTGACAGCGATTACAGCGGTCGCATTCATATTTCAGTCGAACAGGAACTTGTCGCAAAACCATCATCTTTAAACGTTCTTTGAATATATTACAGTAGTCAATGTCCGTCCGTTAAATGAAAATGTAGCATTTGTTTCGTTGTCAAAGATGTAATACATCCTTGTGAAATATATTTGCTTTTACTTATGAAACTATCAAATATCGTCTATTCATTGTGTCTCGTTAAGATATTATCATTAGCATAGGTAGAACAATGTGTATGACCTTGTAAAAGCAGTAGAATCTATAGTACTAAATCTATAATACATGAGTAATATATTATGTATGGTATTGAATTTCAAAAAAAAAAAATACCGTTACATTTTCAGTGGACATAACAAAACAAAATGTCTCAACAGAATGTGATTATGATTTCCTAGAATTTCTTTTGTGAAAATATTAATAAAATGAGAAGCTATCGCGACTGTAAAGAAATGCTACAGTTATTCAGTTGTTTAGGAGTACTCCAGCCAATTAGCCAGTGCCGAATATAAGAAATAAATGCCAAAGAAATAATTCAAAATCATCTTTCCACGAATTTTTTTTCTCTCTGTCACTGACCTATAATTAACTAATAAAACACTAAGAATAAAACCTACAAAACAAAAATAATAACTAAATATTGAAATAGACATAGAAAATATATAATATATATACTACTTACAATTTGATAGGGATCACACCTAATAATTAGCAAAATTTTCTTTTAAAATAAAATAATACGTATTCCTTATATTTGTTGGTTTAGATATGTACCGAGGTCTATGTGTATCGGGTGTGTATGTGGTCAGTTACCCGTAACGCCTACACTTCACGTGTACACGCACGAGCCTCCTACGTGCAGATTGTCATCAATGCGTTTGTGGCAGAATATCTCGCTTTTTGCTTTATATTTTGAATTTTAATGGTTTAAAAATGCCCCGACAGCAGGCTAGAAGACGTCTAAGCACTTCAGATATAGACAAGGACTTTGGTATGATCTAGTCTGGTAGGTCACAAAGGGAGGTGGCCAATGACCTTGGTGTGTCCCAGAGTGTTGTGTCCCGTATGTGGAATCGTTACCAAAATTATGGAACTGTTTCCAGAAGACATGGTGGGGGTCGGGAACGACTTACCTCGCAGCGTCAAGACCGCTATCTTGTTATTGCAGCTCGACGTCAAAGGTTCATCAACGCTACGTCACTACGTAATGACTTCCAGAATGCCACCGGAACTCGTATCTCCACACAAACTGTGAGAAATAGACTTCATGATGCTGATTTAAGGTCGCGCAGACCTGCTGTGAGAATTCCTTTGACGTTACGACATGTTCAAGCTAGACTCGCTTGGCTTCGTGATCATTTGAATTGGAACCTCCATGACTGGTCCCCCGTACTTTTTACAGACGAGTCTAGATTTTGCTTAGATTTCATTGACCGACGTGCCAGGGTGTGGCGACTTCCAAATAAGAGGTTCCATGCCGCTAACGTTTCCCAACATGACTGATACGGTGGTGGATCTGTTATGGTTTGGGGCGGCATTAGCATGCAAGGCAAGACCGACCTTCATGTGTTCCTTAATGGCAGTTTGACTGCACAGAGGTACTGTGACGAAGTCCTGGACGTGTACGTCAGGCCTTATGCTGGTGCTATAGGTCCGGAATTCATTCTTATGGACGATAATGCGCGACCACACAGAGCTCGTATGACTAAACAGTATCTGGAAAGGGAAACAATTGAGAGGATGGACTGGCTAGCCCGATCTCCAGATCTCAATCCTATAGAACACGTGTGGGACATGCTTCAGAACGCTGTTTCGGCGAGAAACATCCAACCTAGAACGCTTCAGGAACTTCAAGCAGCTCTCGTCGCTGAATGGACAAGTATTCTCCAAAACTGGATACGAGACTTGATCAGAAGCATGCGCCGCCGCTGTCAAAGTGTTATTGATGCTCGAGGACGTTATACTCGATACTAAGACTGTATTTTTTGCTGAACGGCACTGTTTCGTAGGACTTGATTTTTCGCCCCTTTTGTCGTAATATGCGATTTTCGGGGTATCTGTGTACAATGAACATTGAAGCAAATTAATACTGTTATTCTTCGCTTGGTGTTGTTAAATCTTCATCTTATAATGCCGAAATATGTATAAATTGAACTGTAGAATATATTCTTAAAATAGATACCGTTACACATTAAATAAAAAAGTGATCCCTATCAAATTGTGAGTAGTACATAATATATATATTATATATATATATATATATATCAGGTACAACATAATACTATGTCAAGATATAACAGATTAATGAGCAGATTAAGTCAAGGGAACAATGACAATGTACGATTTTGCAAAATGTTTTGATACCTTTGGATTAAAATTAAGGCATCAAAACTGAGAATATGTGGACGCAAAGAATATTTCTGAAAGTGGTTTAAAAAAATTACTTAATAGCAAGAAAATATCAATTAGTGATAAAGGATAGATCGCCGATAAAGCGGTTCTGGTACATGCTGATACTAATCTAATTGTAAATAAGAGTATTGATATATCAGCTGGCAAATGGCATAAGGCTGTGTATATTTGAATAATGGCCACCTATCTGAATGTAATAACCCTGTTCCCAGAAAAGGACAAACTAAAGTGGAAGAAAGGAGGCAAAACGTTTATCTGAATTGCTCGTTCGTAGTATGATATGACAGGGTTGTCCTGCTATGAGTTGTCACATAATATATAAAAAAAATGAAAATTCATAATCTTTGATATCTAACGATTTCAAAGAACTTCCAATGCATGTGTTTATTTTGAACCTGTCATTACTTTAAAGTCCAGCGAGGAACAGCCTCTATTCAAATTAATTAAATCATGGTTATGGAAACATTGACGTTTCCCCTGGTTGTGTGACGTTGTTATGGAAACATTGACGTTTCCCCTGGTTGTGTGACGTGGTTATGGAAACATTGACGTTTTCCCTGGTTGTGTGACGTGGTTATGGAAACATTGACGTTTTCTCTGGTTGTGTGACGTGGTTATGGAAACATTGACGTTTTCCCTGGTTGTGTGACGTGGTTAAGGAAACCTTGACGTTTCCCCTGGTTGTGTGACGTGGTTATGGAAACATTGACGTTTTCCCTGGTTGTGTGACGTGGTTATGGAAACATTGACGTTTTCCCTGGTTGTGTGACGTGGTTATGGAAACATTGACGTTTTCCCTGGTTGTGTGACGTGGTTAAGGAAACATTGACGTTTCCCCTGGTTGTGTGACGTGATTAAGGAAACATTGACGTTTTCCCTAGTTGTGTGACGTGGTTAAGGAAACCTTGAAGTTTTCCCTGGTTGTGTGACGTTGTTATGGAAACATTGACGTTTTCCCTGGTTGTGTGACGTGGTTGTGGAAACCTTGACGTTTCCCCTGGTTGTGTGACGTGGTTAAGGAAACATTGACGTTTTCCCTAGTTGTGTGACGTGGTTAAGGAAACCTTGACGTTTCCCCTGGTTGTGTGACGTGGTTAAGGAAACCTTGACGTTTCCCCTAGTTGTGTGACGTGGTTAAGGAAACCTTGACGTTTTCTGTGGTTGTGTGACGTGGTAAAGGAAACCTTGACGTTTCCCCTGGTTGTGTGACGTTGTTATGGAAACATTGACGTTTTCCCTGGTTGTGTGACGTGGTTGTGGAAACCTTGACGTTTCCCCTAGGCGTGCGGGATGATCTCCCCATCATCAGTACAATGTCATTCTGTCGAATGTTTTAATTGGACGGCACTATTAAGGTGTCTCGACGTGACCTATTATCTGTGAACAGTTTTCACATTACCTTCATTGTTGCAAAGAGACAATTCCGAACAACCGAACGGTTGTACTCTTCTATAACTAATTACTCTACTAAGGACTAGTAAACACGCAGTTGAGTATAGGTTGATTTCCATGTAAATAAACGTGTAGCTATACTCTTATATTTCAGCAATATAACATTGTGGTTCAATCCTCCGGTTTGTGTTAACACCCTGAAGAAAATGTTACAAGGACGCTGATTGTCATTTCGAGTTATTGCCTGTCATTCCTGCAAAAGCCTGTCCACGAACATAATTTCGTAACGAACAGGAATACATTTTAAGCAAAAAATATCAAGCGTGAATTACAATCCTGGAATACTGAAACACATTTACAACCGTTTTTAGAAGGCTTCCTTTCCTTTAACAAAAACAAAAATTGCTTTTCAGTATTCCAAGCAACCATGGGACCTGTTTTATTCCAGTTACAAAATTTGTATTTGGAAACGATTTGCGAAAAGCGGCATATTTCAGTTGCAGTATGTTTTGTTCTGTAACCATACACAGGTTAACACATTGTATTGTAGTAAAGGTGCCCACGGCCATTGGTGAATGTCACCGTTTGTACAGCCTTCTGTCGCCGGAATCAAATCTGTCAACTGCACACTCCTTGTTGAGCCGTTCAACAAAGAAAAAGAAAAACATGTAAGACAAGTATGTTTGATATTTTAACTTTATTTCAGTATCGTCAGAATATTCTACTTTGGGTTTGCTTATTGTTGGAATATGCTTTCAAGTATTTTAACGAAAAGGTCAGCGGTCAGGATGGATGTTATCCTTTCTGAGACATGTTAAGCTCTTCTGATCGACCGCTTGTGACATAATAAAGGTACATCAATCTTTCCCTCTTCCAGGCCAGGCTCCAAGGGACCGTATACTTCATACAATGTTGGTGCTTTAAAAGCACCGAATCAGGCAAAGGAACATACCGTGTCATTCAACTCGAATAGTTAAGCCGATTCCGAACACAGATTAAATGTGTTTTTCTTGTATGGCTTTACAGTCCTAACAACATTGTACATTTTGACCAATCAAGACACTGAGAGAGACACACATTATCTGTACTTTTTAATAACGAATTGTATAAGCAACCGAAAGGAATTTACAAGGTGCAAACGGATATTACTTATCGCGATTGGGAACTCTATATAAACAAGAGCGCTTTTAAAGTGTCATTTTGGTAACTCTGTTAACAGACATTAATGACGGCAAATAGCAAACTACATTTTTTTTCTGTTCCACAATCTCAACATTATCATATCTTCTTTGTATGCGTTCATTTGTGGCGAAAACGAATTTGTGAATAGGATTTTAATCCGATGGTCTATTAGGCATGACAATAAAGAATCCGGTGATTCTTTTAATTCAGACTGATATGCGTCCCCTTAGCATTACCGTCTTACTGCACCGAGATAATCTTTCTATGTAAAAAAATATTTCTCGAAGTTTAAAGACTTGATTTTTCACTTGCTTCACTATGACATTTGAACCCGAAATTACGACGAACAATGTCTCTTCACTAAGGTGCATAAAATTTAAAAAGGGAAATAACTCGCCTGCAATCGCAAAAAATAAATAAATAAATAAATAAATAATTACCTGTACAAGATACTATCCTTGATCAAAGAATTCAGTTTAGGTGAAAACACAGTACACTATATACCATTCGGTTATCGGAATTCTTTAGATTCTAAATTAAATGTTACCAAAAAATATATAGTTTATTAAAATGAATTATGAAAAATTATAGTTTAAGGTTCTAGCTGCTCGCAATCAATTCCACATAGCAAATAGTTCACAATTACAATTGCCACGACGTTTAACACCGAATAATCCAACCATACAAAATGATTGCAATTACAGTTTCCTCAATACTAAGGTTGTAGAAAGATTGGATATCCACGCACGACAGAGCCACACAAGTTGTTTTGTCTGTGTAAATTATTGAACTCTTTTGACATTACAATGGAACATGAAGTTTTACACATTGTATTAAGAACATAATTAGGTTTAATCCTACTCCCATTATATTATTGTGGGGCGAAGGAGGAATGCTTTCAACTGTATTACAGGTTTTTTTCTAAACATGAAGCTTTTTATTAGATATGAAGAAATTTTACAGAAGTATTCACCGAATGTCGGGTAAGATGCTGTGTGCTCCTCAATTTATGTAGGAGAGAATAATACCTTTGAGAGAAATTTATTCTGATTACTTGCATTTAAGAGACAATGTTCAATACGATAAGATACCGATATGCAAATAGAATATTAATTCAATCTATACATAGATATTAATGAAACAGTGTAAGGAGAATGCTATGATGTGTTCCAAAATAGTAAACGTCTCCTGCTTCATCGACGACACAAGGTATGCAATTCTTGATAATGCCATGTTCCCAAAGAATATTAACAAGAACAAAACAACTAGACTTGCTAAGGAGCATCAAAAATACGAAACACGTCAAACTTCATATCATACCAAGAATTAAAACATTCACCAATGAGATCATTATGATGATAGTAAGATTCCTCCGATAATCATTATCTAGCATTTTCAAAACCCTGCGTTGATTTTGTCTGGCAGTTGCCGACATTTTGCATAAAATTTTTGATATTGAGACACTCTCTTATTCTAAAATGTTCATTATTAGTTACCTCATTATACTTCATAGATCATAGGGACGTTGAAGAGCAATAGTGGATTTTTAATTGTGACTAAGTGGATTTATTTCAACATTACCAGTTAGATGTTGCTTTATTCACGAATTGTTGAAATGCCAATTAGTTTTCAAGTCTGATTCGCCTCTTAAGTGATTTATCGTGTTCTTTAGGTTTGCAGGCCTTGGGCGTTATCTTTGATGAACAAGGATTGGCCATCAAGTTTTCCAAGATTGTTGAGGCTGCGCAAATGATGCAATAAATTATAGCAAATAGCGTGACCGAAAAGAACGTGTAGTTGAATAATATTGTGTCTGTAATCCTATCATCAGTATCACATGCCTTAACTCACAGAACATGAATCAATAACCTTGCGTTGGCTAAACTACGTTTCTGCTTCAAAGGAAATTGGGGTGCTTTGGACTAAGCTTCTCTGTTTGAAATTGCCTTTTTCTAAAAATAAACGGAGCATAGTTTTATCGTTAATTGCATAATTTAAACAACACAATTGAGTTTCAATTACTGCGATAATGAAAAAGGAAAGATTTTCGTTTAAAAACAGAACATGCGTTGAAGGAAGGTACTCGTGTAGAATTTACCTTCGAACAAGGAGTTTTACGCACTCGCAAAAGTTAATGCCATATGCAGATTCAACTGACTGCAGATGTTGCCCATTACGTGCGTATTATAGTTCATCCACACTTAAACGTCAACGTGGACACGGTATAATAACACACCACCCTAGCATGACAGAACAGCGACCAAAACGACATCCCATTGCTACCTATCCTGAAGAACTCTATATAAGTATTTCTCTCCTTTCCTCTCACTATTCCGCTTACGTCTTACGTATTTGTGGTATTGTAATGACAGAGTGTGTTAAAATAATCAAATAAGGCAATTATATATATAAATATACATAAGTAAAAGTGCATTCATCCAGTGAATTTAGGGAAATAGTTATGATATCCAGTCCACATCAAACAATGACGCCCAATAATCATATGACTCTAAACTATGGACCAAGGAGCCTACAAATGATACCAGAGAAATAATAACATCAGAATTCAAGAATTTGAAAATGAAACACGTCGAAAATATTACCTTTCTGGCCAGTCTCATTAAAATAGAAAAAAAGATCCGTGCAATACATTTTTGGAGAAGCAACTATAACAAATACAGTTTGTAAAACAGGAGCCAAAGACAATAGAAAAAGCATGGACACTTTTGAGGATTATTATAAAAACACAAGTTAATATAACCATTTTAAAAAAAATTAAATGTAAGAGACAGTATGGCCTAACAACACATTAACTGTATTATACAGCTGTTTCAACCTTTTAGCTTTGGCATCGATGCCGAAGACCTAGATTTTGAAATCTTGAAGAAAATCAAAAGTGATCGAAAATTTGTCACAATCCAGATGGAACGTGCAATTCAAAATATCTGAGGTTAGTTGTGATGGAAATAACTATGCTTCCTTTTTAGTAACAAACAAATGTAGTCCAATGGTTGGACGGTAATTCAAATGGCATATCACATATCTAAACAACATACAACGTCCAACTAGCCTTCCATTTTTATACAGCAATCACGCTGACAAGTCATAATCGGGACACTATAACATGACCATGACCTGTATCCCAACTAATGCTTAGCGACAGTCAGGACACATGCACGACATAAGTAAACGAACCCGTAGGCTTCATTGGAAAGGCGGGCGATAAGCATGAAAGGCTAGAGGTTATGTAGCAGGAAGATGGATGGGGAGGACACAAGACAATTAGAAAAGACAAAAAGCAAAGGCAATAAAAATCCCTACATCACGCAATGGTGTAACGTCCAATTGTCGAATCGAAAAACAAGCAACAAAATATAGTAGAATTTAACCCATGGCTGCTCCGTTTAATATGTCTCTAAATCACAAAGCAAGCCGTTTTTCCTCCAGTATATATGTCAGTGATTCAATTAATCACAAGACGCGAAGTCAATTCCTTACGAGAATTATCTTTCATACTAAATGCAGAACTACGTATTACAACTATAATAAATCCCAACATTCATCGTAGCCATGGTTGTGCTCTCGCCATTGTTGCCCAAATCATTTATGGCGTTCGCACATGGTAAGCACTTCATGAGTGAACCATAAATATTTGCCAAGGCGGTCTGGATTCATAAACTGTTGCTTGAAATCGAAAGTTTAGATGTACTGATTAAAATAACAAAGGACAGTCCGACAGAATTGAATGTGTCTTGAAAAAATACTCCGATAAGGTTGAAACTGAATTCCGTGTAAAGTGCAATCTTGATGGCTCTTATCTTATACAACACAGCATTAATGATTTTAAGAACGAATCGCAACATGTCCATTGATCCTATCAAACGAACTAAAGTTAATATCGCGTAACCCAATAACGCTTCCATCCAGCCAGTGGTGGAAGTATTGTGACATTTAGGTTTTGAAACATCAATCATTTCAATGCGCCATGATCTTGAACCCGAGGGACAAAGCGTTGACGCTTCTTCCTGTGTAAGCAAAGCACATTATTTAATGATGGATCCATCTGTCTGCATTAGCACCATTGATTGATGTATTGCCATATATGTACATACGTAGGAATTTGATGTACAGCTGTTTACTAGAGATATCATTTCTGTCCGTGGTGGGATAGAAATATGGACTGTAATAAGTTGTAAACACACGAGAACAGAATGACAGATTAATTGCAATAATGCTTTAATAACTGAAAACTGTCAAGGTAAATATGATGTCTATTTCAATACTATGTGTGCATTTCATGGGTTGTTAACAATTGCACAGAGGTTATAACCATCATAGGTCTTAACGTCGTATTTACTGCTTTCAGATTTATAAAATTCTTTATTATAGGATATGACTTACTATTTTATTCTTTAGTGATAATATACCCATTTTAGCCTTTACCTTTTATTTCCTTATGTTATTACCTTCTGGATCGCTTTGTTTCACCGGTTGATGATCCTAATAACATTTCATGTGTTGACGGACCGGTAAGAACGTTATGATAATAATAATCACTTCTCTATATTGTTCTGGTTCAAACTAGTTTTCTTATGGTGACACGGCTTGGGGTCAGGTGATCACGTACAGGTTATGACGGTACCGAGTGAAGGCAGTGATTTAATGCCACTCAGAGAAGCCACGTTATTTTAAGATACGCCACATACAGAAAACAAAATTAATTATGACATTGTAATATGACATGAAAATGGCCACCGAAAGGTGAAAAGTATGTCAGTGTCAAAAACTTTATAATTCAATTCATTTCGCACCTGATATACAGGTAACGGTTTGATAGAGCATAACCGAACACCTTTCCAAATGACATGAATTGTATAAATGGTCCTGTTTACAATCATATTATGATTGGGTAAAGGGTAGTTTTGGTTTTCTGAAAAAAATCAAAACTAGAGTCTTTTTTTATTTCAGAATAATTTATTGTTATAAATAATCATTAGGATTAGACAGCAGGTTAGAGCATATATAAGTCTTCTCCCATAACAACATGGTGGTCAGACATAAACACAATACACCATACAAACATACATACATACATACATACATACATACATACATACATACATACATACATACATACATACATACATACATACATACATATATATACAAACCTTATATTACATACATACAATAATAAATTTAGTGTTGACAGACTAATCAATTTAAAATTATGGGAGACAACTCTGTTATTTTTATAACTTAATCTTAAATCTATAAGAAGATAATAATAACGTAAATCGCAATAAACGACAAGAAAATACAAAAATATCAACATCATCATGATCCATAATCCAAACACTCAGATTCAATCTAGGGTAAAATAGGAACAAATAACAATAAACACATCAAGCTTCAATTTGACGAATGTAAAACTTCCACATAATTCTCAACTACTTGCATATTTTGAAAACATGTGTTACGAGTTTGCCGTCAGTTGACGACTTCTTGATAATTGGAACAGGCTCTCGAAGACGAAAGCAATTACGACATGTAAACAGCATTGATTGGGGATGCAGGGATCTTTCTATCCAGAAATGGAAAATTCACAATAGGGAATATGACAACATCATGTTCATTGATGTTTATTTACAGATTGTTGGAAAGGTAATTACTTTGGTTCCTTTGTAGTTGATGTGACCTAACTGGATTAAAGGAGTCTGGAGAAACAGATATAAATCTTTTAGTTTTTCAGTTTGCATAAAGCGATTTTCGTCAAACAAAAAACAGGTGAGCGATACAGGTCCTATATAGCTCTTGTTTGAAGGCACAGAAGGTGGTGCGAATACCTATTATTATTAGTGATATAGTATTAATTAATGATGGAATATCATGCCAGATGTTAATACAAAATCAACATTAAGAAGTTTACTGGATGGTTCTACCTCTATGATGTTGTGATAATGTCATTTTTAATTCGCTAATGGTATCGAATCTGCGAACTCGATGCAAAATGTGAGATGTCAAGAAATACAGTAGACAAAAAAGAGAGAATATTTCATTCCAAATTTAGTCGCTTCTTACTGTTGATACAATTTTTTAAGCTCTACTTATAGGCAGAAGAAAAGATTTCTTTACTATTTAACTTAAAGCCAACAAAGCAACACCAAAACGAACGGAACGAATCAAAATAGCAAAAATAGTCTTTTCAAGGACAAATGCTTTCTTGAACACCGGGTATTTGTCATCTGTTGGAAGCTTCGCTCCTTCGCGACAGGTTTGTGCAAGTTCCAACACATTTGTAAACTGTCGCCTTGGCCTGTTTACAATTGAGGGATTGGAGTGTACATATTATTTATTACCAGTAAGGAAACTTATTTGGCAGAGAAATATTTTGATCAGTTCAGCAGCGTCAGCGTTTCTCAATTCTTTACACTTTTTGGAATTCCTAATTCAGGTCCCCTATTACTTCAAGGATATATTTTGCATATGTAATGATGTAAATTGGATTGAATATTTCATCATTATATTTGAAAGAGAATAATTGTTTCATTTTTTTAATAAAGGTGAAGAATCTTCAGATGATAGGGGGCCCAACATATCTTACTATTACGTTTACACAAAATGACTCCCTTTAAGCCAGTTTGCTGCCGTGAAGTTTTCGATTTATGTTAGAACTGATGATATCCCATTAAATTTGATTGTATCAGGGCAACTCTGGGTTTCCTTTTTTCTTGGACTAAATCGAAAATGTATTTTATCTGTTTGTTTCATTAAGAGGCTTTTTCTTTCAATACGGCATCTTTTAGATGGATTCAAGGATGTGTGTGGTAACTGATAACGTAATGGCAGATTCCACGATAACGCGGTCATATTTGTCTGTCCAGTTTAAACACTTAACATTAACAATGTAGTGTCCTCGAACGTTTACCATTTTATTTCTTCAATCGGGATTCTTTAATTCCCTAAGCACATATGCCGGTCAACTTATTCAGGTTTACAGGTAAACTAATAAAACAAAATAAGCAGATGAGCAAATATCAGTTACTTCCCCGTAGAATCGTAAATGTAATTATTAGATAATCACATTGACAAACATAACAATACATGTACATCACAACATTTATTTAAGCTTTGATAGGAATATTTCCAGATGCATGATGGTATAAAAAATCTACTTGCAAACTAATTGAATGCGCGCAAAAAGTTTTTTTTCTACTTTTTACTATTTTATTTGGTTATTTATCTATTATTACAATTTTTTTTGCATGAACTAAAAAAGCATTCCTATCAAAGCTTACTATAAATTTCTTCTTAGGTTAAAACAATCACACATATAAATGTATAAATTTCGATAATTTAAGGAAGGAATAACTGATTTGTGTCAATGACAGCTAATTAGCGACATTTCCAGTCATTCAAAACTCTCTCATGCGTTTGCCTATCACATATTTTTCAACCGATAAGTCCATTATTTATTCGTTGTATATTGTTTATGTTCAGTATCAGAAATCAGAATATTTTATGATGTTGAACTCCATTTTTTGTTTACATCTTTGAATGACAGCGCTCCACACACCAGGTGTTCCTTTCATATTCCTTTCATATAAAACGTTAATTCTGAGAGAGCCTGCCGCAAGATGGCGTATTGCTATTGTCTCCTCCAATCATTTTCAAGTGGGAGGAGCTGGATTTTTTTTCCATCAGGAAACGACAGCTGCATTTTGCGTACCACGCAAGAAAAAAAAATATTAATCACTCAAAATAATGATGAGTATTTTATTTATTAACGGCCAATCAGCACAGAAAATGTCATTATGAGGAAAAAATATATAATAAAAAAATACATCAAAGAAAAAAGTGGCTTGGTAAGTCATATCCTTATGTAGATGTTGACAATTTGCAAGGAGTCTAGTATTATGTACACATTCAGCTGTTTTCGACTTGTTATATTGACACATTTTTCACGTGTTCACTGCTGGTCAACTCAATAAAATACAATAGTTTTACTGTACAAGATTCATCAAAATAAACCTAGTCCCAACCCTGGAGATTTTTTTATCTTTCCTTCCCGTTTTAGTTTCCTTCCTTCTTGGTGTCCCTTTTGGCATGCGTCGTGGTATGGTATCTGGCTTTACGAGTACATCAAACACCGTCAAAACAAAATAAAAACAGTGAGCATATCAGACGCATTCTGGAGACTGCAACGCCATACAGTGTTGTTTTAAATAATTAATTTGAAATTGTTGTTTTAATGGTAAAGCTATCACCTTAATATCAACGAAGAAAGAGTAATTGAATTCTAGCAATGTGGTATTATTACTATGTCACCATTTCACCATATTGATTTGTTATTATGTCCAGCAAACTTAACAAAGCTGACACGCTACCCTCAGTGCGAACCCTTAAATCACACTGACCGTAATCGCGTCTGCATCAATCAAAATAGCATTTATAACCGTATCAGATAAAGGAAAGGGACATCGCTAAAGAAGGCTAATAACAAACTAAAAAATACTTCCTCTCCTAATCCTCAGCGGGTATAGAATCTGGAAGAATTTTTGCATTGGCCTGGTCATGTCTAGGTCAGAACTAAGGGATAAAAGAATATTTATTTTCGCTCTTTGTGTCATAAAGCACGCGAAACAGAGACCTAATGACTGCGTGCATACGTACGTAACTTAACCGAACAAGAGTATATTAGGTAGGACACAACAAAAATATATCATGTCTACTTAGTATAGGTGAACATCATAAAATATCAACAAAGACATGATTGGATATCTCTGTTGGTCTTACAAGGATTAACTACGATCTTTATCACGAATTTAAATGTGTCGCGAGTTCTTTTCCTGTGATCATGAAATTGTACAACACAAAAACTTAAAACTTGAAATTTTCTTTAAACTTATTTTTAGTAAAACAAACTTGCGTATTTCATCTATTTGAACTTGTCAAAGGTATGAAGCAGGAAATTACCGACATTTATTCGTGAATAATGGAAAATTCATCTCATCGCACTTGATTTGCAGGTTAAGTGATTAGAATCGACTGAGTGATTCTATTTCTTATTTAAGATTCTCGCTGTACCTATTAATGCAATGATAAAACTTGTAAATTGATGTCTTCTAGTGATGTTTTTCACATATTTTCATTATTCTCAAATTGGATTTCAAACAATTAATCGCTGAATTTAAGATGCCCTAGAACGCTTTACACATTTCACTATGAAATTGAATGATATTGCAATTTTCTTTCTAAACTTAATCAACACAATTCATTTTTAGTGGCTATTCATTCCAATTCCCAATGGTAATTTATATTTGTCACGAGTCTCCTGCCAATGTGTCTTTTGGATTGAGTCGGGAATATCATATAGTCCTGACATGCACGTCCCGAGTGTACTGTTGATTCAATTGCACGAAAGCAGGTGGCGACCAAATTTCGAGTCGTTATGTCGCCATTGACAATGTATCTATTTTAGCATCTTGATGATGGTGGGCGATTCAAATCACCGTTATGGCTATTTTTAGAGAATATATATCAAATTTCATATGTTTCTCTTGTTCCTTAATTGCTTCCTTTAGAATGTGTGACTGATCAGAAAACCAAAATGACTGACAGGCAACCATCTGAGATGTTGACAATCAAAGTTTATAATCAAGAATTCTTGAGAAGTGCCTGACGGATATTTGTAACAGAGATCATTATTTATTTCAAAGCAGAAAACATCTATTCTTCAGGAAAACCTGGTCATATCATCCTGGTACTTTCCCAGCGTTCTTCTCGTAAATCTTTCTTTTGTTCATCTTTTGTTATAGTTTTCTTTAATTTGAGTTTGGATTCAGATTATGTTGACATGTTGATATTTGCTTGTTATTTTTTGTAGCGTCCTCTTGGTCCCTGGTTGAGCCACTGATGAAAAAATAAAACGACAGAAAGGCGGCAACCTTTGATTATTAAAATTTCTTTTCTCTATTTTTTCTCAGAATTCTGGTTGTGTAACGACTTGTTTTCCGTTGCCAGTATGATGTAAATGGGTGAAGTGTACATCATTGTCGTAGGTATATCAGAAAGAGCCTTGCATGACCATAACACATCTTCTCACATTTACACTCAACACGTTCACCCACTTTACTTACGACGTTAAATCGTCCTTAAAAGGATATTCCGCACAAGTAAGGATTTCAGATGAAGAAAAAATATACAAAATTATTCCTTTTACTTATGTTCATATGGAAATCGTACACCTCAATTTACCTTATAAACAAACATATGATTTTGGTGTGCGGGAAATTCTTCACAGATCTAGCAACATCGAATCACACGTTCGTCCGGCCCTGGTTGCGTCAGAACAGGTTTGCATTCTTATTATCTGTGTACATTACAAAATCAACAAAAAATAATAGAGAAATAACATTGCTTCCATAACAGAAATTTTAGTTAACAACACACACAAATCTACCCAATACATCAAATTCATGTCCCAGTGATTCACGTCCGGATTTCCTGATGCGCTATATTTAGTATATATAAGTAAACTTTATCTTTGCTATGAGTATTTCCACCAATTTCACCTGTCCAAACTGACCACAGGAGAGATATGTTGATGCTAACAATAGTACAGAACAGACGGAAACTCGATCGGCATATCCCTTTGAATAATCATAGATATTGTGTGACATCATTGTCACTTTCATTAATTATTAGATCGGTGCAATTCCATCCAGCTTCCTAACCGAAGCTATCGCATTTTTTGATCTACTGAGACCTTATCGAGCGTGTGGGCTCGTCCAATACAAGTTATTATCCAATCGTTAAGGACTACTTCAATAAAAAAGGTATATAGTGTGAGTCTATAACTTCAAATACTCCACTAAAATAATTGGTTCGTTATTCAACGGCAAGTCCCCAATATCAAGATTTTTCGCGCAAGATGTTGGCATCTGACAAACTCACAGCAAATGATGGTTTCGAGATATGCAGGGAAACTTTGGTCAATCCAAAAACGTAATGTCATGCTCTCAAATGAGAACAATGTATAAAACAACGGAACCAACAGGCAAACTCACGAGCATGAAACAAGTGTAGCTTTATAGTGTACGAATATTATATTTCCTTCTGCGATATGAAGCTGGACATGTTTAACGCTCCCAAGTATAGCTGTTTGTTTCGTTCTTGTTGACTCTGTTTTCATTAGGAACTTGACATTACTTACTTCGGTGGACCAAGATCTACATATCAGGTGTCTTTGATGAAGCAAAGACGCCTATACTTCAGGAACACCTGATCATATTCTACTTCTGATTTTTTATCGTGTTAATATATTTTTGTTCATTAATTTTCCTGTTTCATCGAATTTGTAATTGGATTGATTTTGTCGACATTTTGGTATATACTTTGATGTTTATGTTTTGGAAATTAATTGAAATACGATCCAATTGACATATTGGTATTTTCTTTGTTTTGTTCCTACAAACATTTGGAAAATGAAACTCCGAAGAAGATTTTGACTTTTCAGTAATAAAAACGTTCTTAATAAAAACTGAAACTCAATTAAGCACTACGTGTTTTAAAGGAAAATACGATAATGAACCATTATATTAACAAGGACCATTCAAGGGCAAATCATGGAAGTTGCCTGGAAGAAAACTCCTTAACAAACCAATATTGTCAAGGACAAATACATTCGTTAGCTCCGAATGTTTATCAACAGAAGAAAACTCTAATCTATTCTGACAAGAAATGATTTATATCAAGCCATATTTGATTATCTACAAGTGCGAGTTTGGGACAATTCCTATTGCGCAATGACATATATTTTCTCCAATAATAATAAACTGAACAACCTTAACTCCTGATCTTCCAATTTGAAAACAGGCTAGATGTTACATCTGATTATTCAAAATTGACTATTAAAGATAAAACCAGGTGTAGAAATTAGTGGTGTGATTTTATAGTGTTAATACAATTTAAACAGTTGTGAGATTATTGAATAGTTTGTATACAATCTTTGCATTTCAATAAAAGGCAAGCGAGACATTGGACTTTTGACCTTTATGAAGGACAAACAAAGTCTAATTAGTTGTAGAGGCTGCTGGATTTATTTTATGCAATGAATATGTTGTTTTTACAAGATGTCATTTTTTTATTTCAATTTAATCAAGTTTAACATATTACCATTTAATTTAAACACATGATAACGAGAATCTTATCAGTTTTCAGTAGGATACTATACAGACGAACATCGATAAAGCGATTTCTATGTAACCTTGATAATGCAGGTAAATGCAGCCACTTTTCGACTACCTTCCGAACAACAATACAGTGTACACTTAAACGAAACATCAAAATGTATCCAATCAGAGAAGAATAAATAGCTTTCCTAATACAATGTAGCATTCCAAACCACAACAATATATAACTTATTATTTTCCTCGTGACCACCATAGGAACCGGTGATCATTGTGGCACTAAAGTAATCCATTCCGGATACTGTGAGATCAGCTGGTTTGATGTTCGAGCGAATGTCCAGTCCGGAATATTACTTGATACAAAATTAAAGGCTTTTGGATAAGATATACAAGGACAATTTGTCGCAAGTCAGAGACCTCTCTCACAATTGCTTATTGATGACATGATATCAATCAGGTCAGCTGTTGACCTATTTCGACGGAAGCCAAATGCTATGTAAAGGATATGTCATTATACGTTGTACGAGCGATATTGCTTGTCTATTTCTCGCGTCAAGAAGTCGAATTGAATAAATACTGTGTGCTGATGAATTGATTGTTATACTGGAAAATGTATCGTGCATTCATTTTGGTATCGCCTTTACAAGACTAATTAAATACATCTTGGCAAGTAGAAAATTAAATTAAGTTTGATTATTAATCATTTTATATTGGAGAGAAAAAAGGATAAGTGCACAAATTTTACTATAATTGTTTTTTTCCTACAGAAAAGACGAAACAAGAAAAGATTCATTACTCTTGGGTGGCATTTTGGTGCTACTTGATTTATGGCTGCAACATACTTGCGCTGCTATTTACCACCAGGCAAGGTTGCTTATACACATTTTCCCCAGGAAAACCGATGCACTGGCATGTTGTCGGTATATCTGATTCCCTTTTCACATTTTTCCCTGTCTAAATTTCCTGATACTTAAATCTTCAGAACACTGACTTTATTAGATTAATGTTACCCTTCGTTGTTAACTTTTCATGTTCATATGACTACAACAAAGCCTTCTTCCTCTTGACTTTGTTGAGGCTATTTCACTTGTATATAATTCCTGACAACCTTTTTTCGAAGTTGTCATCTCACAGTGAAACAACCTTTCACTATCTATCCATATATAACCGTGTTGTCGTGTTGAGCAGCATCTATATAAATCTTCTAAACAAATGTTTCCTATAAATCTGTCCTGCCTTTTTGACGTCACAATTGGCCTCCCTGCCCTCTGGCGGTCGTTTACTCTATAAGTTCACTAGTTTATGAAAACTGCATGCCCCCTATTACCTGTTTGCCATATATTTAATACATCTGACACGCAATATCGAACATAATATGAACATATTTTTGCAGTTGAGTAGTTCAGTTAACATAAATTCAAAAATGAGACAGTAATATTTGCTTACTACAAGAGAAGTCAGTTACATTGACAATAGTGATAAAGACTTAAACCCATTTTGTGACACACAAGTTGTAAAGGACGTGGTACATGTTTATACATACTATTCTGTATGTCTAGTTAAACCATTTGTCATTTCAACATGCGAACCCTTCCCCTCACAACACACATTTTCTTGTCACCTTTGATTCCTTCGAACACGTTGTGTTTCCTCAGCGCCCCGGAAAATTTTTCACCGTTTTAGATATTTCATATTGACCTCCTTTACTGATCATCGGATTATAGTGGCACCTCGTGACAGCTCTTTGTAACTTTGTAGCTAATGCGACCGTTTCACGCTTGACATCAGATTATTACCAGAACACGTTTTTCAATGCATGCGCAGTTGCATGTATTTTCGTCGGAGCTATGGTGCGAATATAAAGTCCCGTTTTAATGTCGGTCGTCATATTAGGTTTCGTTTCCTTTATGAATCTGTAACACATCTCTTAATGCAAACTTTGACGCAAAAGAGAGAAAAAAGACATTGCATTTTATGTTCATTGCATGTCAAACATGCATTATCATTAGCTGTGATTTCATATTTAATGCGGTTTATTGACATCGCATATTTTCCAGTTTGTATTACCTTGCTGTGATTTTGTATTGCACATTCACCTTATCTCCCTTCTGTATTTCATATTTATGTTCTATGACTAATTAAGTTGTATTGTTATAACACCATTCATTCATACTGTTGAAAACTAGTTTATTTGTATATTATTAAAGTAGCATAGTTGCATATTGTATTCATTACATACAATACAAATACAATCAGGATATGATAGTAATGAAAGAGTGTATGTACAAAAGATACACAAGTGAATAACACTTTTTTTCATAATTTAGAGTGAGATACAGCAGATACAGCAGAGCCAAAACATGAATTGAACTACATCATACAGTTGTATAATCCTTCCAGGACTTGTCGGTGATGCTAAGGGTCTAAATTTTGAAGCCTAAGATTTGACAAAGGAAAAACCAAAATAATACAAAATCTAAACGGGGAGGTGCAGCAACCCCATAAGTAAATAAATTTCAGATTATTTAGAATAGCGTCAAGAAAATGCGTTTTTTCTGAACCGTGCCACTATCCGAGAGAATTAAAATGTGGTAAGCAGGTAACGTCAAACCTGGGGACTTAAAGTCCACCAGCAGTATCTAAAAATTATTAAATACAATTTTGTATGCAATATATTTGTTTCCTTGGATACGTCACACGTTACAATGCATAAGACACCACCATAGGAACAGTCAGCCAATCAAAGCGCTGATAGGTTACAATTTTAGTAATGGATGCTATTATGTTGAAAGTATTTGGCAGCTAGAACCTTCAATAATTATAAAACATGGAAGGCCTCGTCAGATCAAATCAAGTTTATAGATGGTTAACAGTGATATGCAATTGTAGCGTGGTATCCTCAATGATGGAACATGAATGCGATAGTGGAAGTAACATGATTGTGTCTTGATAAAAATATCCAGATTATATTAGTAGTGACCGGAATCGCTGAAGGCAACAATCTGCCGTGTTATACATGCCGGCGCTGTAATTTAGTATCTTTGCAACATAACTGGAAATATGCATTTGCTATAATGAATAACTTTCTTGTAGGAATGAAATGGTAATCATTTTGTTGTTCAGAGTTCTACACCTTCAGGACAGCTGAGGTCAGATGAGGACAGCGTTTAGCGAAAGGATCAACGGAAAGTTTCCCATCTTAAAAAAAGATACCTATAAAAAACATGGCCACGGAAGTTATATTCCGACAGAAGTGGGGATGTCTGTTTAAAAGAAAATATAAACTAGAAAAAAGAGAATAGACTGAACGTTTCGTGTCGATCATCAATATAATTGTACATAGAGTTTGTTTGAATTTTAAGAGAGAAAAAAAACAAGAACAAACCAACAAATGAACAAAATGTCACGTTCCCAAATGAGAACTAGATATACAGCAACTGAACCAATAAACAAACTAATTCTGTTGAATTGTGCACTTTTCAGAGCTATTTCGTAATACGTCCTAGGCACAGTTTAGGTGATACGAAGACGATGAAAGATAATGCGGCTTGTTGATATAAAATTATCTGATAATGGACTTGACAAGCAAATACATTATCACTATTGTTATTTGCTATATGAGATATACGGAAATGTCAAACCAACAGGAACACTGTGTCTTGGGGAAAATAACTAAAATTAACGCTTAACGTACAATAGTTTAACAGTTTTTCCCATTGTTGATATGGAATGGCTGTTTATTACTCCGTACATATCTCCGTGTCCGTGTATTGAAGCGAATTATGGTTGATATTTCGATAGATGTCAAACGTTCAGGTATTCGTGCTCAGTGAAATGACTAGTCATTAGCTAGACAGAAATAGTTAATATAACCTCATCTTTGTCTGTCTACGCTAATTATTTTGAATTGTTATTGTTCCGAAAGACACGAAATATATTAACACTGGTGCATTTAAAGCGAACATTGAGATTCAGCAATAATTTCATTTTTCAACCTGCGAATAACGTCTGAATCATTTCGAATATTTATCTATATACTAGCCGTATCCACAGACCACTTCTTTACTAAACATTATGAACTGGACCTTGAAGAGGGAGAAGGAATTTTCAATTTCTGTCTGTCAGTAAAACATATGGCTGTTCTCGCTTTGACGGACTTTCAACACAAATGGGAAACATTACGGTAGAACGCTTGACGTATTATTCGCAGAGGTGGTGTCCTCGAAGGTTCGCAAGATTTTACTTTTCTTCGGGTTTTATGCCCTTGCGACACCAAGTTGATAAGATTTCTATGTACACTAGCAGTCTTACAGAACTAATAAAACGTAGTAACGATATTCACGTTATCGTGTAAAACAGACCAAAAAAACATGATTCATTGTCTATTCAAGGCAGTACTGTCCTTCTGTTAGCGCAGAAGTATTATTCATGCTACTCCGATTGTCTGGTCGTAAACGATGACTATACTCGGTACCGTTGTATTTTTTCTCTCTTTTCTAAAGACTTCTTCTCTTAATGTCTCTCTTGACACTACCTTACTTTTGATATGTGAATGTTGAGCGTCGGTCCGGGTGATAAAGGTCATGTGTACCGCATTTACACTGTTCTTCATGCTTCCTTACATTTCAGTGTAATGGTGTGATGACTTGTGTTTCCATCAACGTTGCATACTGTCTTTGTATGACATTGACTGTTGCATGAAGGTAAATCCCCAGACAAACGTAACGAGTGTAAAAAAAACTACGCTTTTGTTTTCATAATGTTAAACCTGTCCGAAGACTGTTTCTCTCCGTTTCCAATCGAATTCTCTCAAACTTGATAAGCTTAAATCACCATGACATGAAATAATGTTTTCCTGTACATCAGTTTGATTCAACACTTTTGAAGGAGTTATTGCCCTTTGGGCTTTGTTTAGTACCTAAATTTTGTTTTTCACCGATTTCTCTTTTAAATCTGTAGGTTTTATAACCATTACATTTAATTGTGATTATTCGCATTGTGATTTTCCAATCCCAGGAAGAATTATGTCTTGTTTACAAACACTTCAATCTTGTCCAGATATCTTATCTCTTTTTTTTTTTCTAAAAAAAAAACTTTGAGACTTGCTTGTTTTGAAAACCACAACATGAGATTGTGTTTGCGTAAATAGCAGTTTGATTCAACAATATTTTCTAAAACTTATTATCATTTGTTTCTTTCAGCATTTTAATTTTAAGTTTCACACCATGTCTGTAAAATTTGGTATGTTTTAATTTATCGTTAAAACATATAACACTGTTTTCACCTTTGACATTTTGGCTTGTTATTACCATTACCATATGTTTATCCTTTTTGATACAACAATCCCGGATGTTGCTTTGGCATGGGAGGGTCATAGTGTTCTTGTGATTTATTTTAGTTTCCCGGCTTAATAAGACATGTGTTGAAGCCCCAGTAAATAAACAATGAAACCAAATGAACTTGACCGTTCTATAGGTGGCAGGGATAGCAAATGTCAACATATTAACACGTTATAGTGTAAGCACAATATCCTTACAATGCCTGATTAGACATGAAATGGTTGCATCAATTAAAATTGATATCAATTCACTGCACTCTGTATCGAGATGATTGATACATATATCATAGAGCTTGACCCTCCTAACTGGAGAATTTAATTTTGAGATAGCGTTAGTCGATGAACAAGTATGTGGAAGATTCAGTAGGCCTCTGATAGTAAAGGGACACATTTAAAGAAGATTGAATAAGCTTGTCGGTTGTGAGAAATTATCTGTCAGTGAGCTATAAGGATTTAACATCAACGCTAATGGTTAGGGCTGCAGGAATGATTTACCATCCCCAGTCAGTCCAATACTGGCCTGAAGTCTAGAAATAGCATTCATACTCGAAGAAAGCGTGAACATTCCAATAGGAACCTATTGAGAGCTTAATTTAAAAGCATTTGTTAGATTTGTATTACTGTCCAAATATAGCAGGACTTCTATTATAAATGCCTTGTGGGAGTAAATCCACAGCAATAATTTGGTGATGTAGATTCGCTGCTTTGTCCTTTTTATTGAATAGTATTTTTATGCATGTAAGTATGTATGAAGGCAGGTAAGTAGTAGGTCGGTAAGTCGGTAGGTAAGTAGTAGGTAGGTAGGTAAGTAGTAGGTCGGTAGGTAGATAGTAGGTAGGTAGGTAAGTAGTAGGTAGGTAGGTAAGTAGTAGGTCGGTAGGGAGGTAGGTAAGTAGTAGGTCGGTAGGTAAGTAGTAGGTCGGTTGGTAGGCAGGTAAGCAGTAGGTAGGTAGGTAAGTAGTAGGTCGGTAGGTAAGTAGTAGGTCGGTAGGTAAGTAGTAGGTCCATAGGTAGATAGGTAAGTAGTAGGTAGGTAGGTAAGTAGTAGGTCGGTAGGGAGATAGGTAAGTAGTAGGTAGGTAGGCAAGTAGTAGGTAGGTAGGTAGGAAGGTAAGTAGTAGGTCGGTAGGTAGGTAGGTAAGTAGTAGGTCGGTAGGTAAGTAGTAGGTCGGTTGGTAGGTAGGTAAGTAGTAGGTAGGTAAGTAATAGGTCGGTTGGTAGGAAGGTAAGTAGTAGGTAGGTAGGTAAGTAGTAGGTCGGTAGGGAGGTAGGTAAGTAGTAGGTCGGTTGGTAGGAAGGTAAATAGTAGGTCGTTAGGGAGGTAGGTAAGTAGTAGGTCGGTAGGGAGGTATGTGTGCAAGGGGAGTGCACCCCAAAGCAGGATAATTTAGTCGGTTACATTATATTGACAACAGCCGCATTAGTTGTCACAAACATCAATTGTGAGTGTTCGGTAGCAGCGGAAAGTAACTACCATTTCTATTGAATCTGAGACGTCTCGGCCAGGGCTCAGAACCCGGTCTTCCTTGTGACATGAGCGAACGCTCAAATAGAGGCCATTAGTGAGGCAGTGTCAAATATATCAGAAAAAAGATAATTGCAACTGAGATGTTTCAAATGATTTTTGTGGTAAATTTCTTAATTCCGGCGTGAATGTGTTCGTGATTTTTAATTACAATACATATTTTCAGTTTTTACGACATTAAACCAGCCAATGGAGCCAAATCAGAGGCACGATATCTCAATGATACTGTTTAATAGGATGTTTAGTGGTAATTTTGTCAATATGAAGGAGAGAGCAATTACTGTTTTTTTTTCAAAATCTGGATTCATTTGTCTAAATTATATAATTTAGACAATTATATATATATATACATATTGAAAATGTGATAAATTCTTCGTGCCCAGTAAATATAGAAAAAAGTTAAAACACTGGAAAACACTGTAAAACATAAGCGCTTTCATTTCTTCTTCAGAACTAAAAAAAATCAATTTCAACAAAATATATCACTTTTTCCGAGTCTGGTATTTTTTTAATTTTATTATACGAAGAAGAAATGAAAGCGCTTATGTCTTACATCAGGTGTTTTCCAATGGTTTACCTTTTTGCCATATATATATGATAAATCCGAGTACATCATAAGAACATACTAGCGATATAAACATCACTTTGAGAGTAAATGAAGTCTTGATAATCGTGGAAATATTGAAAAGGAAAACTCTACAATGCCGAAATGCACTATTGAACCACTCAATTGAAGTGTGTATAATGTTTAATGACGCTATCTTAAATGGTTTGGAGATGTTTTGGAAATGCTGAAATCAATGAATTTGACTGTTTCCACGGTAACCAAAGAAATATTAAAACTGAAAACTAATCTATATCTGAAGGGACTACCAAACAACTCGATAAATGCTTCATAGTATTATTCAGAGTCTTTCGTCCAAAACAACATGACCTTTAAGACATTTTCTGTGATAAAGACATCATATAAAGAACACATCGGAATATTACGGAAGCCGATTAGTTCCATAAGAGAAATAGTAAATTATCTCGTTATTACGACTTCGTTATCTCGTTTTTACGACTTTAGATATTTCGTTATAACGACTTACGTAATTTCATTATTACGAGTTAGGATTATTACTCTACTCTGAAGAGAAAATAGAAGAAAACAGGATTATTCCAACGGAAACAACATTACAATACATAGTATACTGTAAAGATATTAACCTAGTTCGCAGCAAAAAGAAAATACTTCACACCGCTGAAAGATGATGCAATAGACATAAGGTTGAAGACCTCCCTGTTATATATCCTTAGTATCTGAAAAGCAACGAATCAGTTTGACGTGTTGTTGACGTCATAGTTAGACAATCTCTCAATGGAAGTTCATGCATGTCAGTTTCGCAGTTTGTGCTATGGATTTTTTGCTCAGAGTGAAGGTTGATGATCATAATCATAATAAATAAAGACATACCCTATGGGGCGCGATTCGAAGCGCTGTAGGGTTTGACTTGTTAACACTTTGTCTACTTCCCTTAACTGGATTGCCAGCCTTGGTTACAGCTTTTCTCCGCAAGACCGAAGAAGGCACTAAAAATGTATATATGTACACACAAGCTATAGCTACAGAACTCCATAATCGACGTTTTAGGGCATGTCAGTTTTAACGTCTGTGACACGAAAACATGACATTTTTCTTCAAAAATGAGGTTTGGATCTGTTACTTCACTTCACTGCTTAAATTGGGATTTCAATGAATTGGTTTACGAGTCAGACAACACGATATATGGATTTTTTTTTTCGTGAAGTTACAGACCATAGCTATACCTGATTATGAAGGAAAGACTACACACCTTTTGATACACAACCACAAATATAGTTTGCTTACGTTTTCGTTACTAAACATGTAAAAGGTAGTTCACAATTTATTTCTTGTGAACTTTCTTAATTGTATTACGTTATTGTAACTGATTAATATGATTCTTTCAGTAATAATATCTCCGATGCATATTGCACAGTTTGTATATCTAAAAATGAGATAGCTAGCTAACACCTAATAACGAGATGACCTACGTCATAAAAACGAGATAGCGCAACTCGTAATAACGAGATAATTTCATTTTTTATGTAGTACTAATTAGCTTTCGTAAAAGCTAGAGTTATCATGGTGATGAATCCAAAGTTGGTAAGTATGAACGGTAAAGCTTTTCAACCAGTCATTGTAAGTTAAATAGATTTTTTTTATATTTATTTTTTTCCAAACATTTTTGCATTACATAAGAATACAAATGACCTTTCATACACCATTCAGATTCCATACATCTCTTCAGTGTCATAATTGATGTTACATGTACATCTTCATTACCAACAGCATCTTCACCCATACACCACCCTTGCCATCTTCATACCCAACATAACACAATATCAACATCTTCCTCACAATCACCTTAAAATAATGTCATCATCACCGCCATCATCATCATCATCATCATCATCATCATCACCACCACCATCATCACTATTACTACCACCACCACCACCACCACCATCATCATCATCATCATCATCATCATCATCATCATCATCATCATCATCATCATCATCACTATTACCACCACCACCACCACCACCATAATCATCATCATCATCATCATCATCATCATCATCATCATCATCATCATCATCCATACCTTCATACAATAACATCATCAACTTATTCCTTAATGTCATATCTAGACTGCTTATTGTTTACAAAATACACCAAAAAGAGCTTTGTTTATGATACTGTAATGGGATATACAGTGCATCAAACAGTGTCTCCACACTTTGCAAAAAATTCTCTGCATTCCCATAAAATATGAATTATAGTCTCTCTTTCTAGGTTACATAAACTACATATTGGATTATTAACTAATCCTACTTATAAAACCGAATTTGTTGTTAAAATATTTTGAACAATCCTATATTGAAACCATTGTAATTTTGTGTTTTAGTGGCCTTGAAAGGATTATAATATATGTTTGTCAAATCTAATTCAAAATCTTCAAGTAATTCTTCCCATTTTCTCCTACCAATTGAGATAAGATCATTCTTTACCATAATATTTTACTAATTCTTTGTCCCTTCATCAGTTTTCATGAAAAGTAATATATTATTAGGGATAATTGGATAAATGAACAACTAGTTCCCGACATTCAGCCTCCTTAAATGTGTTTTGACAGCTGATATTACACCCTGATATTGAAGAAAGTTTACATTGATTTGATACTTCTCTACGGATTCCTGAAATGTGTAATTATTGTTACACCTCTATTGTACCAGGACTTGTAAGAAACTGTTTTTCCTCCAATTGTTATACTCTTGTTATACCATAATGGAAATGCCAGTTAACATGTTAGCGTTTCTATTTTTCCCTCGCACAATCAGTATCGTTTGATTTTTTCCATGCTCTGAAAACGTCTTTCCAGAATTTATTGTTACACTTCGCTTGACATTCGTCAATATACTACCACATATAGATAACTTTTGTAAATCAGTGTGTGAATTAAAAATAACTTGCCACTTGCATGTTTTTTTTAACAACCGTCTTACCCAACTAAGTTTTGAGGAATCAATAAATAATTTAACATTTACCATTTGCAGACCCCCTTCAGAATAATTTTTTGTTATGATATCTGTCTTGACTTTGTCTACTTTACTCTTCAATAGAAAGTTTAAAAGGATAGTGTTGAGCTCTTGAAGAAACTGTTCATTAGGAGTAGGTAGAGAAGTAAATAAGTAATTAAATTGAGATAATAAGAGTGACTTAATTAGGGTTATTCTCCCAATAGGCGTGAGAATTCCTCTGCTCCATGTCTTTATTAGTGCTTTTAGCTTAATTAACTTTTTATCAAAATTCATCTTGGGAATTTCATGCAGATTCACACTAAACTCAATTCCAATTTAGTTCTTCCTCACTGCAGATTCAACGCTGGTAAAAAGGTTTCATCACTATAAATTTTGTTCCCTATCCAAATAACCTGTGTTTTATCAACATTCAATTTCAAGCCAGAGATTTTTGCAAAAGTATTTAACTCAATAATGGATTTCGTTAAGGACATTTCAGAGCCATTAAGTATCAGTGTGGTATCATCAGGATACTGAGAAATTAGAATGGGAAGGTTACCTACATCTACGCCCTTAATCTTCTTGTTATTTCTTAATCTTATTCCTAAAATTTCAACGCACATGTGGGCATATTGGGTCCTCTTTGCGGCAGCCTCTTTTGATGTGGAAAAAAGATGACAATTCAACCCACTTTTGAATATCAGACCAAAAACAAAATATTTCATAACTTTATTTACAAACTCCAAGGACACAGAATCAAAGGCTTTATCGAAATCCAACATGGGTAACATACCGGAAATATCATTTTCTTCTGTATTCTTCATTATATCATATATAAGTCTTGTGTTCTCCCCGACATAGAGACCTTTAAGAAATCCTGTCTGATCCTGACTAATTAATTTATCTAAAACCTTTTTAATTCGATTAGCTGTACATTCTGAAGCTGATTTATAAAGTATATTTAAAAGAGTAATGGGTCGCCAGTTTAAGTTAAATAGTTGCTATATTCCAATAGCTGATCGGTCATTTGGTAAAAAGAAATGTGGAAAATTGTTTTTTTATTTTGTTATTGGTTTATAAAATATATAAGTTAATTGACTAATGGTGAATAGTGTGTCTATTACGTTTATACCTTTCCCATAATATTCAAGAACAAGGATTATATAGTTAATATATGTGACATTTTATAGTTGAGTTGGTCAGTATTTAATGCACTTGATCAATAGTTATCATAGTTGATGGTTAAAGTATTAATCATTGTACGTGCTTATATTGTATTAATATAGAACTGACCAGATCAGTTTTGCATCCATTGGAAATGATAGACAGGATTTGTTTTTACAATGGATAGCGTTTGGTCCCTGTATCGTAGTGAACCGTATTAGACCCATGTGTCATTTTCTAATTCCCACCGTTTAGTTATTTTCATAAAATAAATTGTTGTCATTTTCGTGATAAACATTTTTTCCTTTAAATAGATGACAATTATTTTTAACACTATTCGTTATTTCTTCTTTAAAACCAAACCAGTCAGCTGTAAAACTTTTGTCTTATGTGTTTGATGGACAGAATGAAAATGGAGAAATAGTCTGGAAGGGATTTGTTATGGTTTGGCTCGTTGAAACATTCAGCCAAATGTAAAAGCTAAAAATAAGACGAACAAAAAAGGATCACACTTTTTTGAATGACGATTTTAAAATAATTTCATTTTGCCAATGATGGCATTGTAAATCAACCGGATTGTCAGGAAGCGAACTCACATCTCATTAGGGCTACCTGAGCTCTCATCTCGAATCGGAAATGGATGTGCCTGATCACAACAAATGTTACACTTAACATGTTCCAATATAGTTATGTCTTCGTTGGCAAACGTTTCTCGCAGTTTGAAAAGGTTGTGTTAAGAAAAAGAGTGAATAAACGTTTAATATTCAAGATATGAGATTGCATTCGGAGAAGATGTTCAAGATTAATCGAAATCTATTTGTTTTTGGATACAAATTCAATTTGTTTCATAACAATACAACGAATGTTCATGCCATTTGTTCGGTGTTAGCCTTTGTGTGAGCGAAGAAATGAAGTTAATAGTTTCTGTCTCTGGACCGAGATCGACCAATCCTTACTTGCCACCTTCTGCGAGGATGTCATTCTTCGAACTGAAAGGAAACACATTGAAGATACATCAACGGATTCTCTTCCGCATTTAACACCATCGTTTAATCATCTCGCATAACCCTGTCGGTTGTGTTTCCTTTGACAAATCCGCTTCGTCCGTTGTGTGACCCAACCATCATTTGTTACATAACCATATATGATGTGTATTAACAGAAATCTCCAGAGATGTTAATTGTAGCCACTTATGAAACTGGCGGTGTCGTGTGTCTGCTGTTGTTCCGGTAATATGACGACGTCCGGAAATCATTTCCTACCACATATTCAAAACAAGTTTCAAATAAACATTTCGTAAGGCTATCAATTTATACTAACAATTCTGAATGTGTAATGTACTTAATATCCCCTAATTAAGTCCCCAAAGATGATAGGAAATAGCTTATCGGCTTTTTCTCAGTGACCTCTAGGTTCCAACTATTTTGGCCTTTTGCATCGATGACTTAGAAGAACGAAAAAGCTGTATAGGATTACTCGTTACTAGCTTTAATATCTAATTCTGAATTCATATTGAGATGTATTATTGATTTGTAATTTGTACAATCCTTTAAACTGATTTTCATTGATTGCCAATTGCTATTTCATTTCGAAAGCCCGGCGAAACCTTAAGTTACTTCATTGATAACTCATTTTACGAGTTGGTAAAAGAACGAAACTAATAAAGATATATTAATCTGATCATATCATATTTCAACAAAAACATATTCAATGAACATTATTGGTCATTATACATTTGAAGTATCTGAAGAATGTATTGACAGGTCAGACAGTATTACCTGTGCAGCATATGCAAACAGTACGAAGGCCTTTTTAAAAACATCTCTCCCGGTGACTGAGACGTCATTAAGAAGATTCAATTAGTTCTATATAAATATCTAGTGCAATAAAATGTGAAGGCCTTACTTCCACTAGGCTGCTGTCAGGAAATTCTTATATGGTTGCCGCAATAAAAATGGTCCTGAATATAGGACTCCTAGCAAAACTATCGGATTGTGTAGCTCTCATTGCGCAGAATCCCTTTGTAAACAAAGCCAGACAAGCAGGATTCCCTTCGTTGCGACTATTCTATCGCTTCATTCAGTTAATTGTTTTCCCTTAATTTCACGGCAATGTTATGTTTTCGATGTCATATGATAACAAACTCGTACGAAAGTTGACCTTAGTACGTAGTTGTGCCCCTTTTGAATTTGCACTGATCCATTTTTTTCAACATGAATGTTTAACGTTCCCGAATGATATTGCTTGTCTTTCTGAGAAGAGGTTGTCGGCACAACTTATCAAAAAAAGTGCCTAAGAATATTCTAGGCTTTTTTGTTTTCTTTATAACAGGAATGACCCTTTTGATAGTATTTAGCAGTGAAAACAATAAACAACAGAGAAAAATACCAATCTGTCAACATAATCACAATGCTTTGAATGAAAATCACATTTGTCATTCTTTTCCTTATAGGAGTCTGCGGTCGGTGGCCAACACTTTGCAATACATCAATATTAGTTGCCAGCGTGATTCAGAGAAGCATGCAATGGAAGAGAAACAAACTTGGCGACATTGTGGAGCTAGCGTTTTATTTCCATTATTAGAAGTCAAAGATCAAGGTCTTGTTCCGCCACATTTCAAAATGTATCGCCAGAACCATTCACAGCTTGATTTGTGGTTTGGTTTAAATAAAAATGTCATTCAATGACGGTGTCCGTGGAGAATGTTCAGTGATAAATGGCATTCATCAAAGAACAGTATTCTTACTTCCAGCATAATATACAACCTTTATAAGTTTTACCCAATATTTTCTCTAAATGTAAGTGTTCGTACCAAAAATTATCTCCGAATATTGGTATTCTTACCCAATAAAATCTCCAACTACTTGTATTCGTACCAAATAGTATCTCCGAATGTTGTTATTCTTACCCAATATTGTCTCCAAATTTTTAGTATTTGTACCCAATATTGTCTCTAAATGTTAGTATTTGTACCCAATATTATCTCTAAATGTTAGTATTTGTACCCAATATTATCTCCGAATGTTAGTTTTCGTACTCAATATTATTTTCAAATGTTAATATTTTTACCAAGTATTAGTTCTTAATATTAGTATTCTCACCAAATATTATCACCAAATGTCAATATTTATACTCAGCATTATATCTTAATATAAGTATTCTTTCCGAGCGTTATCTCCAGATAATGGTAATCTAACCTTTTATCTCTGTAAATGTCAGTATTCATACCCAACATTATCTCCTGATATTAGTGTTGTTACCCAGCACCGTACCAAAATATTAATATTCCTACCCAGCATTATCTGTAAATGTTATATTTACATAATGATGATCGGCCTTTTTTGGTGTATGATGTCTACTGGAAGGGATGACAAAGAGCAAACAAAAAGACATTTCCATGAAATGACACTATAAAAGATCCACCTTACCTTTCTCAAAATTGCAACTTCAAACTTGAGAACGTTTGACAGCGATTTCACCATTTTTACAGAATTAGACATTAAAGTGAAATCGTCGTTACAAAAACTCGAGATCGTTAGACAGCGATTTCACCATTTTTGCAGAATTAGACATTTAAGTGAAATCGTCGTTACAGCCTGACCATAACACAGAAATAAGTCGGATTACCTCGTGGACAATCAATTACATAACCTTTGTTATCGTGACTACAGCAGCACATAAAGAATACTGATGGATATGCTGGCAAACACATTCATTATCAACACAATTTTGAATCAAGGCAGCAGGTTAAGAAACAGCGTTTGGAATGGCACGATTGATTCACCATTAGATTAACTTGAAATTTCCCAACAGGGATTACTTTTTCTTGAAAATTTGCACGAAGAAAACACAATCTCTCGTGTAACAAGGCATCATCAAAGTATGCAGAGAGGCGATGTGAACTTTGAATATTAGCAATCTATAAAGGTCACACTACATAACCGTCAGAAAAGAACGTTGTCTCAGACATGTGATAAAATCGTCCGAAATAAAAGGAAAAACGTTCCATCGAAATGAAATGGACGTGTATAGATTTGTTTCAGCTTAATTTCTGTTTTCAACGCAATAAGATATACAAGGGAGATATAAACTCTTCTATTGGTGGGAATGACGTGTAGTACAAATCACACCATGAACTCTGGTGATAACTAATAAATAACTTGTGCCCGACTTTATGTAAGGGCGTGGGAAATCTGCCTGTTGTATCTCGCTGCTTATAAACGAGTAATTGTGAGGCACCTTTGCAATTTCAGTTTTAATTTAAGGAAAGCGTCTCGTGCATGTGCTTTCTTCTGGTTGCGGCATTTACCTGTAAATCTTTTTTAATAATGCGGACATGAAGCCGATTTTATTGTGCTATCAAACTGAAGTATACAACCGGAGGCATCTAGCAAGAATTATACTTACAGTAGGCAAACCAGTTGTTACACTACCATGATGCTGAGCTTTAAACATTGACTGGAAACTGACATTGTATATATATATATATATAGATCAAAACAATATTACATTGGTGATGATATATGCTGTTGAAAATCAATAAGTATACATGTTCACATCTCGTAGTTATTTTTTTAGAACAGAGGCCTACAATTCAAGGTCAGCATGTGCCAATTGCCGTGTGCCGTGTTCAATTGTAAATTGACTGAAATACATATTTATATCAATTTATCACCTTGATTTGACCGCCTTAGATGGACAATGATTTATGTCTCATATGCTGGCATGTCGGGAAATTTCACTTTGAGATGGTTCCGCGTTAGAAAGCATATCAAATGAGAAAAGTATACGCACATATTGTATTGGTTACAAGGGGAGATCCATTCGATCAGGTCACCAGTGACGTCACATTGTCATCAGTGACGTCACACTGTCACCTGACCTCATTGCTCCTTAAAGTTTTGGCCTAGCGAGAGCAACTACTTTTAAAACCTACAAAGAGTAAAGGGGTATACTAACACATGCAAGCACCTGGTTTACTTTTTAAAGAACTCCATGAAATGTTTAATTTGTGCTTGAGGAAAATTTCAAAATCTTGTCCTATGACCTTTAAGCACAATTTATAATGAAATACGATAGTACCAAATTATGAGTTAAATTGTATCGTATGTGCAACTGTTTGGTCCTTCAAGGACTCGTCAGTGATGATAAGAGACATTAACTAAGGAATATGAAAATACGTAGACGAGATTGTTGAATTTACCTCGATAATTCAATTAATTTTGTATTTTTCGTATGTCTGGAAATTTCAGAAGAACGTTAAGCACATGTGTATTTTGTTGAATCGTGCCACTAAGGAAATGGCATGCAGGTTACGGGGAACCTGAGGATCTAAAAGTCCACCAGCTGTGTCTACCAAAGATTTGCCTTAGGCTGGTATTGTATCAGTGGTTTCTGTCAAAATTATAAAACAATAACAACTTGTGTAAAGGCAGGCGAGATGGCGTCGTTTTATCTGTTCCTACAGTCATAAGAATAAATCGATTTATACAGGTTGGTCGTCGGTTTGTGCTCCAGCATCTGACATGGCATGTCATTTAGGATATAAACATTCATTGTATTCCAGGGCGTCGTTTTTGCGAAAACCATGATAAACGTTAGGGCTAGACAGATATCATGCTTTCTTTTGTATCGTACGATCTGTCTTTACGTCTGCATGTGACATCCTATTTGAAACAGAATGAGGATGGATATGTGACCATTTTTGAATTTGGCCTTAGAGGACTTATACTTTCTTTCGAGGCATTAAACTGACATCTTCCCCTTTATTTAATGATGTTACCATATACATATGATTCATCGCCCGTCAATACAACTAGAAGAAATTAAATGATTCGCTAAATCCATTCTTGGATGTCTTACAAGTATTTTACACACACTGAAACACTCTATACAGAAGGATCGGTGATGAAATTATTGTTTCATCATTAACTAAATATACCGTTTCATGTCACCCACAAGTTTCTATAATGTTGAATTACTCCTGATAATTCAGATATACACTTGTCTGTGTTATTTATATTAGCTCACCATAGGCCAAAAAAAAAAAAAAAAAAAAACGAAAATCGTCGAATTTTTCATTATGATAATACATTTTGAGGTAGTAGAGTTAAACAGATACTGCCGGATGTCTTTATACACCATTTGTCCCTACAAATGAGATATAAAACAGTTATGGTAAATTGTTGTTAGTCAGGTGGTAAAGGCAATTAATCTGTAGATAAAATCACTCTCGGCTAATTTTGGTTGTAATTTACTTATCTAAGTATTATTCGGGACATAGCTTATATGAATTACATAACTAAAAAGTATTCTGCTGTAGATGTAATTTAAAGTGTTGTATGTCCCCCTTACACATCCCTTTGATCCGCCAGTTTCCGAATAATAAAACAAATTAATCATAAAATAGATACTCCTTCCCTATTGGGGCCACAAAAATGCAAATCTAAGATAAATCTACTACATACATTCTATATAGAGGAAACGCCACTCCACCAACACAAATTACAAACTCCCTGGACTTAGGAGCTTTCCTTGTCTATGTTCAAAGTTTAACTGAATTGAAGAAGCAAAAAAGCTTTATAACATGCTTGTACGTGTTTGTACACCATCTTGCTTTTAGTCAGTGATTAATGGTTTTATTACGTCATACGATATACACAATAAAACATGGCTTAATGTGAGTCGTGCCAGTATCTCAGTATCGGCGAAGTGTCTGGTTTATGTATTAAATTGATACATCTATCAAGTTATATCATGGACTGGCAGTGCTCCCGCTAGCAGGTCCAAGACACATCCATTCAATAAGTATGTGTTTTATATGAAAATACCGTAATCCAATTGATGTCAGTGACAAGTGGATTCTCTAGCGCCGTGTATCCAAATGGCCCTTTATCTTGTGTATTAATGAGTCTGTCATACTTTTGAATGTAATACCTCTTTGTCGTTAATGTCTTTATCAGCCTTTGACTGCTTTGTCGTTTTTTCTCTCGGAAACCGATGGTCAGTATTTCATAAATGACCCATTTACTCAGGAGACTATAAAGCGGTCAGAACGGTAATGAATCAGATACCTGCACTAATGCTGGGGTTTATGCCAAGAACTCTAGGGAGTCTCCAAATGAAATAAAACGTTATGGGTTTGGTATCTCTAATACAAAATGGGTCATATTTATTATAAAATGGCATACTGTACAACAATTACTGTGGACCTACGAGATAATCTATTGATCATTTTGGTAAAATGTACTGTAAGTGGAATAGTAACACGTTATCTCTCAAAAGTGTGCAAAGGTCGTAATCCAAAATATACAAAATTCTCCAACTGTGTATATATATAAATATTTTAACATGACAGTCGATTTGACTTCTTCAATTGATAGTGTAATTGTTTTCAGTAAATGTACACAGATTTTAAGTATAAAATGATTCTGAAAAAAATGCTGTTATTTTCGATATAATAGAATATAATTATGACTTTCTGACAATCAACTTGCCAATATCACTTTGAGAGACATTCATCCGTAGACATCATGTTGACCCAAGCTGATGTGAGGAAGTAGAATAATGAGAGTAAAACCGTGTCCAAACATCCGATGTCACTTTTCATTTGACCATTATACACATATACACTGTAGATATGATTTTGACACCTGTGAACACTGAAGATGGTTATATAATCCGTGAACACTGATAATGGTTTTATCATCCATGAACACTGAAAATTGTTTTATCATCCGTGAACTATAAAGCTGGTTATTAAATCCGTGAACTCTAAGGATGGTTTTATCATCCGTGAGCGCTGAAGATGATTTTATCATCCGTGAACACTGAAGATCGTTTTATCATCCGTGAACACTGAAGATCGTTTTATCATCCATGAACTATGAAGATTGTTTTATCATCCGTGAACTATGAAGATTGTTTTAACATCCGTGAACTATGAAGCTGGTTATATAATCCGTGAACTCTAAAGATGGTTTTATCATCCGTGAACACTGAAGATGACTTCAACATCCGTGAACACTGAAGATGGTTTTATTATCGGTGAACACTGAAGATGGTTTTATTATCGGTGAACACTGAAGATGGTTTTATTATCGGTGAACACTGAAGATGATTTCAACATCCGTGAACACTTGCTTTATGATGATTGGTTTGTCCATATTTTGTTTGATTGAATTTGAGTTTGGAGTATGTTTTTGTTCACATGCTGGTATTTTCCGTTTGTTTTTTGTAATCTTGAAAGTAAATCAGTGAGCTTAAAGTATCAGAATGAGTTGTAATGGGCTTTGTATAGTTATATCCTGACATTTGGATAGAGATCCTAACATTCCTCAAAATAACTCAAAGGGTCTTTCCGATAACGCTAAGGCTAAAGACGGGGCAGTGTTATGGGAGATATTAAGTGGGAAGAGAAAAAAGAAAAGATATAAAATAGCTGGTTAAATCTTCTCTGAAGAGACTCCTTTTCTTCTGAAATCATTGTCCCCAATGGGCTTTCCCAGATGATAGAGCTTTGATATTGTACTTTCTATCTCACATGACGGCCTGCGGGTTGAACATTCTGTCCAGAATGGAAGTTATTGGTATTTTTCCAGGCTCCTTCCATACCTACAAACAGCGCGTCATGCAATTTGTTTAACGTTCGATACTGGCAGGATTCAAATAATAAACATTACTTCAACATTCTGGTGACAAATTAATTGATAAAGATGAAAAACGATATGTTTATATCCAATTATATTTTAATGGACAAAGCAAGTCATGTGTAGTCTAACGAATTTAGAAGTCTATCATACCTATGTGTAGTATGATGGAGGATGAAGGATGTCATGTTTATGTGTAGTATGATAGAGGATGAAGAATTTCAGGGTTATGTGTAGTCTAACGAATTTAGAAGTCTTTCATACCTATGTGTAGTATGATGGAGGATGAAGGATGTCATGTTTATGTGTAGTATGATAGAGGATGAAGAATGTCAGGGTTACGTGTAGTCTAACGAATTTAGAAGTCTTTTATACCTATGTGTAGTATGATGGAGGATGAAGAATGTCATGGCTATGTGTGTCAGAAGTCTATTACCTATGTGTAGTATGATGGAGGATGAAGGATGTCATGTTTATGTGTAGTATGATAGAGGATGAAGAATTTCTAACGAATTTAGAAGTCTTTCATACCTATGTGTAGTATGATGGAGGATGAAGGATGTCATGTTTATGTGTAGTATGATAGAGGATGAAGAATGTCAGGGTTACGTGTAGTCTAACGAATTTAGAAGTCTTTCATACCTATGTGTAGTATGATGGAGGATGAAGAATGTCAGGGTTATGTGTAGTATGATGGAGGATGAAGAATGTCATGGCTATGTGTAGTCTAACGAATTTAGAAGTCTATCATACCTATGTGTAGTATGATGGAGGATGAAGGATATCATGTTTATGTGTAGTATGATGGAGGATGAAGAATGTCATGGCTATGTGTAGTCTAACGAATTTAGAAGTCTATCATACCTATGTGTAGTATGATGGAGGATGAAGGATGTCATATTTATATGTAGTATGATGGAGGATGAAGAATGTCAGGGTTATGTGTAGTATGATGGATGATGAAGGATATCATGGTTATGTGTAGTCTAACGAATTTAGAAGTCTTTCATACCTATGTGTAGTATGATGGAGGATGAAGAATGTCATGGTTGTGTATAGCTTAATGGACAAAGAAAATTGCATATGTGTAGTTTAACGAACTAAGGCGTATGCTAAGTCTACATGTAGCATAATAGAACATGAAGATAGCATCACAATATAAAATTAATTGGACGTATACAGCTGATAGAATGCAGATAGATTAGATCAACCATCTAATTTATACTTTCTTTTGTAGCGATAACAACATTTTAATAGTATACTTGGAGCCTCTGGTGAACTTGCCATGTGCCAAATTAACTTATTTTATTGTCTAAATAATCTAATTTTCACCCAACTGAAATTAATATGTCTGAAATTCCATCATGAACTATAAAATTTACGCTTAAATCAATTTAGAAATACATAATAACACAAAGCCCCTTCTTCCAGGTTCCAGAATTGAGTCCTATTTCTAACAGCATCTTCCACTATTACAAGGGTTACTTCTTTATACCGAGTAAATATTGTTATATTTTCCTGGTCATGTCGAAAGAGATCGAAATGAGATATGGCAAGTAAAACAGCCTTCAATTCAAAACCAAATGATATTAAACAGCCGTACCCTGATTTAAATTTAAAAATTGAAAATATTGTCCAACTGAATGGACAGCATAGTTTTCCTAATCAAATTACAAGTGACATGAAATTAAGTCCAATGACAACTCATGTACAATCGATATAACAACGAGTTAGGAGTATGATTTTGACTTTAGTGGGTAGACCATACTTTAACATACTCGTAATAAAATCCAATAACAATACACGAAAAAAAATGTTTCCTGATATTCTTTGTAAAATAACGTTACAGGTAAAAGCCAATTCAGATGTACTTTTCACAATTTCAAGTCAATATTGTTACCATCCATTGATGTAAAACCTTCAGTTTTATGACATGATTTATTATGAAGTAATATTGTGTTTTAATGTCCTTTATTAGGACAATTTATAGTCTAAATCTACAGGTTTAGATAAGGCTAAAAGTATTCTTCCTGACGTCTGTTAAATTAATATTTGGCCCCATATCAAATGAATTACCGATTGGTGGTAAGCAGTGATGGCTTGCATAAATTTGTATCATAGTGTGTGAATATGCTTTAGATAAGGCTAAAAGTATTCTTCTTGGCGTCTGTTAAATTAATGTTTGGCCCCATATCAAATGAATTACCGATTGGTGGTAAGCAGTGATGGCTTGCATACATTTGTATCATAGTGTGTGAATATGCTGTTGATGATCGTCTAGTCTCCTAGTTGAATCAATTACGATATCATCTGTATATGTATATGAAGTAAGATGAACATTAAAAAGCAATTACCTATCTTGACTTATTGCCAGTACTCCGTGGTATATATATTTATCGAGATGTTATCGCTGTCGACTTTGATGGATAGAATGCTCTGGCTAAATGTGTTTCCAAATGGAATATCTTTTTCTTTAAATTGAATCTTGTTTATGAATACCATTTCAGTAAAACCATTTCCAAAAAGCATCTTGGGAAATTTTGGTCACATCCGCTTCAAAAAAAAAATCTCACATGTTTAATACTTATCCATTCATTTTGGTTTTAAATCAAATAGAATCTGTTGAAAATAAATCTTGGTGAATTATTTTAACATAACAAGAGACATTCAAATAATAGATATCAGTGTATTCGGTCGATAGTCAATTTTAAATAGGATTTGTGTGTGGTGTACATCATGAAGCTCAGACAGAAAGTGTCTTAATGTGAATGCTGCATGCAGAAAGAATTCACCGATATTTCCACTATTATGGCCTCAGTTTGTTTTAGTTAGTGCTAGTATAAATCCACATGTTTATATGTAACTCACTAATATACCATTTTAGTTTATTAGTAATTGACGTAATTCGGATTGACGAAGTGTTGCCTTTTTTATTAAGTTTTTATAAAGATTTTATTACCTTCCTTCGTTCTCACTACTTACCTATTTTACTGGGAGAGAGAGGCCTTGCTATAACTAAGAGCTTTTAAAACTTTGTATTTGGAAGCCAATCAGTGAGCATTATATACTCTAATCACACAGAAACGTCAGAACATGGACACGGTAGCCCAACGATTGGTTACTAACACGAACAGGACCGAGTGTTTAGGGCGTCTGACCGTCCTCATCACTGGCGCTCAACCTCTTGGCCGATGGTTCGAGGCCTGCGTGGGTAGGTTCCAGGTACTGTTCGTATTTCTCCGAAAACCCTGGCTTTAATAGGATTTAAAGCAGCAATAGAAAAATAATAAAGTTTGAAATTAGATTCAGAACAGAAAGTAATATGTACGAATTCAGTGGACTATTTATTTTGTCTATCACTTGATATGGACACTTAAAATTCAGGCCTAATCCAATGCATTTCAAATAAATAAGAAATAGAAATAGTAAAAATACAATATAAATCTCAATTTGTACAACACATTTGAGTCGTTTTTAAACAGAAAGGGCAGTAGCCATTTATTGATAAGGGACCTAAATCGTCTATGTTCACGAACAACCCAGCAGCATCACAGGATGACAGTTAATATTATATAACGTGCCTTAACGGACGGTTCCTACAGGACACGGGGTGATATAAGTTCAGTAATATGGACATTTGTTTTGACTACTGTTTAAAGGATATATATTTTGTTTTTGGTTCTTCTAAGTTTTTATTACTAATGTACTATAAAGCAGTCAATTAGGGCTGTATAAGACCAGAATATGTATATATACAAAATGAAATACACAAAACTCCAACTAAAGAGTTAAGATTCTGGGTGTTAAGACAAATATATTTTGTGGTAAATGCCTATTACATGTAAATATTCGCGGCTGAAAAATTGAACACATGCATAGGAGAAGGGCGGATTCTTCAGTTCGTACAAGAAGGTCGTATTAGATGACACTTAAAAACCTTTACGTTTTCCTATCATACGAGACCACTACCTTCATATGAACTTTGCTGCTATTAATATTGCTCAGACACATAACAATCTGGACCATGGAAAATTTATAAGATCTCTGCCAGTAAACCATGATGGCTGGAGTGTCCAGTGTTGATTGTGACTAACATACAAGATATAGTAGTAGATATCAACTAAAATGTGGGATAACAATTAGGTAGTAAACACTTTGAGAGCAAATGCAATTAACCTCGACGCGTCTAGACTGATCCAATAGGTTGATATTCAGTTCATGCAGTAATGTCGAATCACATGCTCAGTTTACATCGGACGCCATTCCTAATGAGAATTTGATGCAGTGTTCGAGGAGATTGAATATCGCAGCTTCGTTAACCCCTTGACCGGAAGAAAAAGATAAAAGATTGAATTGCTGTATAGAAGTCTCGTTATTTATTGATTAAAACTAATTATCCATTGTGAAGGTCCGGTCAAGCTGCGCTACACCAACGTCAATTTACGTGCGTGACGTAACTAGCTTCTATACCGTCTCAGTGTGATTGCCCTGGATACAGGACTATGTCTATTCTGTTGTTATTTTTCTGATAATGCCGCCCCTCTGGGTAATATGAAAAAAATCTTACTGACGTCCCTACAGCTTGTGAGAAAGACAGCGCAACTTACCGCACCGACACTTTTCTCTTCCTAATAAACCTTTTCCTATGTTCTCTTTACACTCTCTTACCCTTTTGGCATTAACCTAAAGTGTTTACTACTGCAAAGAAAGCTATCTTTTCTGACACTTGACCTCGACAGACCAAGGTCATACAAATGGTATTGGATCCTCCGTCCCTGATTGACACACAGAAAGTAATGGAAGGTTCAGGATAGGAAACCTTATTTACTGTAATTGGCTATTCCTTATTGACTTTTAGGTTACCCTGGAATGGCTGGTTTTGAACACTATCATCAAACGACTCTATCAGTTGCGACAATTCTTAAGAAACTACAAATATTCAGCTTGGAGAAATTGCAAAACTGCAGAATAAACATTGTCCTGATCTAGATCGTGAAGTATTGTTTTTTCCCGTGGGTTTCAATGACTTTAGATCTTAGAGATATTAAAACAACATGAATTACAAACAACTGGACTATGTAAATCTGAATCTTAAAAGTTTAATATTAAAACGAAAAACTACGGATGCATATTTGTTCTTTTTGTCATTTTACATGAGTTTAATAATTTTATTTATTCAGATATGTCTCGCTAACGCAAAAGAACCCAACACCTTTTACATAGGGGCGAAGGAAAATATTAATACAGTTAGTTAAAGACATAAGATAACACCAGATCCACATTAGTCGCCTCAAAGGGTCCTGCAATGGGGCTATAGCCTCCCACAAACTCTCATCGGTCAAACATCAGAAGACCGTCTTCAAATAGTTAGTATATTAAGAGATGTCCAATATTGTACAAAACATACACAATTGAATAGCACCTGTTAATACAACGTTATATACAATTGAGCCGTACAATAGATAAATCTACATAATACTGTCGTGTTGTCCTTCTAGAACAATACATTACGATTAAAACATGACCAATGATAATGATTTTATGAATACACTTAATTTCTCGAGTGTATGACTTATTTTGTTTTCTAGACTAATCATCACAAATATGTTTTTACAATAGCTTCTCCTACGACGTAAAATATATACCATATCTTTTTTATAAATAGTCTGAAAAAGACATTTTCCTAAAATGATTTAATTCCGAATTTTGGAAAACGCTGAATAAGTGTTATGTTGCCATATGTATATTATACTTAACGAGGAATAGATGTGTACACTTTAAAGATCTATCACCCAGCAAACATTAACATATTTGTCTTACTCAAGTCAGCGTGGCGGCCGCCAGCAGTGTAGTCTTTATAAAACCCGGCATGGACTGTTGTTTGTAAATTCATGTTTCTTTTTCATGGTGACATTTATATTATACACCAGCAAATGGCAATGAGATTGTGTCTGCATGATAAAGAGGGAGGATGTACTTACAGGTCAACCATGATTAAAGTACATAGTAGCTCCCTAGACTTTGCGTAATAACCTGTCAACGTATTGACATCTCTCATATTACATCGCCGAATCCTTTCACGGTATATTAACATTGCTCAATCCTATATTGTTTGGTTATGCACCAACATATTGATGCTTGATCAAGCATATATTGTGTGAGGTGAGATGAAATAATCACACTTTAACAAGGGACGGTGTACTAATCTCCAACGGATCCATTGTTGATTAACAGTATTGACCGGGACCAGGGCCTGTATAATTGATCGCAAGGTATGACAAATAGTCTGTTGAACAAAATTGCTAATATTTGTCGGTGTTAAATATGGTCAATATGATTAGAAGGGGCACTAAAATCGGTCATTTTGATTTTCATTCAAAGTTCATTCATGTAATAACACGGATTACAACTACATATTAAGATTTCTTCGGTAGTTAAACATCATTACTATTACAAACAAACACGTGATCAATGGGATAATGTTGAAAGGAAGTAAAAAGGGAAACAATAAGATTAAGACAATATTTTTACCTTAAGGTGTAATAGAATCTGATATATATCTTTTTAAATCTAAGGATAACTGCCCTAGTAGATTCTTGACTGTCTAGTTGGAGACTAACAAGGATTCGACTGTCAAAATTCTCGTTCCCGATTAAGGATAGTTTCTGCCCAATAATCAAGTCAATGAATATTTTTGCTTCTAGTCACAATGGTTTTATGTCCAATATATTTCAAACTAGATGGTTTAAAACATTTCATTGGTCAATAAAAAATATCGGCGGTATAGCCACTATATCATAAAAAGCGATATAGGGAAGTTCAAATCTGCCAAACTGTTTATTTTAATAAATGAGAAGGTGGTCTTACAACATACTTTCCATGATGTACACAGGACCTCTTTCACGAACAATGGAATTTTGCCCACGACCCGATTTAGTCCAAACCATGTGGCATTTATAGCACCCCAATACACTCCCCGGTAATAGCACTTAAAAAATTCAAAAGGCCCATAGGGCCTCAATTATTATAGAATTTGTGACATTTACTGGGGGTATAAGGTAAGGTTCAGAAATGGCTCCATAACAAAGCAAGGGTTCATCGCAAGGCTTCTTATAACCACTTATTTTGTTCATTGGAATCTATTTTTCATTTTAAGCAAACATCATTTGTCAAATTTGGCATAAGAAAAAAGTTATGATCAATTAGATAAAGAAAAAATGTGATTTTTTCTTGATTTTTAGAACAAAATTTGATCTTAGGAGGAGTGTTTCAAACTCAGTGCACCCAAGCGCTTTTAATATAATTTGGCCTCTTATATTTGCTGTTCTTAGCCAAAAAATCGAAAAAATTCGTGACCGGTAAGTTTGTCAATTAGCAGCTTAATTGCGTGGAGTCAGAATCTCGAAAGTGACATCATGTGATTGATATGATGTTAAGATATATTTCTTATCTTGGTTTTTGTTCTTCAAAATATGAAACAGAGATAAAGAAAGTTTAGAGATGACATTGGATATAAAAACATCTTTGTAAATAAAGTAAGAGGCCTGGAGGGCCCGTATCAGTGCTTTAGATCAAGTCTCTTAGAAAACATATTCAGTATGCACAGTAAAGTTACACATTTTGTTATGAACATCTACTAAGTAGAATAACACACTACTTGTGTGCACCTCATTCCATTTGACTTTATTTCATTAGATATATCTGGTAAATTTGTAGTTATAAAAAAGAGAAAACTGTAACCAATAATACTATTTGTAATACATGGTCAGAGTCTGGAAATGTAAGCTGTATTTTAAAACAAATGTAGCTTTTGACTGTCATCTTTTGATGCATGAATGTATGATCAGCTGTTGGAGTGAAAATGGGTCGGAGAATATAACAAATACGTGTCTGGCGGTTTAATGTACTTAGTGCAAAATGCAATGTTTTCTACTACAAGAGTTCCTTGGAACTGTATGTGTCGCCTGCATAAAGTGTCACGGTCACCAAGAAATTGAACTGGATGTGCAACGATCAACCATAAAGTTGTAATACCAAATTTCATTTCTATAACTTGAAGCATAAAGGGAAAACTGCGCAGAGCAATATTCCTGAGAAATTTCTCAAGTTCAAAAGGGAATAACTCAGCCAAGAAGGGCCACAGACAGCCAGAAATCAAACTTAATCTGTACCCTTGCAACAAGAAGCCATATACCAAATTTCATTTCGATAACTCAAAGCATAAGCCAAAAGAGTCCGACAAACCATATTCCCAGGAAATTTTCTAAGTTGAAAGGTGCATGGCTCTGCCAAAAAGGGTCACAGACAGCCGGGAATCTACCTTAATCTGTACCCTGGCAACAAAAAGCCATATGCCAAATTTCACTTTGATAACTCAAAGTATTACTGAAAAAAGTACGGAAAACTTTTGTACGGACGCCGACGACGACGCGTGACGACGGACAAAGTGATCCCCAAGTGTACGCCAGCTCTGCAGGCGACACAAAAAAACCTTTGTTTTCTTTATTTTACAAATATAAAAGAGAACATAAGAAAGACATTAAAGATTAAAGGTTTTAGTAAATATCTGAATGTATGTATAAAATTCCCTGTATAAATATTCAGTAAGAAAGTAATTCCGACGCACGCAAAAACATACAGTGTATTTCCACTCGGCCAGAATACAGCAAATGTATATGTAGCAGCTGTATTCCATTTACCGAAGCCCATGCAGTTGCAGGATAAAAAAAGGTTATACTGTTGAGTTGAAATTCATAAATGCAATGAATCTGTATTGTAAATCAGCCATCCACTTGAGCCAGGTTATAATAGCCTTATTCCTGTAGTTAGACGTGGGCGATGCCTATGAAAATGGTATATCTTAAAGAACTGATATGGGCCCTCCAGGCCTCTTACTTTACTTGCAAAGATGTTTTATATCCAATGTCATCTCTAATCTTTCTTTATCTCTGTTTCATATTTTAAAGAACAAAAACAAAGATAAGAAATATATCTCAACATCATATCAATCAAATGATGTCACTTTCGAGATTCTGACTCCACGCAATTAAGCTGCTAATTGACAAACTTACCGGTATCGAATTTTTTCAATTTTTTGGCTAAGAACAGCAAATATAAGGGGCCAAATTATATTAAAAGCGATTGGGTGCACCGAAACCGGAAGAGTTTGAAACACTCCTCCTAAGATCAAATTTTGTTCTAAAAATCAAGAAAAAATCACATTTTTTCTTTATTTAATTGATCATAACTTTTTTCTAATGCCAAGTTTGACAAATAATGTTTGCTTAAAATGAAAAATAGATTCCAATGAACAAAATAAGTGGTTATAAGAAGCCTTGCGATGAACCCTTGCTTTGTTATGGAGCCATTTCTGAACCTTACCTTATACCCTCAGTGAATGTCACAAATTCTATAATAATTGAGGCCCTATGGGCCTTTTAAAAATTTTAAGTGCTACTTCCACGGGGTGTATTGGGGTGCTATAAATGCCACATGGTTTGGATTAAATCGGGTCGTGGGCAAAATTCCATTGTTCGTGAAAGAGGTCCTTTTTAATTTTTCTACTATTCATATGAGTTCACCAGCGCAAATGTATTTTGAAATTCACATTGGTGAAAAAATTCTTTCAATACCTTAAAGTTTGATACAATATACAACCTAATAGCGTCATGCACATTCAGTAGTTTATTCCTTCTAGGACTCGTCCGTGATGCTAGGGGCCTGTGGTTCTAAACATGACATGCTGTGTTACCGGCAAATTTCGAGAACTAATTCAATAAAACATACGCATGCAATATATAAAAATGCAAATTCAGGATATTATTCCGTGTGATTGGAAAGCTTTCAAGGAGAGAGGGTTTTCAAGGAACTTACAAGAGGCTTCATCACCTGGTAACACTGTCTTTATCATCTTATCTGGAATAAGGACGAATGTCGCAAACAAGCATTCGGGGATATCTAGACAGATTCGCTGTCCCGATTACAACACGCCCTGACTACACCTTCCTAGCGTTGTCTTGGCTACCTTGGTTAGGACGCTATCGAAATAATAAAGATTGGGTACGCCACGCGGCATTCTGGTAAAGTGATTTTTATAATATTTGAAGAGAATTGCTCAATGTTTTTATTGCGACAGAGTCCACATTATATTATTTCTAGATCCCAAGGAATGAAATTGTTAATGAAAATGTATCGAGATTTTCTCATAGAAAAAGCTAACTAGTATTTGACCAATTCCACACTATATCTCTCTCGAGACAGACATTGTCATATACGAGATGTTTTATTGACTTTGTCCACAAAGATGGCACGCCAAAGAATGATTGAATCACTTCATTCAATTTCATCAATGCGCAGGGCGACACACAGGAAACCAGAGTATATTGAGATTGAAGCTATACGCAATTTCCGACCTAAGCAGACATAGTAATTGCACATGTAATATTTAGGTATACCTTCAAGCTTACTGATTTATCGTCACTATCGGGAAACAGCTATGTTTATGTCAAAGTCGGGCCTTCCAATAACGTCATTACATCCAGACTGGCCCTTATTTATGTCAATACGCCCATCGGCAGCCATGCTATCAGATGAAGGGAACAACGCCTATACCGGTACATAATCGTCGCTCAGAGTGGTGTTAGTTCAAGCGTTGGTGTCAAAAATAAGCAGTTATTTGACATGAGCCTAATTAAATTTCGTCATCACGTACATGTTTAGGATTTGTTTTGGAACCTGTTCAGCAAACGCGATGACATGTGTAGTAATCTATCGATATTTTTTTTCATTTTCTTCATAATGGTTATTTCAATAAAATAGAAGTTCTTACTTATAACACAAAACGTAGAAGATTAGAGTGTGACATTTTGATGACTACACGTTTTTTTTTATCAGACAAATGATCAGTGTGGAACATACTAGCACTGACGCACATAGTGTATGAGATGGTAAAGAATCGACCAACATTTGCGGATGTGCTATGATCCTATGTACACTGCGGTAGAGATAGTGTGACGAGATGGTAAACAGATAATAGCCCGAATAATACACAAAGTGGTTATGTTGTACTACAGTCAATTCGGCTATACATCGTTAAACACTTGATCATAGATGTGTAGTATCACTTAATGATTGTCTTTTCTGTCTTGTCGATTAGGTAGGTATCATTTTCCGGCCATTACTAAATAACGTTTTAACGGAAGAAGTGCGTTCAATACGCCAGATCGCGGCGGAGATGTTGTTCTAAAGACAGTGATAGACACTTCAAATCACTCTTGGAAAATAATACGCAAAATTCTAGAGGATTGTCTTATAAAAGTTTTCCAACATTGGTATTCTAGCACTATGGCAAGGTTCGGTGTTGTGGTGTAGCCCAGATACACAATATAAAGTCGTACACGGTATAAATTCGGAGGACCAAGATTAACCTATTGGTATTCTATCTAGCGAAACTTAATTTTGTCAACCCTTGATTCTAACCTTATTACCGCCTTACTGTGGGCGCCTCAGTGACTCAGATAAGTAGATTTGTCGTGAATACGTAATCGTTAAACAACATTGTAACAGCCCATCTCATGTCAAGGCTATAACTATCATGTGATTTAGTCACCGATGGACCAGTTTATGATGGAATAGTAAACAGTATTGTAAGCGGACACACAATTCTCTATTGATATGTGAACGATCCACCAAACCCAGGGGCTCCAGATCCAATATACTAATTTTTCTTAGTCTTCGCTTCCGAAGACGCTATTTACATCCCAACAAGAAGCGGAAATGCTCTGTCAGATCGAGGTTCGAACTCGGAACCGTCCGAACTCTAGACGGGTTCTCTACCAATTACGTTACATGGTCGCCAAGATTGATTGAAACATCAAGAACGTACAATAAATGGGCACAGATCACAATAACAAAACCTGGAACGTCTATCAACAGATGGACAACGAAATGTTTATAGAACATGGTAACTGATCATGGAAGGGCTGTCAATCCAAGGTCACCAAAATAAACAGTGTAATAGATAGCTAGTGTGCTACACTAGTGTGATCATCACCTGATGAGCTCAACCAGTGTGACATATATCTGATGAGCAAAACTAGTGTGATAAATGTCTGATGAGCTAAATCATAGTGATAAATATATGATGAGCTAGACCAATGTGAAAAATATCTGATGAGCTCAACCAGTGTGATGAATATCTGATGAGCTAGACTAATGTGATAGATAGCTGATGAGCTAATTTCACAAGTTCTAATCAATAATTGTTTGCATGCCTTATAAAATATCCTATGTTGCCATACAGTTGATGTATAAATATACATTTATATACAGATATAGCAGAATTTGTACGCTGCGATTCCCCAAGGTCAGGGAATTTCTACCTCCTCCCAAAAATCCACAAGGTTAGTAACCCTGATAGACCTATAATTAATTCGATTGTCCACGCCACAGAAAAAATCTCAAAGTTCATCAACTTCAACCTAAGAGCTCATGTAGAAGACCTACCATCTTATTTGAAAGATACCACAGACTATCTAAAAAGACACCATGTAGCAATCTACCTACATACGCTCCTGATAACTATGGATGTAGTCTCATGTACACCAACATCCCACACGAGGATGGCATCTTAGCTTATCGTACAGCATGGGACACCAGGGAGTACAAACATCCTTAAAACAGATAGTGTGGTTGAACTTCTAATGTTAGTTCTTACGTTGAACAACATTACAGTCAACTGAGAGCATTATCTACAAATCAGTGGTACTGCCATGGGAACCAAGATGGCACCATCTTATGCAAATATATTTATGGGACACCTTGAGGCTAAGCAACTTGCAGCAGCCCCATCGAAACCACTCAGCTGGCTTAGATTCATTGATGACATTGATATCAAGTGGACATCCGGTCGAGAATCTCTTGAGAATTTCATTCGTTTTGCAAACGAATTACACAGGACCATTAAGCTCACTGCTGACATTTCCGGCGAGAAAACAATTTCCTGGACACTTGTTCAACACTCACCAACGGAGAAATAAACACGGACACTTCGCCAATCTAGTTGTAACCCACCCTCAACCATTAGGGACACTTCGCCAATCTAGTTGTAACCCACCCTCAACCATTAGGGACACTTCGCCAATCTAGTTGTTACCCACCCTCAGCCATTAGGGACACTTCGCCAATCTAGTTGTAACCCACCCTCAACCATTAGGGACACTTCGCCAATCTAGTTGTAACCCACCCTCAACCATTAGGGACACTTCGCCAATCTAGTTGTAACCCACCCTCAACCATTAGGGACACTTCGCCAATCTAGTTGTAACCCACCCTCAACCATTAGGGACACTTCGCCAATCTAGTTGTAACCCACCCTCAACCATTAGGGACACTTCGCCAATCTAGTTGTAACCCACCCTCAACCATTAGGGACACTTCGCCAATCTAGTTGTAACCCACCCTCAACCATTAGGGACACTTCGCCAATCTAGTTGTAACCCACCCTCAACCATTAGGGACACTTCGCCAATCTAGTTGTAACCCACCCTCAACCATTAGGGACACTTCGCCAATCTAGTTGTAACCCACCCTCAACCATTAGGGACACTTCGCCAATCTAGTTGTAACCCACCCTCAACCATTAGGGACACTTCGCCAATCTAGTTGTAACCCACCCTCAACCATTAGGGACACTTCGTTGAGAATCAGACGTATTGTTTCTGACGACGACGTCTTTGGACGCCGTTGCTTGGAACTGAAGTCCAGTCTACTCAACAGAGGATATAAAGCAGTTCGATACAGTTAAAGAACTAGACAGGGCTAGTACGCTTGAATACCAATCCCGACAAAAAAGACAAAGAACCGTGTGTGGTGACATTTCACCACAGCATGCAGCTATTGTTAATAATCTCCCAGAAACACTGGAAAATCCTACTGTCGTCCAGTACACTTATCACAGACCGAACAACATCAAAGACCTGATGGTGAGTGGTAGGCTATCAACAACTTACCACACTACTGCGACTGGGTGTTTCAAAACATATTACAATAAGAGGTGCACGTTCCGTCCGTATGCTCAAAGTACCAATTCATTCAAATTTGAAGTCAACGGCCAGAACTTCCAGACGGTATCCCGCACCTCAGCCAATGTAATATACTTGATTACGTGTGTCAATTGCCATTTGCAGTATTTGCAGTAACAATTACCAATGTTCTATCAAACAGAAACCACTTCAGGAGTAGGGATGACTAGCAGCGCGTCAGTAAGGAACAACACTGGATCAACCAACTCCAAACCTGCTACCCACACGGCATGAAAGAGAGATGATCTTGCTACTACACACGGATCCACTAAACCGCATCTGGCAGTTGGTACATCTCAAGCGATCACTGAGGCAATTAGTATCAATGACTACATAACAGTGATCACACGATCATCAGATCAGTCACCATCAATGACTACATAACAGTGACGACACGATCATCAGATCAGTCAGTATCAATGACTACATAACAGTGACGACACGATCATCAGTCAGTATCAATATCAATGATCTACATCAAGACTACATAACAGTGACGACACGATCATCATCAGTATCAATAACTACATAACAGTGACGACACGATCATCCATCAATGACTACATAACAGTGACGACACGATCATCAGTCAGTATCAATGACTACATAACAGTGACGACACGATCATCAGATCAGTCAGTATCAATAACTACATAACAGTGACGACACGATCATCAGATCAGTCAGTATCAATGACTACATAACAGTGACGACACGATCATCAGATAAGTCAGTATCAATGACTACATAACAGAAACAACAATCAATCCTAACCCTGAAGCAAGATACCGACCTCGAAATAGTTAGCATGTATGTTATGGGCTAAAATGAACTATTTTTTCAATGGTGTTTTTCTAGATTTTTTGACATTCCTGCATAATATCTGGTTTAGAGTTTTAACACTGACACTTACTAGTTGAATGGTTTGATGTCATATTACTGACGTCACGAAACACCCTGAATCGACAAAATGTGGATTGTATATGGCATTCAATTTCGCAACGCTGGTCGCGTTAGATGCGTTCGATTGCTTTATACAGCACAACACGTTGCATGACGGCCTTCACGTCTGGGTGATGACAAGATTGAGTGAATAAGCGTCAAGTTTTGTGACAGCCAGCACAATATTTCGAAATACCATCTCAATGAATCCATATGCAATTCTCAATAGGTTATATCTTTTACATTGAGGTGATCCGTGAAGAGTGAGAGACACGCATACAGAGATTTCGGTAGAGACACCAATCTTAATGACTGCTTGTCATCTGTCTTCTTCTTCTGATCATTTAGGAATTTCTCCAGAAATATCGACAAGAATGTTTCTAGAAACAGACGTGCGAATGACGTTACATCAAAGCTGTTTGTTTAAACGAGATGTAAATATCAGCGTAATTGTTGTTTAACATAAGTTCGTTAGAAAGCGGTATCCACAGATTAAAATGACCACTCATTACCATGTTTGTTTAGATTGACAAGTTCTCTTACACAACAGAACATAAGGCATAAGCATTCCATCCTCGGCCCCATCGACTGCCGAGCTTATCGCTATACCATGTTCTGGCATGTCCAAAGAACGAAGGGGCGAAATTCTGGGATTTTGGAATTAAGTAATCACAAAAGGCGACTGAATTTGCATTTTGGTCTCTCTTTCTTTTCGGTCAAAGTTTTGACTAATGAAGGAGTTTACTGTTTCTATTCCTAAAATACAATTGGTTGCTTCCTTTTTAACGTTCATCTCAAGCAGGAATTTGTATTGGTACTGGCAAATTTGTGAAAAGATTAGGTACGATGGCTAGGAACAGACATCTTTTAAAAAGATATTGCGTGGGAACGAAACATTAATGGGAGCGAAATGTTATTTTTTACAAAACCGTATAATCATTTTTCATAAGTTTTTCGTTCGAACACAAAAAAATATTTCGTTCGGAAAGCGTTAATATTTCATTCCCACCCAACAATATTTCATTCTCAGGCAATAATATTTCGTTCCCTCCTAAAAAACATTTCGTGATCATGCAATGATATTTCGTTCCCTCCTAAAAAACATTTCGTGATCATGCAATGATTTTTCGTTCCCTCCTAAAAAACATATCGTGATCATGCAATGATATTTCGTTCCCTCCTAAAAAACATATCGTGATCATGCAATAATATTTCGTTCCCTCCTAAAAAACATATCGTGATCATGCAATAATATTTCGTTCCCTCCTAAAAAACATATCGTGATCATGCAATAATATTTCGTCCCCTCCTAAAAAACATTTCGTGATCATGCAATAATATTTCGTTCCCTCCTAAAAAACATATCGTTATCATGCAATGGTATTTCGTTTCCTCTCATCAAAATTACATTCTCGTGCAATGATATTGCGTTCCCACGCTATATCTTTATTTTATTTGTGATATCCGTTCCCAGCAACCGCGCGACAAAATCAGGAGAATTTTTATTCACACGAGCTCGTAATAAACAGACATTATCATCAATCCTCTTTCGTCGAAGAAAAGATTCACTGTGCCTTTATACTAAGGTCGGTAGAAAACGTTGTGGGAATTAGTTCCCATAAAAATCCCACTTAAAGCGGTACGGTTCTACTGGTTTGTAGACAAGATGAACATAGGGGAAATATTCATCCAGATATATATCTACAAAACAATGCTGTATTTGAGTTATCTCTTGATACAATTCCCTCTATAAAACGGTAAATGCTGACAATTTGTATAACGTATTCCACATACAACAGTCTTCAGATCAAACAAAACAGTAATACATTTTTAGTCTCTTTCATTCGATTAGAATATATAATTTTCTAATGTTGATTTAAAAGGAGCGGGTCGGTGCGGGTAATGTGTTCCGATCTGGAAAACGACAGTAGTGTCATATGTATTGGAAAGGGACTTATAACGGGTTTTGAAGTTTTTATCTTTTGTCTTTCGAAAAATTGATTTCGTCATCATTAATTTGAAATTGACTAATGTAATCATATCAGAATGATTCACAAACTGTAATATCATTGGCAATGTTGGTCATCAAAGGTTAAGTGATATCTACTGGTTTATTGACCTCTGTTTTTCCCTTTTTTTACGAGCCTTGCAGGTGTACTATATGGTTTCTTAAATTTACTCGATTAACTTAGAGTCGGTGGCTGTATTCCGGTTACGGAGAAAAGCAACAAGGCGATCACAAGGTTCTTCTTTCCATTATAAAACAGTTTTAAAAAAGCAACCAACTCGACATGGTGAACGTCACCGAGGGAGCAAAATATCATTCATAAGAGACTAATTTTCATGTGAATCTTAAGTCGTGTTTTCCTAGTCCGTCAGCTTTGAAATTAACTTCGGTGTTCTTTTTTGCTCATAGTGTAAAATTACACAGGTAAAATATTGAAACTACAATTACAGAAACAAATGAAAATAAACATTGAAACAAGACATTAACACCTCGACATTCTCACGCAGTACTGAAGCTAGAACTGATGGATATAACTGATCTAAAGGTGATTGACTCACATCTCGTTATACACAGAGACCTGATGGATGATAGACGTGATTTCAGATATCAGAAATCAAAGGACAGTGTAGCGAGAAGTCGTTAGTGTATTGATTATTGATTAACAAGTATTATTGGCAGTGATAGAATACTGTAGCGTCTGGTTTGTCGACAACCTTCAGCTAGCTAAGGCAGTCACCATTGCCGGGGTGTAACGGAAATGATCCGTGTTATCTGACTAAGTAACAGCCTATAGACTGTAGTCTAATCAATGGTATTGTCTGGGCTTCTACGCCACTGTCTATACAAGTCTGTTTACTGTTCTTTACAGCAATACCTGCCCTATCTGCACTTAAGCTGTTTTTTTAGTGCCAATTGAGCTCGTCATATAGTAGCCAAAGGAATTTTAATGCAAGAAATCCATTTCATTTCGTCACATTGACAATTTCCGGGTCATAGCGAATCTATCTCATTACGGAAACCACTGTCAAATGAAATTACTGGTGATGATGCAAATCTGGTGTATCATTGGGCGTATACCCCATTGCGTAATTGAAATCACTTGTTGTAGTGACGTTACATGTCATTCATTGGCTTACCTTAAGTATTATACGGATATCAATCTACTGTAAAATTCACAAAAAATCAGCAGTCAACAATATCCTCAAAGTAACAACACCCGAATAATCGAGATGATCGGGCGCTCGAATTGTCCTAGTCTTTCGTAGGTCCTTTTACACTCGCTTTGAATATTTCAAATTGACTTTACCAAGTATTTGGTCAAATTTTCTGTCATTCTGATAATTTCTTTAATCCATTCTGGAATCGACATGCTCAGCTGTGAGATACAGATCAGGGTTGTGTTTAGTCTAATCTGTTCGATCTCGGCGATGAGATCATCACACTTTGTATATTAATGTGTCTCGCGGTCTCCAGTTCTCTTACATTTAGATTTGATGATTGCTCTGACCAAACTTGTGCAGTAAACATGATTATTTTCCAGATAGTTCTATGGACAGGTGCGTAGTTGTTTTCAGGGAAATACCTTGCAATTACGGACTATAACTTACTATAAGCTTTGTCAATGTATTTTACATACATTTTCAGATAATCATACTTACTTTCCTTTGGAACACATACAAGATGGAGGCAGAACTCCGCGGCCTGTCTGCCATGCCATGCAGTAATCACACTTACCTTCGTCTCTGAAAGGGTACACATAATATAAGGTTCATTGCCACACTTTTCTCACTGAATGACTCACTTTAACCTTCATTGAATTTGTTGATTATTTGTAAGGTATACAGCATACCTCGGTCCGATCTCGTGTAGTGAGTTAAAGTCCCTATCCGTGTACTAAAATGGTCAAAGGTGACCTTTGACCTTTGACCTTAAACCAAAGTTTAATCGGGAGACTTTGGTGGTAAGATGTTACGGTAGAATATAAATCATATCTGTTCAGTGAGATATCTTGTAAACACAAAAGCGCCACGACAAAAATCATCTCTATGGTCATGACGTGCTATAAGTATTGCTACAAAAATGACTAACGTCATAATCAACGTCATCAATTGTGTGTAAGTAAAATGTACTGTTGGGATAATAAAGCATCGTACATGTACATATAAACCCTTGTAAATGATCACTTGTCGATTTCTTCATAGAACAAAGACATATGTAAGTTGTTTATATAAGTACGGGAAAGGCCAGTCCAGATTCTCTGGACGGCACTCAAAAGTTCTGCTCTGTTAAGAATGGTGCCACACTCTCGGTGCAGTTTAATCTTAACTGTTCTCCACAAATTTTGTTCATATTAAGGTCTGGATTTTGAGCACACCAGGTCTGTTGTGAAATTACGTTTTCTTGTTTCCAAACGAAGGTCTGCCGAGTCTGTCGAATTCAAAATTCCTTCAATGCATACCAATATTCTAACGCCATCACAAGTCACCTTTACTTGAGTCAGTCATTTGTTAACAATTAAAGGTCGCCATTTGTCATGCAGCTTTCTCCAAACATAAACACATATTTTGATTAATTAAGACCAGTATTTCGTTCAAATAAAAAACGGTGCTGTCTGTATATTTGGTGGCATACGTCCCGACGGTAAACACCGACGTAAAAGTCATGGAGCGAAAAAACTCACATTTTTATCACACAGGAAAAACAGGTATTGTAAAATTACAAATTTTCGCCCCAAATAAAGTAGGTGAATAATTGTGAGTATTTTGGATGAAGAGAACAAAGTCACCCCCATGTTGATATACTCGTCGACTACTTCGTCACTCGTAACCTTCACTCCAGTAAGAGGGTGTATACTTCGAGTGGTGATTACGGAAGGTTTTACAATGTAAGCAAGTATATTCAATAAGGGGTAGAGACAAACTTTAAATTTGTACTTTGTTATATCGGAAAATTAACATTTTCTTCACCGATGACCCCGTGCAGTTTTAAGAACAAATAAAAGAAGAGTTAATTATACAAAGATCCAACACTAATAAAAATCGTGCAATGGTGGGCGTCACCTCTCTGGAATCTTTTATCAATAAGTTCTAAACTAGTATTTTCCAGTAGCCACATAACAGGGATTTACTTTTATACCGTGAATCTGCTAGAATTCGAACACCTAATTGACTTCTGACGTTCTTTTAAAAAATTCTTATACACATAGAACATGCAAGAAGCAGTATGTGTTATACCACTTAAACGTTTTCCATTTTCTCAGAAAATATTTCCTGAGGTCCTTAGTAATAATCTCTTTAAGTTAATTCCGTCAAATTGATCAATGAGATTAATGGATCTGAAACCTGGCCTTAGTTAATAAAAGGTACAATCAATGATTATCAAGCTTGCCGGCAGCAGCCATACCGAATTGCTGTATTATATATGTTCCAAACTGAACTGGAAATTTTTCACAATACAAAAAGACGAAGTCAAAATACCATTCGAGCGGGGGCAGGGGGCGGGTCGGGGCGGAGCCGCGGAGGGGTCCACGGAACAATATTAGCTGTTATTTTCGTAATCGGTACTATACACAATTAATACTGATTACCATCTATTTCAGCTGCAGCTTCGATGAGATGAGTTGACGGAAGAGGTCAATCCGTTATCAGTATGACGTGACCACCCGTACGTGACACTCTCTACAGAGCTCCTGCTGGGCTAGCCTGACCCGATCATCAGAACATGTTCCTTAATGAGGCTACACTAATTGTCGCTGTAGAAAGGTCCATATACACAAAGGGAACTCGTACATCATCTGTTTTATTTTTGGTGTTTTACTTTGGGGACACATAAGGACTAACACTGCTTGTTTTCCGGAGTAAAAACATTCCCAGTTTCGCTGTCTAATCACTTTCTGTCTTCTTACTATGTTTCCATTTCCCTAGACACCCGTTATCGTTGTCAGTATAAATGTGTCCTGCTGACAAGTGTCTTCATCAGTATCCTTCAGTGTGATAGCACAATATCGTCGGCATCAGTTCCACACTTTCAAAAGGAGGGTTACACGAACATGATTATCTCACAGCCTCTCGAAAATCCTCAATACGCGCCCTTAGCTACATTCGTTTATCGACAGTGCATTACACAATATAAAATCAAACCGTTGTTATACTTGCTGATCTGAGGTAGAGAACACAGAAATAAATGAATGTAAGAATTTTACAGAAATGCCGGTCTCCTAGTGTAAAATGTCAGTCTTGTGGACATCTATATTGAAATAATGTCCTTTTCTTAGTATGTCATCTTATTTGAATCTTAGCTGAAACAAGAGCCCACGGGCTTTAACAGTCATTTGTCTATATGTATATATATGAAACAGGCAAATTTGGACTAAAATAGATTTCTCAACTACTCTACAGCTTACAAAGAAGGCATTGCTGGTTCATACAAACATTTTTTGCAAATTTGAAATCATATTCTTTAAACATGTTACTACACAAATGTCATTACTCCGAACATATTGCTTGCTGAGAAAGAAATTTTAAGATCTCAATTCACTCAACCCAACTGACCTTGAACTTAGATCAATGTCAATTATTTGAACAAATCAGTAGCCCTTCATCCATTTTTGTAAAAGAACCAATAACAGCCTGGACCTTGTGATTATTGAGAAGCAGTCGTTGGAGGATTTTAACACATTTGACCCCTGTGGTCTTTTAAAAGAGAAACGATCGATAACACCAACACAATACTAAGAAGTTGTTTAAAGATTTTTACACACTTGTCACTTGTGACCTTGGAAATGGCCATTCATTATTAATTACTTGGTAGTCCTTCATTCCAGGATGTTACTGGGCTAATATCAACACCTTGGGCATTCTCGTTAATGAAGAGATTTTAAAAAATATTTCACACTTGTGACCTTGAACTATAAGCACAAATTTGGTGGCCTTAATCCCAGCATGCTACAGACCCAATATCAGCACCATGGACCTTCTGGTTATTGAAACGTCGTTAAAATATTTGATCCCTTGTGACCTAGAAAGTGGGTCAAGGTCGTTGATATGAACAAAACTTGGTAGTCTTGCATCCTAGCATGTAAGTGAATCAATATCAGCACCTTGGGCCTTTTGGTTATTGAGAAGTCGTTTAAATATTATAACATATTTGACACATGTGACCTTAAAAGTGGGTCAAGGTCATTCATATTAACAAACTTGGGAGCCCTTCATCCCAGCATACTAATGGCCTTATATAAGCTAACTAGGACTTCTGGTTCTTGAGAATAATTCATTTAGATATTTCAACATATTTCACCCCTGTGACCTTTAAAGTCGGTCGAAGTCAATAACATGAACAAACCATCTAGCCCTTCATTGCAGCATGCTAGAAGAACACCGAAGTTTGTGCACCGCGACGAAAAATAAAACAGGTGGCTATAGGTCATCCTTACCCTTCTGGACAGATGACCTTACAAAATGAAACATATTACAACCAAGCTTTGATTTATTAAAAATACATCAATTTAATAGGTATCTGTACAAGAATAGGCGTAATATAGAAAAGTAATATTCCATTATAAAATAAGGTTGTAATGGCCTTAAAGGGATAGACTTCAATATCACCTTTTAAACAGTTAACTTGGATTTCACTTCTGGAGGTACATGTATTTCACACATGCTTCAAAAGAAAATTTTAGTTAATGTAGAGATGTTAATGATAGTAAAACAAGAACATCACATGGTGCCCTTTATATTCCAAGGAAAAAACACATTATTGTGCTGAAATCAATAAAATGTTACTCTTACCAATACGAAACCATAATTTCATATCATTATAATCAAACTTACATATTCCAAACACAAGTAAACTGATTCAGGGAATCTCAAGATCAAAAAGCTAATAGAACCAAGGGCAGTAAGTTCTCAAAATCTGACACCACAAAGACAACAGAATGCATGGCTATACAATTTGATGATAAAACATACTATATTTCAAAGTTGTCTATATGACTGAAAAAAAATTTCAGTATATGTCATGAAAAAAAATCACAATAAATGTTCTCAAAATTGTCAAATCAATATATCAAGAAAGCCATACTGGATCATAAAGTGATGGGCTTAAAAAAGGGGCAGTAACTATGCAAGGAAAGAAATGTTGGTATGAAAAACTGGAATCTATGCATTTAATAGCAGAAGTGTCAAATATGACCTTTGACTCATTAACCTATGCAAATGACCAAAACTGTTTGATCAAATGTAAAACATGGTGTTGTGATACTATAGTGTCAATATATCAAATATATTGTGCAAAACCTTTTTATTGCAGAAATAATCAAATGTGACCTCTGACCCTTCAACCTTTGTAATTACCACCTTAATATAATATGGATGTAGAATTTTGTTTTGTCAGAAAGGGACAGGACAGAAGGCAATAAAATTCATGATGAGCAAAACCATATCATGACTCAAACAGGCATTAAGATACTAGATAAAAAGTTCTTGTGTTGGAAAAAAAATTGGTTATACACAAGCAAGTAAATATATGTGCCTTTTTATACCTTATTTCTTAATTTAACAATGTGTGAAAAAAAACTATCGAATCGGATATTACTTTTCGCATGGATCGTACAGTGATAAAAAAAAGAGATAATTATTATTTCATATAAATACTGAAATTTTGTTTCACTTAACTTCTGATACAGTCTATAAATATCCTGTTTACTGGGACTGTGCAGAAACAGCTGAATTGAGTCAATAAACCAAATAGCTTCTGACAACAGTGTCAATCTCCTGGGATATATGTCAGGTGTCAGCTGACAACAAACACAGCATGATATTCTGATTGTGGTCTTTTTTGAGAATAATGTAAACCTGTAAATAACTGGGATGTTAATGACTTTTAGCAAAAAGTTATCCTGTCTTACAAAACACATTTTTTACGACTTGAAGTGTCATAGTAAGAAATTATCTTGTAGTCCGTGTTGACAACTTGACACAATTCACTTCCCTAATCATCACAATACAGTAACCTTGAGACTGAAGGTTCACAAAAGTCAATCTAATTTCAGTGTGTGATTTAATACCAGTAACACAGTTCTGCTTTCCTGATCTAAAATCTCATCAGCTTTATGTTATGAACACTTCTCAACACCTTATTATAAAGATATCTACAGGTGTGCTCCTGCTGACACCTGTACACTTGTTGGGAATTTTAAAAGTTTTGTCTCCTTAATAGAAATCATACATCTGTGTTTGTATAAGCTTTTAATCAAAACATCAAACATTCTATTGATATTAGAATAGCTATGTTGACATCTTAGTAGATAATTTAGAGGCATATTTAGAGTATTTAAACGGAGCACAGAAGTGTAGTAAGTGATATGGCTAGCATAATTCTTATTGAAAATATCTTTGTACAATTATATATAACACAATTCCATATAAGAAAGGAGAATTCCATCTTCCATTTTAAGCTAACTCTATGTAATTTTGTGTATGTTTTTGAGGAAAAAGTTTTCATTTCAACTTTGTACCACTTCAATGAAATTTCCAACATTAGGTTTAGAATTATCATATCACCACTTCTTGGCTTCTAAAAGTAAGAAATTTCCAACAACAGGTTAAATACCAACACATAGACCATTCAAGGTGACCATTCAAGGTCACATGGACTATTCAAGGTCACATAGACTAGGTCACATAAAATATTCAAGGTCAAATAGACTATTCTTGGTAACATAGACTATTCAAGGCTTCCTCATGTAGGGAATCTTGTACATTGAGAAGCCTAGAATACTGCATAGATTGAAGAGAGTATCAAATCCAGGGTAGGAAATTTGCTACATCATGAAGCCATAGAACAGTCAATATGATGTTATTAACTTGATGTAGGAAATTTTTTTACATAGAGATTAGCCCTGATAACTGTAGATTGAAGACAGTATCAAATTCATTGCAGAAAATAAGCTACATTGATAGCTTATATGATGGTATAAAACTTGATGTAAGAAATTATTGGCATGAAACTGGCTTAAAAGGAAAACGTGGAATTTTCCCTTCTTATCTAAATCAACAAAAACAGTCATAATATCATAATTGGTTGAACACAATTATGTATATTTGAAAATGGATTGGTAACTTTGAAAAGTACATCATACAAATTAAGTGGGTGAGAAGAAAAGCAAGTTAAGGCAAGGCAGCTCATGGTATCCCTAGACATTTAGTTGTTTAGGAGAAGTTGGGTTGAAATGTTTACCGAGGTGATAAACCCAACAAACTAACACACAAACCAACTTCATACATATTCTTATTGTAGTATGCCCCTTTGTGACAGGGCAATACTTCACAGGTTATAAAAATAGCAAAAATAAAACCCTATACCATTACATATAAATAAAATGATGTATATATGTAGTCTGTAATAAATAAACACAGTTTTAATGTAACAAAATAATACAAAACAACGCAATTTTCCATCCCCTACCCAAAAATACCAAACATGCCATTTTCCATCCCCTACCCAAAGATGTGACATGCCCTTGTCAACAGATATTTTACCTTATATATGTTAATTCTGTATAAGTGTCTAGCTGATGTACTTTTAAAACAGAACCCTCTTCAGACACTGGGATATCTCATCCTTAATGAAAATAGGTAGGATGCAACAGAAATCATTTCCTAATGAGACAACCCATATATACAAAATTATTAATAATTATAAGATATAAAAAAAACATTAAGGTATTTTGAAAATGAAATTTAATGTAGAGAAGTTTAATGTAAGTCATTGATTAAAAAAGATTTGACAAAAATTGACAAGTTGCTACATATATATCACAATTAGGAGGTATATGATAGGATAAATAAGTACTGTTGTACATAAGCAATATACCGGGTATATCTAAGTCTGTGGATATAGCAACAAAGTATTTACATGTACATCTATTTCTAAAATAGTAATGTCAATTTTGGATGTAGTGTTTTATCATATGATTTCAAGGAATGGTCAACTCCAACACTTGTGGGAAGTTTTACAATGATCCATATATATTACAGGGAGATAAATTTTTTCAGAAAGTAAAGGTGGGACTGACAGAGTAGTCTCCCTTTACAGTACATGATCACAAAGTGTCCATAAAGCAAACATTTAAGATTGCACTTTAATTAACAAGCCCACTTGTATATATAAAGTATGAGAAAATATAGATTATATACATATAGTGTCATGAAAGTTAATAAAAAAAGTTCTACACATAATGCATTTAGTAGATGATATGAAGCTTTACGATACAGCATTTTTTATAACAGTTTAAAAAGTCATTTTGACAAAGAATAGCAAATTGATCAGAACAATACATGATCCAAAAAACTTAACAATCAAACAATCACTGAAAGTGAAAATACTTCTCTCCAGCCAGATAGATAAAATAACATTTAACAAATGATATATCAAAAGTAGAGTAAGACATAAAAAAAAGAGATAACATCCTTATGGCTTTCAGAATCACACTACAGACAATGTAGAAACACATTGATAAACTCCAAACAAGGTATATTGAAAGAAAATATAAGTTTTAGATAAGAAAACAAGAAACTTCAACAAAATAATATACTGGAGCACCTGTCAGTACAAGAATAGAGTGAACAATATACAACCAACTTGTTAAAATTGTCAGTATTTATATCAGTAAAAAGTTTGGATAACATCTTGAACTGTTGTAAAGTATTCTCATAACCTCCGTATCATACTTATTGTTCCCAATAACCATCCCATTTCAATATTGTACAGAAATCTTACTCTTTGTTTGCAGGTAATTCTCACAGATTATACAAATGATGTACCCATGAAGAGAGCCTGTCAATACAAATTGAGAATTAGTACAATAGAGGCCAATAAACCCCATTACGTAGCCATTTTGTCCTTCTAGGACTTACCTAAAGTAAATCCTAATGCCTTAATTCAGAAAACCTACCAGGTGTCTAAGAGAAATTCAAATGTTTTGGTAAAAAATGTCAAAATGTAGAGGAGGAGGTGTTATTGTCCTATAATTCATTTGATGTCTATATCCTATATATCTGATAATTTCAGAAGAATGTCAAGTACGTATGAATATTCTGACCTAGGCCTCTATTTGAATGAATTAAAACATGGCAGGTTTTAACACAATGTAACAAAACTATGATTTGTTTATATGGTTAGAACTAAGTGTTGTAAATCTTTCAGTGATAGTTGGGTAGGCAGAACATTTTTAACACCACCAATTTTGTTGCTACATGGTGTATCGAACAGGCTTTTATTATACAAGGGATCAGTAATATTGATGGCACAAACCCATTTGTTTAAATCATCAAGATTCATTATCAACTAAGGGCCATAACTCTCAAAAGAATTAATGGTTCAATATGGTAAAGTACATATACTGGTTGTAAACTTCATGAAGAGACAAGGGACTGCAAGGGATATTAATTACACGATGACACTACACCTCTGTGAAGCGTTACCAGAGAGTGTGATAAACAAGTAAATACATGTAATGGTTGTACAATTTATAACGTAACCAGGCAACTGGTTATAAATTTACAATTATATGTAACAAATAGCAATAAATAGATGTTGTATCATCCAATCAATATGCGTTATACACAAGCACTTCCCTTTAACCATCTTTTGATACAAGAAAACTTTATGAGAGACTTAAGAAAGTGTAAGGCACACAATGGAGTGGTAAAACCAGACTTGTTTTAAGGACATTTACTAGATAATGTGGGGACTTGGCGAGTCTGAAGGAAAGTTACTCCATGTGCATATTCTACTGATGTACAATGTATATAAACAATAAATGATGAGGAATGAGAATATGTTTTTTATTGTCTCCATTTCTGGACATGATCATTAAACACATAAAAGTGATGAACAAGAGATCCAGGAATGTTCAACCTTACACCTGTATTACATCTGTATGTCAGTTTGATGTTTTACTTTCTGCTCTTCATCATTAGTGCTTCATGTTTACAATGATTGAAATAAACAGTAATACCATTCAACAACTGCAAGAAAGTTTTGAATGTTTCATCCAATATTTTCTAACAAATAGCAATAACAATCCTACAAGGAAAACATGAGGTCCAATGGGTCTGCATTGCTTACCTGGCATTGAAACCTTTTCACAAATACATTAACATTTAACGTCATAGACATTCACAGATTTGGTTTATAAGAAGAAGCCCTTGGAAGGTTCCAACAAATTGTCTGTGACCTTGAATATTGTTAAGGGTTATTTCTTTTCCAAAACTTTGATTGGCTTCCCATAAGGAAGCTAAAAACCAAATAACAAGATTCTGGGCATCTTGGTTCATTAGAAGAAGTTGTTTGGATTGTTTAACAAATTTCACTCTGTTGAACTTTGTTGAGCTTCATCCTAAGAACATATATTGCAACCAGCCAAATATTATGATTCTAGGTCCTTTGCTTAATTAGAAAGAAATTGTTTGAAGGTATTAACAAATTGGATCCCTGTGATCTCGAATGTTAGTCCCCAAAGTATTTTTTTTCTTTCCCTAAATATTGTTGGCATTCAGCTCTAGTGCCTTTCAACCAAATATTGTGATTCCTGACCTTTTACTAAATCAGAAGTTAGGTGTCTGAAGGTTTTAAAAAAATTGACCTCTGTGACCTTAAATGTGAGTCAAGTCATTTCTTGTCACAAACTTTTTAAGGCTTCATCCTGGGAACTTTCCAGCTAAATACTATGATGTTAGACCTTTTTCTTATACAGAAGAACTGTTTTAAGGCTTAAACAAATCTGACACATGTGATCTTGAACATGGGAAAAATAAATAACTATGTGAATAAATAAATTGATTTGAGAAAAAATATATAAATCATATCGCACAAGAATACAACGAACATAATTTTGTTACAAAAATTGATTTCCTTTCTTGAAGTTAATAAGAATCTTTTTAATTTTCACTGACAATACAATATGGATATCTTCTACTTCCATACAAGTGGGAGTTGGTTTTAAAACTGACAGCCTTGTTGGCTTCAATTTTTCAAACTGACAGCCTTTTTAAACTTTAAATTGGGAAATCATTATTAATTGTGACAAATTCTGAAGACACTGATCGTTTAATCTGCTTTTTATTAAGTTCTAAGTCTTCATGATGATGGAGTAACATGTATTTTATAGGGCTCTTTAAAATACAAGTGACACCGTGAGAGCTGCTTCCAGACAGCATTAAATGTAAAGAATCCCACTTGGACGCAAAACATATCAATTTAAAAAAAAAAAAAAAAAAACATTTAACAAGAGGTCATAGGGCCTGTGGCATTCACATGGTTTGGCTTGCTGAAATTGCTTTATCCAAACTAAAGGGAAAGTATTTGAGAGATTTATTTCTATTCCCATATATGGCCCTGCCACCTTGTCCCCCAGGGGGGTCAGACCCACTGTTTATATCAGGATACTTCAGACCAAATTTAGACAAAATCATGTCATTCTTATTAAAAAAAGATTTTAAGTAAATTGATATATTCCCTTATTGTGCCCTGCCTACAGTGTCGCATCAAAAATAACCCTAAGGGATGTGACACGCAGCTGACAGGGTAGTGGAATTGAGTTATTGTTCCATAAATTTTACATATAAATGCACACTTTGTTGAAACCTTTTAATTACAATAAAATATGACATTTTAAAAACTTGATATCAGATATAATCTAAATACTGAAAGACACATTCCTTATAAAAGGATTTTACAAATTTAATAATTTTGTGAAAGCTATGATCCATAAAATTTTTAACTAAATGTGCATTTTTTTTTCTTTTTGAGCAAGCAGTTGACACAAATTTTAAGGTAGTATTAAGGAAATGGTATGGAAATAACAAGCACAGGTCTGCAGTGATCCAGGGCGACTTACCTATATGGATGAAATTTGTAAATGATCCAAATAGTGCTTCTATAGAAATAGTGATAACATAATTGTAAGGACAGACAGATAGAAAGATCCCCAACCATGGACAAAGTGCAATTTGAATAAAAAATTATCCTTAACCTATTGGCATGCATATGTATTGCTACCAAATTTAATTTCTTCTTCAGAAATTATACTTTTTGTTCAGTTTTCCTTAAAAGGTTTGTTATAAAATCACAGTTGGTTGGCTGGAAAGAGTGACTTTCTGACCGACCTTTTGACCTTGTGGGTAAAAGGCTTTGAGACATTTTGGTGATATCACTTTTCCTTTTGGAGATTTAAATGGACTGGATTTCCTCAGGGTACTGATTTGGTATGGATTAGAATTCAGAGTCAGCAATGTTTCTGTGATAGTCTTGATCACTGGTCCAATTCTGTCAGCTGTAACAGACTGGTCACTTAAAACTGCCCAGTCTTTAGGGTTTAACCCTGGAGGTACCTGGTAATGGAACACAAATTATATACTAGGTTTAAAACAAAATTTGTGATACCTAATCATGATGTTATGTTTGCTTTCAAACTAATAACATTTGTTGGGTCTACAAAATATCACATTCTCAGGCATTATACTATTTAACATGATTATACTACAAGAACAGTGCAGTACCCATGTTGCTATCACATTAATTAGAAAGTAATAGGGGGAACTTTTTAGTCAAGTTTGGGGCCAGGTTTAAGATGAGGTTTTGAACCAGGTTTGGGGGCCAGGTTTTGGATAAGGTTTTAAGCCAGGTTTGGGGCCAGGTTTTAGATGAGATTTTGAACCAGGTTTGGGGCCAGGTTTTGGATGAGGTTTCTGAGCCAGGTTTGGGGCCAGGTTTGGGGCCAGGTTTTAGATGTAATGGAGTTTTAAGCCAGGTCTGGGGCCAGGTTTAGGACAAGGTTTTAAGCCAGGATTGGGGCCAGGTTTCGCATGAGGTTTTAAACCAGGTTTGGGGCCAGGTTTTAGATGAGGTTTTAAGCCAAAATTGGGGCCAGGTTTGGATGAGGTTTTAAGTCAAGTTTTTGGCCAGGTTTTAGATGAGGTTTTGAGTCAAGTTTGGGGCCAGGTTTTGGATGAGGTTTTAAGTCAAGATTGGGGCAAGGTTTTGGATGAGGTTTTAAGCCAAGCTTGTGGCCAGGTTTTGGATAAGGTTTTATGCCAAGTTTGGGGGCCAGGTTTTGGATAAGGTTTTATGCCAAGTTTGGGGGCCAGGTTTTGGATGTGTTTTGAACCAGGTTTGGAATCAGGTTTTAGATGAGGTTTTGAACCTGGTTTGAGGTCAGGTTTTAGATGAGATTTTTAGCCAAGTGATGGTATGAAAGCTCTACTATGTTCTGTTGATTGGACTACGTCTACAATAATATGTGGAAATTTTTGTTGTTGAACGAAGAGTGAATATGCTTAAGGATAGCATTAGAACAGCCCTCCTAAAAAACTACCCCACAATGTACCCCACAGCATTCAACAACATCTTGTTTACCACACAGTACTCAACAACCTCTTTTATACCACACAGTACTCGACAACCTCTTGTTTACCACACAGTACTAAACAACCTCTTGTTTACCACACAGTACTCGACAACCTGTTTACCACACAGTATTCGACAACCTCTTGTTTACCACACAGTACTAAACAACCTCTTGTTTACCACACAGTACTCAACAACCTCTTGTTTACCACAGAGTACTTGACAATCTGTTTACCACACAGTACTCGACAACCTCTTGTTTACCATACAGTACTCGACAACCTCTTGTTTACCACACAGTACTAAACAACCTCTTGTTTACCACAGAGTACTCGACAACCTCTTGTTTACCACACAGTACTCGACAACCTCATGTTTACCACACAGTACTAAACAACCTCTTGTTTACCACACAGTACTCAACAACCTGTTTACCACACAGTACTCGACAACCTCTTGTTTACCACACAGTACTCGACAACCTCTTGTTTACCACACAGTACTCGACAACCTCTTGTTTATCACACAGTACTCGATAATCTCTTGTTTACCACACAGTACTCGACCTCTTGTTTACCACACAGTACTAGACAACCTCTTGTTTACCACACAGTGCTAAACAACCTCTTGTTTACCACACAGTACTCAACAACCTCTTGTTTACCACACAGTACTCAACAACCTCTTGTTAACTTTTCAGGACTCATTAAGAGTACCAACAAATCTTCAGAATGTTGCCAGTTGTGTCCAAACACACGTATATCTGACTTTGGTTTTATTCCAGATAAAGTCGTACTTTTTTTAACAGGGTTTAATAGTAATGGTGATTTATCATGACTTATACTGAACCTTTATAAAGAAATAAAATCAATGAGATAAATGATTGTAAATGTTATACAGATATGAAGTGAAATGATGATGCCAAGTTAATTATAATGTATATTATACAGAACCACACCTCTTCAATATAATGGATTATACAGTCAAGGAGAAGCAGACTTTCTAACCTGGTATATCCTGGTGAGTGAACTAGACAGTTCTGGACAGAGGACAGGGACCACTGTTCGGTCATTCCATAAGAACTCTCGGATCAACTGTTCCATGGACATATCACCTTGAACAAATACAGGACATCAAATCAAATGGCAGATACAATTCTACAACAACCATTCAGGCTATTTAATAACAATCAATATAAATTGTCACGTCTGGCAAAATAACAAGTTCAAGATAAACCTTCCTTTTCCTAGAAAACACTGTAATCCAGATCTCTAACCAAATAGGCAAAACTATTTGATTTCTAGAGAGTTCTGTTTATAAAGAACCCATTCTATATGTTTATATCAGAAATGCCTACCATAAACTAGTACACACACGTCACACAGCCCAGCCACCGCAGAGTCTCGTTCCTGCTCTGTTGCTCCACAATAAATGGTTGTCTCCTTCTCTTTATTCACATGCTTGAGGTTTTCCTGTGAAAAAAATTCCATAATTATGTGTTGTGTCTGAAATTGAACTTTTTTCTGAATAAAATCTTGTAAAAAGAACATCTATACTGAGCTCAGTTATCTATACATACCTGTTTCTTAGGAGAAACCGTGAGAACATTGTATTCTTTGTGAAGTTCACCAACTCTGGTTCGGTAACCATTGACAGCATTAGAGTTACTGCAGGTTACTATAGTAACATCATCCAAACATGCCAGCTGTGATAACACCGACCTTTAAAGAAGAAATAAAGGTTTACTCTGAGAATCACAGAAAAATATCTGTTAAAATCAAATCTTGATAACAGAAAACCTACCTATACACCTGAGCTGTTCCAGAATCTGATATATCTCCTGACATCAAGCACACACAGAACCGGCTGTGGATACTTGCTTCTAAGGAGTGTACCTGTTTTAAAAACCAAGAAAATGAAACAAAATACATATTACAATCTTAAGTATTTTTCTTGTTTTGACTACTAAAGTGTAACAAGCTAGTAATATCAATTTTACTGATTCTTGTGAATTTTTCTTTCGAGAGTTTCAGCATTGAAGAATTAACACTTTGAAAATAGAATATAGCATTTCATTCAACATACTTAGTATCATGGTTTACCTAAGATAACAAGGCATCATAGACAATACAAATGCCCTTGTCCCAGGAACTAGCTATAAATAATGTAAAACATTTTGATAGACACCCTTTGATAGAACCCTCATACCCAACTCTGAATGAATAGATATATTGTTCAATAACATTTATCCTACATTAACCCTAGGGGTGATATATAACTTACTGAAAGTCTGGGGTTAAGCTTATCACAGAATGATGAAATAACATTGGTTGGGAACTCTACTGGTCTGAATTTATAAGTGAAGGCCAATAGCATGCATGGCATTTTTAGCAAATAAATAAGTAGAAAGGAATAAGTTAAAATCACATTCTATATTTTTATCAAACATTGCGCAAATCTGTGAGCCTCCAAAGGTTGACATGCAAACATGAGCAATAGATGATGGCTGTGATAATCAGATAATTTCTAAATAAAGTTTCTAGAGTAAGAATGTTGCATATCTACTTTAAGTAGCAGTAACCTAAATTTTGATTCTAGAAGCATGAGACGCCAATTCTTACAAAAGATAATGGCTTCACGTCTAAGTAAGTGTATGATGTTTCAATCAGGTAATCAATGTAGCTGGTACAGTGAAGATGTCAAATATCTATTTGAATTAACAATAAACAGTGACCTCAGTCATACCCAAGAAGATTGAGACACCATCCCCAACAGGAGATAACGGCTGTCAATAAGTGTATAAAGTTTCTCACTGCTTTTGTAGATGATTGGGTGAGAAAGAACAGAAAATTTACTGTTTTTCTTTATCTAATTACAGATCAAATTCACACTTATTCGACCTTTGACCTTGAGGTCAAGGTCCCAAAGATCCAATCACAAAGCTTGGCACTTCAAAAGCACTGCATTTCCTCGGTGGATGATAAAAATGTACAGCAATTTTCAGTACGAAATTTTCAATTGTTTGGAAGTTAAGACCTGGATAAGAATTAGTAAAAGAACTAGATTCAGAAGACCTGAGACAAAGACAATAGGTCTCCCTTCATTTGATGGGGAGACAATATGAAGCCAGTAGATCAAGGAAGGCAAATATCTATTTCTAGTAACATTAGTTTTGAACCTAGGAAGTTGAGATGCGAAATGATGGCTATAAGTAAGTGTATAAAGTTTCAGGACAATTTGATCATTCATCAAGTGGGCAGAGGAAGGATGCCAAATACCTTCTGCTAGTGACAATTAATCTTAACCACAAAAGGTTGAGATGTGAACTTGTACAAGACATGATGCCAACTTGTTTACAGAGGATAACAGTCATTAAATCATTTTTCATTCAAACTTTTCCCAAAACACTGCAAGCAAGTTATATCCTTGTGTTCCTTGTAAGTGGTTTAAACACGTAATAAATCATACCCTTTGTGACATCTTAGTGTCTTGATTCCTGTTAGTCTTATCTTGGTTTCCATTAGGGTCCAGACAACTCTTGATTCTCTTCAGTATATCCATGTGGAAGTTGTCGTGCTGAATATTCTATAGAATGATAAGAGAAACTGCCAGTAAACACTGTATAAATTGAAACATGTTATAAACTAAATCATTTAACCATATTAAGCAAAGCACCAATTTGGTCGTCTACATCACAAGTATAAACGACAACAACAAATACTGAACCCCAGGTTCCTAGTCTTTATAATTCTATACTAATACATGTAGCATAATAAACATTTTATCATGTAATACTGAGTATACATTTTGTATGGGATTTTGAAAAAGAACAAATGCACCAATTTCAGACATATTCTTGATGAGTTTTACAAATCTCTATATAATAGACACAGGTATAACATTCAGTTCATCATGTTCTTTACAATGATTATGATTTCACATTGAATGAAATATTACATTTTTAACAACAAGAACTTAAGTCAATCACTGCATCTCAATTACATCTAATGGGTACTATGTGACGGTATCATATCAAATTACTGAAAACTATCATTTTCCTTTAGTGATGTGTAAAAGGTATTCACCACAAAAATAGAGGGTGGTCAGTTGGCGCAGAGGTAACGCACTCGCCTTTCACCTAGCCGTTCGGGGTTTGACTCCTGGAACGGACGTGAAAAGGTTAGGGTCACCTGTCCAACCATGTGGGTTTTCCCCGGGTACTCCGGTTTCCTCCCACAATAAGACCCCTCGCGTGCTTACATCCGGGCCAACAAGATTAGTATTAGTTGAAATAACTTGTTTTGCAATTATTGTAAAATAAGTAAAGTTTAAAGTTTTAATAGTTGAAAATAGTTTGACTTATTTACAAATACAGTTGAAACTTGTTGTCTCGAAATTGCTGGAGACAAAATAATTTTGAAGTCTCCTTTTTTCCCATCTACATTGTACATAAACATCTGTAACAACATTTTTTCATTGGATGTTGTTTCTTATTGTGAATGTGCACAACAAAACAGCACACTGAATTTCCTGAGACCAATAACAGTGATTGGTGATTATCTTAAGAGATTTTAACTTTAATCAAGGGGGGGGGGGGGGGGGGGGGGGGGGGGGGGGGGCGGCGTTTGCATGCACAACATGTTTATCAATATTTTCACTTTGATTTCAAAGTCCAAATCAATTTCAATATTATAAATAACAAATATAATAGATTCCAAACGAAGTAGTATTTCAAGAAAAGAGACTTTTTAGTATCAAGAAATATCATAAACAATTTTATTTTCACAGTAAAAATATGGTTTTATATGACAAGCATATATGTATTAAGCTTTCCACAAAGGTTGCTTTTGTGTAACTTGTCAAAAGGGCTCAGTTGATCTGGGACTATTCCATGATACAAGAATGCACATGTACTGGATGTTGGAACTGATATATGTAAAGTTCACAGGTTTGGAATTTCCTGTCAAGCATAAAACAGCAAACTGAAAATAAGATACCATCCATTTAACTCATACTTAATAGCAAAAAGCTTTTCAGAAATACATGAGTGCACTGACCCTGCTTTAAACTGAAAATCTGAAAAACTAATGATATTCAGTAAGTTAGTTTCAGACACTACAGCTTAGCCCCTCAATCTGCCAAATATTCCTCAGTCTACACTCAGCTGTACCTGACATTTTTCTTGTGAAATGCGAAAGAGACCACACACTGCATATTGTATCAACATTACAGGACTATTTTTGACAAAACAGGTTATTTTCGAATTTGTGAACATTTAACATTCAGTGAAGTGAAGGACTGGTTCAATATGATTTCCACTTGTCAATGCAGATAACTTTACATCATGGCTATATTAATCCTTCTGATCAGGGTAGGTATTGCATACAATGCCTACCTGTGACAGGCATATGTGCCAGGGTGCAAAGCTTATAACTTATGCCTCAGGTCAGGGCTTTCACACCCCATTTTGGGACTGGGACCCGGGGCCCTTAGAATTGGGCAAGATAGTGACGTTTTCCTTAGAATTGGGAAAGTTTGAGGTCTAAATTGGGGAAAAAAAGGATACTATTTTACATTGGGAATGGGCCCGAATATTGGCCCCAAATCTAGCATATCGAGAGCCCTGCAGGTGGTGATTTTACTAGCCGCTGGTAGGAATTTGGTTCTCGATATTTCAGGTAAGGACACTTTTCAGAACTAATTTTTAGTAAATTTCAATCATTTTCGGACACAATATAGGTTCAGTATTTGGATATGTATTGGGGAAAGTTTTTATTACTATAATAAATAGGGCTTTATTCTGTACATGGTCATTTTGTTCAGTTTCATGAGGTAATTGTTTTTGAAAAAGATTGGTTTGGGGAAGTTGCACTGTATGATCAAACGTTTATTAATTATAACTTGAACCTGAACAAGAAGAAGAGGTACTTACACAATATGTTTCAAAATCACTGGGAGCAGAGACACTTACAAAATATTGCCATTACACCTTGAAACAAAATTTTGGTTTTGCCAATATCCAGGAGGTATGGCACATACTACTCTACTGTCTGTCTCCACTGATACATACCAGCCATGGTTCCTTTCCCATCAGCATGTTCACCCACAGTGGGAACTCTGTGTGTTTATCTACTGTCGTCAGAGCAATCAGACGTTTCCTGTGTTCACAATAATACACCTAGAAAACCAAAATTCATCAATGTTACAGGTAATGAGAAACTTTCTTAGTTAAGGTATAGAAACACTTATACTGCCCTGAAGATGGGGTGTAGGAAATGTACGTGTTATCCTCACTGTATGATCATATGTGACATCAGGGATATCTGTCTCTCTTCTAGATCAACTTCACAACAAGTTTTTATTTCCTGTTGTCTAACTTAAAAATCCTTGCTTCTTTCAGCCATAGTGCTGAGAATCTGTAGAAACAAGAGAGGCTATAGGTTCTGCTTCCTAACAAAACAAACTAAAGTGTACAAAATAAGTACCTACTGCTCTAGCTTGGCCCAATATATTCAGCTTTGTATGGGCTGAATAAACTGGTAAGCCTGATGTCATTGCAATGTGACCCCATGGGGAGTTATGTTACATGGGGGTGATATTAAGTGTGTTTGAGCTATGATAAAGTCCTTGAGTGACTCCATTATCTGTGGGCACAAAGTATACTTTAGCTGTTACATTATAGAAATCTCTTAACAAACAAAAAAAACTGAACATCTATTAAACTCATCTCGTATACATCTAAATTTACCTCTTATACACCTGATTATTTTTTTACCTCATACACATGTACGTTTACCTTGCCAGCTCATATATTGGTCATCTCTGTCTCAGGCAAATGGGTCAATACTGAAGGCAGTAAACATTGGATCCATATCTAATACACTTAAGGATTATGCATTTTATAAGCCAAGCATTGTATCTAAAGCCAGTAACTCAGAGGAAGCCTACAACAGGGGAGGTAATCACTAACCTGCTGTTGACATGTCCGTGATGCCCCAAACTGTTCTGACAGGATAGCTAGTATGACACCAGCATCGTCAGCTTTCTCCTGGAACACAGCATTGTTGTTTTGTTCTTCCTCACACAAACTAACCTGGCTGGACTGAGACAGTCTCCCTAGATACACAAAGAGGAATAAAACCACATTATCTCAAAGGAATATTGCTCCACTACAGATTCCCTCTTACTTATAAAATATCTTTACCCCACCTTAACCTCAGATGTTTGATGGAATTGAGCTAAACTCTTATTTTTAAAATGAAAATCATAGTACGTTTTATGCTGGAACTTTACAAGATTTACCTGGAGGACTTGATGGTAAAGAGTCAGGGTATGTTATATCTAGTTGCGTTGAGAGCCAGACTTCAAATCCCTCATCCAGTAACCAATCCTTCAACTTGCTTCCCTATAGTCAACAGTAGAACCAAACCATCATCATTTCATTAATGACAGGTATATATAAAAAATAGTTTAAGATATACATACATATAATGGTTTTTTAACATAAACTACTACTAAGTTAAATATAATTATGTGTCATAAAAGATTTTATCATTGCTGCTGAAAATAACACTAGTGCTTGTATACTGGACTCACCTTTTCTTGCTGTTGAGGATGGAGACAAATGACTATCAAGGGGAGACCATCCCGATTGGTTGTTATGGCTTGTGAGTTTGAACAGCTCACCATGGCACAGCTTTTCACAATTGTTTTCTGAAATTGTATATGATAAATGAAACAATAAATAATCAAATCTATCAATCAAGGACATATTTTTCTTTAAGTCAGATCCGTTCAAGGAAATTGAAAAAAAAATCCATTCCTACAGAAATGAACACAGAAAAAGTAACAGGACTGACCCTCTTCACAAGGGAGGGAACTCTGGATGACTGCCAGCCTTGGTTGACTCTATCAGCCACTTTTGATGCCACTGACAAAACATACTTTTTGTCCCACCTCCGGAAATCATGAACAGACTCTCCAAGGCCTTCAGCCATCTCTGTAGAAGAGAATATATAAACATTCTGTTTAATAGAAATGTTACCTGTTTCTTAATTTTACAACATTTACATACAAGCACAATGGAAAATTTACAGACTGAATTAGAGAATTATCTATCCAACAATTAACACAAATGCACACTTCACCTTGAAACAACTCTCAAAACAAAGATGGCCACGTATTCATTCAAAGCTGATCATTTGAAATCAACCAATTCAGTCAATTCAGTCAATGGGACTTTGTTTTCCTACGACACCAATCAGAATAACATGCTTCCTCACCTGTTTCTATCTGCATGGGACTTTTCCAAGCGATATACTGTGTTGTAGCAAACTGGATAGCAAGACAGCGAGGGGGCCATTCTTTCAGAAAGTTTACAGGTAATATAAACTTCCCTAAGACATCAGCAAGCTTCACCTGACATGATTTTAATCAAAGACTTACTACAGTTAAATAAAACATGAAATAGAATTGTTGTACATGTATCAATATTTTGTTCTTCAGAGTCTTTTTCTTCTTAAATTTTGGATAATTCAAAATTATTACATCAGTATATTTCTGTGAATTTCATGTATAAATGTATGCACATTTGAATGAGGATTCCATTTACCTACATCGTACTTTAAAAAATGTTACTTTTATTCCTCAAAATGAGCATCTGCTGGTGTGGTGATTTCACATTGTATAATTAAAATGACTTGTTCCTATAGAAGACTGTACCTCTCTGTTAGTCCATTGTGTTTCTCCGTAGACAGGTGTCACCAAGGGCACAAATATTTCACAATTACTGACAGCATAGTTCAGGGAGTCTTGCCAATCAACACCAGATTTTATTTCATCAACATCCTATAAAAGGTAAAATAAAAAATGTCAAAAGTTTAAAAGTTGACTGATAGCAGAACCACCACTAATGAGGTTCCAATAAAAACTTAATATCGGATTGCTTTGATGTACCACATATAGCAATTTGTGAAAAACAAAAAACAAAAAAGAAAAGAAAAACTGTCATCACTGCCTATGAGGCAAGCAGTCTGATCCTTGCAAGATATGTATATTGTATACATTTTGTGCACAGTACATTGAATATTTTTTACACAACAACATTTCAAAAAATACTAACAATATGAATACCTGATATATCATAAACTCCTTAAGAACGTTATACATATGAATCCCTTGGATTTCAGCTATACTTGACATAACACATTTCAAATTCCTTGAAAACTTTATATAACAAATCTTGAATCCCTTGGATTCCTGATATAACAAAACATCCTAAATATCATTGGATACCTGATCATGCATTTTTTAAATACATCAAATACCATCAGATATATTATCTAATTTACCTAAATTATCATGTAGATTGATAATAATTCTAAATACAGTGAAAAAAAATGTTTTTAAATGTCTGTCATGCTAACCTTTGATGAAAAGTATACTCTTTTATCATCAAAAAACAGTGCAAATCATTTCAAAAATGAGATTCAACCTTACCAAATATACACTACAGCCAAGGGCAGATAACTGGTTCTTTAGCTCCACAGCATGCTGAGCTGCCTCAGCCCTAACATAGCTGATCAGGATTTGTTTGGAGCTTGGTGTCCAAGGCTCTGGTGACTCCAAACATCGTGAGATGTCCTTGACAGAGCGGAAAGATAACGGAGAGGATCTATAACAAATAGGATTATCTCAGTATACCAGGTAATAGAGCACAATATACATCTTCAAATGTCAATATCTCCTTTTTTAGTTTCAACATTTCATTGTTATAATATGTGTATGAACATATCTCATATGACAGTTCCTTTTCAGAGAGTTTTTCAGTTGGACTGGTTTCAACAAATCAAAATCAGACAATGATATCTTCATGCCAATGATCTGAAGTAGACATTAAATCATGACATGTTCTTTTGCTGGTTTGCTTTTTGGGAATAAAGTCTACTTACCTTGTAATCTAGACAGTAACATCACAATATCTTACTCAAATAATCTAGTTTTAAATATCAAAACACAATCTTTGCCTACATATTTAAGTTACCCTCTGCACTAAATTAATCTTAGTAATTTCATCTGCATTCTCCATAACTCATTTTTTAGTTCATCCCCTTACATCATAAGTCTAAATATCATAGTAATCATTCAACATGGGTTAACCAAATGCATTTTGGATGACACTGATACTGTCCAGTATGTCATACCCTGGTCAGATTTGGTGTGGAGGGACCTACCCAGCAACATTTTCTCCTAGCACATGTATTTCAGTTTTATCTTGCATCAATACCCCTTCTTTCATAAACCTAATACAACAGAATTTCTGTAACATCATATTCCAAACCTTATCTTTCTTCCATCTGGACAACTAGAGTGATACTTAGATCTCATAAATTTGTGTTAAGTTTGCTGTCCAAGAACCAAACTTTCTCTACAATCCTCACCCTTGTAATCTTGGTCGTTTACATGGTGGTTTGTACTCTGGAGATTCTGACATCATCAGATCTAGATTGGAAGTCATGTTGATGAGCACTTGAACACAGTTACCTAGCAAAACATCAAATACTGTCAGTGTTGACTCCTGACCATCAGACACAGGCCAGCCATTAGGATCAAGGAAAACAAACCCATCTCCACTTCCAATGTCCTCTCCAGTACCTCGGGAAAACAGCTACAATCAAAGTAATACAGTCTAATACATGTGCTTGGTGTTACGTTATATGAGTAATAAATAAGTAAATAAGTTAAAAGGCAATGCTGCCTCAGTATTTACATATATCACATTGCATAAATGTCACTATCCAAACACTCTTCATTACTTTTATATCGCTAATTACACACAGACTTGTGATAAATAACATGGCCACTTGACATGAAAAAAGGCCATGTTTAAGATTCAAGAAACATTTCAGTTGTTCATTCACCACTGAAATCAAATAAATATTTTTAAACAAACACAACACAATTTGATTATGTTATCTGACCTGTTTGTGATTTATCTCCTTAGTTACATTATATTACTACTACATGTAATGACCTACCTGCTTTTTAATGATGTCTCTAATTGATGCCAGAGTACAGGTGTACTCCACAAATACAAACCCAAGGGCTTCGCCATTTTTAGATTTAATTCCAACTTTTGGTTTGTCTACAAATTTAAACATTAACAGAATTCTGTAAAACCATAATTTGAAAACAAACCTGACAAATTTGTGCTAATATTCCTTAACAATGGGCTTTCAGTTATAATAATTCTTTGTATATTCAATTACTTTATCTAACATTTCCTAATTTTTGAGACAAGCAACTAAGAACTAAGGATAACATTATCAGTCAAATCAATGTTTTGTAAATAATACAACATAAGAAATATTGAAGACTATTGACTGGATTCAACAGTCCATATCTTTATCTTATCAGTATGACAGAAATTATGTAGAAAAAACAAAGTAAAAAAAAAAGGTATTTTGTAAACTCTAAATATAACTTATATCAATTTCAGCATAAAGATGAATACAGGTAAGTAGGCAGATTATTACCATGGCTAGGCTGTATACAAACAGTTCCTTCCTCTGATATGACACTTCCTATCATTATAGAGTTCTCTAAAGTCTTGCCTATAGTCCATCTATCAAAAGTAAAACATCAAAATTTAGACTCCCACTATCATACATCAGCATGATATATTTCTAAATCAAATTTGATGCAGAAATAATCAATGAATTATCTTTGTCATGCTTTCACATGCATCGCTTCATTTAACATTCACTTTTGATACCTATGATATGACTGATACATGTATAATCAAATACAACTTTGTTTTTAACATTATGAATATTCCTTACTAACACACATGTGCCAGGATCAACATCTTAAAGAAATAGAGTTACAAAAGCACCCCACAGTACTGAAAAATAACACTCAGGGTCTGTGACTACATCTGTATTAACTCTGTATAACTGTTTCCTGTAAGTTGCAATTATTCGGTATAAACCACAGTTGTAATTACATGTATTCTGAATAATCTACAGTTGTAATTATACTATTCAAACCACAAGTGTGACTATGCTGTATATACCACAATTGTAATTATGCTGTATATAATCTACAGTTGTAATTATTTGATATAAACTGCAGTTGTAATTATTCTGTATAATGTACAGTTGTAATTACCGTGTATAAACCAGAGTTGTAATTATTGTGTACATACTAATATTCTTTGAAATAAACAGTTGTAGGCACTCTGTATATTCTTAATAACACTGCTAAAATCAAGATCAAAACTATTATGAAATGAAAACTAATTTAAATTCCTATTCATCAAATAACCCAAAAATATATATTAACAGGTTTTAAAGACAAAATACAATAATGGGGAACAATATCAAATAGAAGCAGCCATTAGCTTGCACCATTTTCAATATATGACATAATGTCATTGCTCATATTATCACATGACAATCACTTTCTGACTGTGTAGCCATTGAAAAATGCTCCTGGGTACTGTGTGTACATTACATTATCCGGTAATACATCTGCAAAAACATTATATGAACAAGTTCTTCACTGGATAACTGGCCTATTATGTAAAAAACTAGCAAACGAACACAGGTACGGAACACAGTAAATCCTGTATAAACATATTTTTAAGTGTGATTCTATATGTCCTGTAGATGTGTTTACAAGGAAATATAACTAATTCTTACCCTTGCTTGGTACAAAATGTGTAACAACTTGGCAGAAAATCAAGATGGTCACTTAACATTGGTCTCAGATGGTCCAGACAGCTGTTCAGGATAGACCTTTCAGCAAAGATCACACCAAGATGGGTGGGTCGCTTTTCTTGGTCATCCCCATTTATCAAGTTAATCCCTATCAAAATGTTGGGGTTGTGTACGGCACAAGTCATGGTATTCTCATCTGGAAAAATAATCAAATATTTCAAAGATGAAATGACAGTGACCAAGTCCCAGGAGTCGAACATAGATCAATGTAATACTGAGCCAATTCTACGACCATACTTGTAATCTTCATTGACTTTCAACTGCAAATAACGATATAAATCCATCAGGTAAACTTTGTTCAACTGAATTAGATTCTGATCAAGATTTTGCAATTAACATTAGAAGGAAAAAAAGAACTCTTTTTCTGAATATTCACATTAGTCTTGACAACACAGTAATCAAAACAAGAAAATACCAACATGTACTAAATGTTGATTTTTACAATTTTAAGAGAAAATCCTGAATTAGAAAATAAGATGAAATCATGTGAAATCAAACACAAACATAATAATATGTTTAAGCAGGGACGTATATAAGTCAAGCCCTTCAAATCTCTCATCATGAAATACGAATTTAGATATTTAACGAGGTAATGGTGACTGCATATAGGAAATATGTTTTTTTTCACATCCCATCCGTATGGTAAGGATAAAAGTACAAGATGCAAGTGCAGTTGCATAAAACAATGTAGATTTATCACAATTCATTAGATTTCATGAACAACTCCTATACTTACTAACTGTTGTGAGAGGCTCTGTTAGATCTAGAGTGCTGTTACCGATACTTATATCTTTGTCTGTGTCCTGATCGTCATCCTCATTCTTCTCCATGTCACGATCCTAAGCAAAATATTGATATACACACATTTGTACATAAGCAGGATCTTAAATGAGATTCCATTTAATTATGTTTGTGGTTTATGAAACATGCACGCAGAACAATTTCAAATTAAATGAGCCTTTGATGAAATAAATAAGATGCGACCAGTTTCATCAAAGACATTAAACCTAAAAAACATTTAGCACGATAGCTTATTCAGGTAAATATTATCATAAACAGACATACAGTACACACATATTCGTTCAATACAAAAGGTCATCGTGTGATCGTTCAATTAACGAGGCCTACACCTAAAATGCATTATGAGAGTCCCGTGTCGTACAGCAGTCATACCTAGACAAACTTCTGCGCGCTAAATTCAAGTAGATGTTTTTTATTTAATCAAAGTAAATCCAGCCCTTCAAATGGACACACAGTTATTCAAGCAAAACAAGCAGAGAAATGACTCAGATTGATAGTCGGCGTGCTTTCAATTATATATTTAGACTGGTAACTTCATATATTGACTTTACCTTCCGATGGCTACACCGATTTGTTTGGTTCTTGAGTTTAGACCGTGTATTTGTTTATAGACGTTCTAGTTAAAGACATTTATAAATATTCACCGTAAACCAATTTCAGACCACACAAGTATATCCATACCCATAAAAGGAGAAAACTAAAATCCATTTTAATACCGTAACGTTAACTTTATGAAACATGTAATTCACTAAAAGTTTATAACCTCCCCAGCCATATTTTGAAATTTCTTTCGACACCAGTTTTGATTTACACGTGACACAGGTACATACGCATATGCATTTACCGTTACGTTGAGATCATCCCGTTTCGGAAATAATGAAGTCTATTGAATTATGGGGTTACGGTGCACTTTCTCATCTATATCTTTACATATCTCTCTCTATATATATTCCTATATAATCCAACGGGTTTCGAACACCTGCGGTATTCAATGGGTATATGGAAGCGTGTTGTTTACGTACCACTTTCTGATCTACTGGATTTAATTGACGATCGTTCGAATATTGTCAGTTGTATCAGAAGTAGTGATGATACAGCATGTAGATGTAGGTAGATGCTGAGAATCTTGGCTGGATGACTCAACTGCGATGTAACCGAAAGATACAAAGTAATCATGACGTGTCTATCTGTCACCAAGATATTAAAAAAAAAAATAAAATTACACCATTAAATTACCAGGTTAACTCGTGAAATCGGGTAAGGTGGTGATAATAATGTAAACGTGAGTTTGTTCTTTCCTTCTGGGGCCCCTGTGTCTAATTGTAAGAATTTTATTGCGGCAAAGACAATATGCATACTGACGGAGGAAGATCGAAAAGTTTTATGACCGATACCCGTGATGATCTCATTGGAGTATATTCTTTTTATTTGGCTGATATGAAGTAAAATATGTTTGATACTCGTTAGTATGTCTTGTGGGTTTGTTATAAATTCGGTTCCCATTTGAGTGTGTAAATTACCGACTTGGATTTCCAATATTTACATAAGCGTTGTCGTCGACGAAGCAGGAGACGCTTGACCTTTCGTACCTATCCAATGCTTTCCATGTAAATATTTCTTTTGTTCATGTTTTGCCCTCGTTTCACCGCTCTCGAGTTTAAATTAACGTTTTTGTCAACATTTTGGTATCTTGTGTTCTGCTGCCATTTCCGATATGTTACTATTTATTTAAAAAAGGTCTTCCGCTGTACGGTTTATAAAACATATATGAGACAAAAATGTATAACATGTAAACAGATATCGATGTTTGTTTGTCACAATGATATATCTGTTCTGTTACATGTAATGAATTACCTTTGTCAACACGAAATTTCTCCTTCCTTTCAAAAGAAAAAAAAATGGATTTATTTATTTAGCTATCTATTCATTCAGTTATTTATTTGTTCATTTATCTATTCATTTGAAGAAGTTAACGAATCCAATTCATTTTTAAATATTTTGGTTTATAAACCATTTGACTAGTTTTTCTGTTATACGAATTGAGTGTTCACGTGACAAGATGTATCTTGACCAATTAAATGAGAGAAATATTGAACTCTGTATTTACACTGAAGGACATTTAGATCAGTACTATATTTCTTGTGTTCGAATGTTTAGTGATTTTGTATTTTACCTCTATCTACGTACACGTGCGTACACAGAACATATACCTGTATATGTACTGCCAGTTGTATTGACTTATTTAGTAGATTCGGATATGATAAATCATAATATTATCTGTCTGTAACTTTGACGAATTTAAATATCGTCTACTGTCATGATAGTTGTTTGTTATGTGTATGGCTTTTATGTTTATCTAGTGGGAATGACCTGGTGACGTTTTGTTTTAAAGGGGACTTTTGTACATTGTCGATACACAATGTTAAAAAATGTACTGTAATGAAAGGGTTAAACACGCGAGTTAAGCTTTAAACAGTAGCAATGTGGAATAACATTAATTCTACTTCTGACGTAGTGAACAAATAGTGTAAGATTATTTAAATCGTCATGGACGGAAAAAAGAAAAACACAAAAATCTCCCAAAAATCATATGTGTGGTGTTTGTATATCGAAACTAATTAAAGCCCTGTGGAAAGGTGAGGAACCTTCTGTTCATTTGGTAGAGGGTAAGGGTATCAGGGAGGTCGGAGGAGATCGTTTATAAGGTTCAGGAATAGTTCAAGGGCTAAACTGACTTCATTCATACGCAATGTTAGGTATAAGCACAGTGGGAATTTAGAGGATCACCGGTGTAAAGACACAACGAGTTAAATCACGGCTGTTGAACGCCTGTTTTATAGATACACATACACATACAATAAGTAACGTCCATACAAGCATTCAATACTGAAAAACAAAACACTGATATTTGTTCCAATTAATTACAAAACAAGTAACGACAAATGCTGCTAAAACACGTTATCTAGCTGGTGAATGGTATCGTGTTAGAATTATGAGAACGGTTTCCACTGGTAAAGACATGTACATATCCAAATGAGTTAACTTACATGTACATGCATCAAGAATATTTATCAATTGTGAACTTTTGATTTCGGTGAACATGGTGTTATATCAACCTGGTAGAAAATTATTGACCGCGGGCGAGGTCATTACTATTTTTGCTAGTAAATGCAACACCATTTTGACCGAAATCAAAGGTACTTAAGAGATGTATTGGTAATTACTTTGGATATATTCATGAGGTAGTCTTATCTTGAAACTGAACATTTAGACCAACACATTATAGTCAACAAATGTCTTCAAATATCTTCTTAACATAGCACAAAATGTCTAAAATATTTTAATTTCAAAAATGTCTGAATTAGAATATAAGCTTTTAGACATGTAAATCAATATAATATTTCTGGGTCTATATCATCAGGTTGTTGTAAATTTTTAAATATGGAGTCCTTATGGTCCTGTTGTTCTATCATACTGTGTGTGTTTTTATTTTGTTTCCTATCACATTAGTTACACTGAAAATCTAGATCCGTTTCATCAACACGCCCTCATATGGTAGACTATAGATAACGTATCATCGCTTTCAGACATTGCACTGAAGCCGTCATAGACAGATACTGAACATGAATTATAATTAACTGATGTTAATCTATAGTCTGCTAGATACTAAATTATGACTGCGTTCGATTTATTTCAGGATTTTAGCAGTTTGTAACTGTATGGTCGTATAGCGATGTTTGTTAGGGGGACACCATACACAGGATACAGGTAAAAGAACGACTAAGAGAAAAGGAGAGTTACATCATTTCAATAAATATGGCGTTAAAAATTGAAGTTTCATTCCAATTTGTTGATATGTAATAAGCTCGGTGAGAACATGTAACTACCACAGTTAAATACTGATAATTTGTCAGGGCGTATTGAAATTATCTTAAAAATTGCGTCCTTGAATTAAGAGAGTTGGATATGTCAGAAGTAAGAGAGAGGGACCTGTCTGAAGTGAGAGAGAGGGACCTGTCAGAAGTGAGAGAGAGGGACCTGTCAGAAGTGAGAGAGAGGGACCTGTCAGAAGTAAGAGAGAGGGATCTGTCAGAAGTAAGAGAGAGGGACCTGTTATCGAAAATGTTCAAAAAAGCATAAAGTGCCATAAAGTTCCATTAAACAAAAAATAAATATATTTCCCCCCAATATTATTGAATTTGAGATTGGATTATCATTATGTTGACATGTTGGTATTTTCTTGTTGTTATTTTGCTACCCAGACGACCACGTAACCATTGAGAATAATACACGGGCGACAATATGTTTTCCCACAATAACACATGCTTAGCTTTACAATTCGATCAAAAAGAAGAATTATTTTTATTACTTTTTATCGAATCTGTTTTTAGCCCAATACATATCAATATAACCACCAGTTTACCACGAAGTATCATCGATACAGACTTACATTTTGTATCATCGTTCACCAGTAATACCTGATTTATGATAGTTTTAATATAGATTGTTTAACACACAAGGATATTTCCACTTAACACGCTTTGTACGCTATATGACCCGAGCGTTGGTAACCCTCAGAGTGTAACCATTTTCTATAAGTTTTAGTGGTGAAACTTGTATAATTAGAAATTTGTTAATTAGTATATGAACACATGACTAAAATTGTTTGAATGCACTATTTTTGTACATATCTATTATGTTTTGAACTTAGTCATCGCATTAATATCTGTAATACATTTTAGTTAATTATGGAAAAACGATTCTGAGGAACAAAATTGTTCTTTTTCCCCCTTTTGTTCATTCAATAATTTTCAAATAATTTATTTTTTGTGTTTTCTATTAAGTACTATATATTATACCTTGTGCGTGTTGTTGATTATGCTGATATACAACACTACGAATTAGTAGTTTAACTGATGTATATAACGATGATTTCATGTGTTAGCTGAAGGTCGTGCCCCGCCACTAAACTCGACCGTCAGTACATCACCCCCTTGGATTGCCTTCTGCCCGACCTCTCGACCCAGTAAACGGCAACGATTGCGTCGCTGGATAGAATCTCTGTGAACCGTAGCCTCCTGTCAATGTCCCAAAGGTGTTGTTTACAGGGCCAATGGCTTGTATATATAATAGACAAACATTACTACTTCCTCCCTTTGTAGATTTTAAGTCATCCAAGTAATCACCCCATCAACTACTACTCATAGTGATCTTTTGATTTGTGTCACAGATATCATACACACCTGTAAATATCTAGTATTAACAGTGTTTTAACAATTTAACATCTGGTAAATTTTAATCATCAATAATTCAATGTAATTTATCAGGTTTTTGGATTTGATAATTCTGGTACATCCTGTTATTATGTCACGTAAAACATCTGAGTACACCCTGGTATTATGTCACGCAAAACATCAGAGTACAACCACGGACTTATGTGTATATAAGTCCGTGGTACAACCTGGTACTATGATTTGTAAAACATCTGTGTTCATCCTGTTATTATGTTATGTAACTCATCTGAGTACACGATGGTATTATGTCACGCAAAACATCTGAGTACACCCTGGTATTATGTCACGTAAAACATCTGAGTACACGATGGTATTATGTCACGCAAAACATCTGAGTACACCCTGTTATTATGTCACGTAAAACATCTGAGTACACGATGGTATTTTGTCATGTAAAACATCTCAGTACAACCTGGTATTATGTCTTGTAAAGCATCTGAGTACACGATGGTATTTTCTCACGTAAAACATCTGAGTACACCCTGGTATTATGATTTGTAAAACATCTGAGTTCATCCTGTTATTATGATTTGTAACTCATCTGAGTTCATCCTGTTATTATGATTTGTAAAACATCTGAGTTCATCCTGTTGTTATGTCATGTAACTCATCTGAGTACACGACGGTATTATGTCACGCAAAACATCTGAGTACACCCTGGTATTATGTATTGTAAACATCTGAGTACACGATGGTATTTTGTCATGTAAAACCATGGTATTATGCCATGTTGAACATCTGAGTACACCCTGGTATTATGTTATGTAAAACATCTGAGTACACCCTGGTATTATGTTATGTAAAACATATGAGTACACCCTGGTATTATGTTATGTAAAACATCTGAGTACACCCTGGTATTATGTTAAGTAAAACATCTGAGTACACGATGGTATTTTGTCATGTAAAACCATTGTATTATGCCATGTTGAACATCTGAGTACACCCTGGTATTATGTTATGTAAAACATCTGAGTACACCCTGGTATTATGTTATGTAAAACATCTGAGTACACCCTGGTATTATGTTATGTAAAACATCTGAGTACACCCTGGTATTATGTTATGTAAAACATCTGAGTACACGATGGTATTTTGTCATGTAAAACCATGGTATTATGCCATGTTGAACATCTGAGTACACCCTGGTATTATGTTATGTAAAACATCTGAGTACACCCTGGTATTATGTTATGTAAAACATCTGAGTACACCCTAGTATTATGTTATGTAAAACATCTGAGTACACCCTGGTATTATGTTATGTAAAACATCTGAGTACACCCTGGTATTATGTTATGTAAAACATCTGAATTCACCCTGGTATTATGTTATGTAAAACATCTGAGTACACCCTGGTATTATGTCATGTAACACATCTGAGTACACCCTGGTATTATGTCATGTAACACATCTGAGTATACCCTGGTATTATGTCATGTAAAACATCTGAGTACACCCTGGTATTATGTTATGTAATACATCTGAGTATACCCTGGTATTATGTCGTGTAAAACATCTGAGTACACCCTGGTATTATGTCATGTAACACATCTGAGTACACCCTGGTATTATGTTATGTAACACATCTGAGTACACCCTGGTATTATGTTATGTAACACATCTGAGTATACCCTGGTATTATGTCGTGTAAAACATCTGAGTACACCCTGGTATTATGTCATGTAAAACATCTGAGTACACCCTGGTATTATGTCGTGTAAAACATCTGAGTACACCCTGGTATTATGTCATGTAAAACATCTGAGTACATCCTGGTATTATGTCATGTAACACATCTGAGTACACCCTGGTATTATGTAATGTAAAACATCTAAGTACACCCTGGTATTATGTCATGTAAAACATCTGAGTACACGATGGTATTATGTCATGTAAAACATCTGAGTACACCCTGGTATTATGTCATGTAACACATCTGAGTACACCCTGGTATTATGTTATGTAACACACCTGAGTACACCCTGGTATTATGTTATGTAAAACATCTGAGTACACCTTGGTATTATGTTATGTAACACATCTGAGTACACCCTGGTATTATGTCATGTAACACATCTGAGTACACCCTGGTATTATGTTATGTAACACACCTGAGTACACCCTGGTATTATGTTATGTAAAACATCTGAATACACACTAGTATTATGTCATGTAAAACATCTGAGTACACCCTGGTATTATGTCATGTAAAACATCTGAGTACACCCTGGTATTATGTCATGTAAAACATCTGAGTACACCCTGGTATTATGTCATGTAAAACATCTGAGTACACGATGGTATTATGTCATGTAAAACATCTGAGTACACCCTGGTATTATGTCATGTAACACATCTGAGTACACCCTGGTATTATGTCATGTAACACATCTGAGTACACCCTGGTATTATGTCGTGTAAAACATCTGAGTACACCCTAGTATTATGTCATGTAAAACATCTGAGTACACCCTGGTATTATGTCATGTAAAACATCTGAGTACACCCTGGTATTATGTCATGTAACACATCTGAGTACACCCTGGTATTATGTCGTGTAAAACATCTGAGTACACCCTGGTATTATGTCATGTAAAACATCTGAGTACACCCTGGTATTATGTCATGTAAAACATCTGAGTACACCCTGGTATTATGTCATGTAAAACATCTGAGTACACCCTGGTATTATGTTATGTAAAACATCCGAGTACACCCTGGTATTATGTTATGTCTAAGATCAAAATTGTTATCGATTTCTATTGGATTCATGAGACAATCATATGTCATGTTACAAACGACGACTCGGTTTCATGCCATAGAATGGTAAAAATAATTAAAAATAGCTGATTAACAAGAGTACCCAACTTATCTTCTTTGTAACAATGATTCGAACGAATAACAATTTATTTGCCTTTTTTTCACTTAAACTTTGTAGATGTTTACAATAGTTATTCTAAAACACAAAACAATGTAAACAATGTAATATAGCTGAAATGATATTCTTTGGAGCAAGAAGACTAATATAAAAAATGGTATGGCTATTTGTTAATTTACACTTTGCCGACAAAAATAATTTCCATCAATTGACATTTGATAGTAATTAAGATTTAAAACATGCACTCTTATATAAAGCCGAATGACCGAATGAGTAAATATATATTGGGGTGTATGTTAGCACTGCAAATTGATGAAATTCGCCAATTGATGATGTTATAGTTGTGTAATGGCATTTAGGGACCCGGACCGCTATTCAAAAGGACTGAAAAGCAAGCATAACTGATGCGTATATCGAAACTAGTTTTCATAACTTTTTATCGTGTATTTAAGTACGTAAGCTGTTACCATGTTTTTTACCTACATAACATAGACTTCAGATTGTTCAATCTGGGACAACTCTCGGTGAACATTATCAATTCTCTAGATTTTCTCAAAACAAGCAAAGAACTTAGCGATCTTGAGACAATAGCATGTTTGTGTGCATGTGGATGAGGGTGTGTGCGCGAGCGCCCGTTTTTTTGTTTGTTTTTTTAATTTTTTTTTTAAATTAATCTTTGAAAACCTTGAGTGACTAAGCTCATCAAAGCCATAAGACATATAAAATGTGAAAATGTTAAGAATAGTGACACGGAAAGGTTACGTAACGTCCAACGGTTTTATACTATACTTACGAACTTTGTGAATGTGCCCTAGAGGTCGTTTACTCCCATCCCAGAGTTCAACCACTGCTATCGATTGACCTCTGACCCCGGTGACGCACCAGTACACGTAAATCGAAGTATAAATATCAGCCATGACGCTTCACACAATTCCCTATAAAAAGAGGTAAGTTTCCAAACTTTATCTAGTTTGAAATTTTATGGTGTGCAAAACCTATTCTCATACAGAAAAAAACTGGAACTCTGTGTTTAACAAATTCATAGTTCTATTCTGTAACCACATATATAAGTATGTTGGAAACCGGATTTCTTATTTTTCTGATTATATTCCTTCTTGTCAAGTGTTTGGTGTCTAGAGATGTTGATAAATCCGCGTCCCTACCCCCGGGATCATTGGGATGGCCTATCGTAGGAGAGACATTCAAGCTTGCAGCACAAAAGGTAAGTAAACGAGCATGGCTTAGATAAAGTGTCATATGTAGTTGTTCAATTGCAACACTTACAAGTTTCTCATTTTATCCAATAACTTGTAAATCTTTCATCACTAGTCAATTATTCGTAGCAATGGATAGTGATTACAGCTTCCTATTACACTTCACATGCAGTTGTAAACAGTATCACGGGCGACTACTAGAAACAATGGTATAATGCACATTATATCGATATTTGGCTATGTTTATCGGAAAGTGCTATTTACATTCGTGTCTACAGTACAGTCCTTTGACGTATTTCGAACACTCACACTGTCATGTTGAAATTTACCTTCCTAATAATTCTAAGATCATGAGCAGTTCTAAAATCGTGCGTCCAGTAAAATAGACAACATAAATGGAACTGTGTTTATTTTCTGTTTTTTTTTAAAGATTTGGTGTCAGTTTGTTAAAGTCCATATTGAATGTTCACAGCAAGATGTACACGATCTTTCTTACAGCACGCCTCTTTATTCACTTTACGGTGTTTTCTTTCTAGGTAAACTTTTTCCGGGAGAAAAGGAGAATGTATGGTAGAATATTCAAAACTCACCTTTTTGGAAGTCCAGTCATTCGTGTTACTGGTAATAAAAACGTCAGAGAGATACTGCAAGGCGAGAACAAAAACGTGAAATCTAGCTATCCGACGTCCATTCGGACACTCCTTGGACCGAATGCATTGAGTATGTCTGAAGGCGTTCTTCACAAGAGCCGCAAGGTTCAGCTAATGCAGTACTTGTCCCCGGAGTTTCTCAGACAACACAGGACGAGATTTGTCAATCTTATAGACGATCATATGTTGCGATGGTGTTCGGAACCCTCTGTCGACATTTACTTAGGAATCAGAGCACTGTTCACAGAAATGGCGGCAAAATTTCTCGTTGATATTGACATACCAATGGAAACGAACCACAGAATCAAAGAATTGTACCAACAGTTCACTGACAACATGTTCTCTATACCAATCAACTTACCAGGGTTCGGCTTATATAAGGTATGTACACTCCCAGTAGAAATCTGATAAATGTATGTTTACAGAGCAGTGCTCGTGTCCATTGCTGATACATATCCTTTAATGAAAAGTAGATATGAACCACTGAGAAAAGCACATGCTACGTGTATCAGCCATCATGTATTAATAAGGTTCACGTCAGGTACAGTAGTACATATATAAATCGACATTACCATGTCCAGCCTGTAATATAACATATAAAAATATGTAAATTTCCCGTAACGCAATGTAAAATATAAGAATTCTGCGGTAAAAATCGTCATGTGTAAACGTAGTTTTGATTCCCTTGGATTAAGTTTACTTATGTTAACGTTTAACAGGGGTTGCAGGCTAAAAGAGAGCTTAAGAAAATATTTGCGGCCATTGTGAATAAAAATGGACGAAGCGTTGGTGAATTTCCCTCCGTACTACAAGCTTATGGTGCCGACTTGGCCGAACATGCAGACCCCGATGTTGATAAGTTACTTGACGCCATTATAGAATTGATGTGGAATGCCAGTGAAACAGTCAGTAGTGGCGCGTTCGCCATCGTCTATCACCTCACACAGAATCCCTCGGTGTTTCAGAAAGTTCGAGATGATATTGAAAGTCAAGACAAGTGTAATCATTCAGGACCAAGTTACTTGGACTATGTAGTGAAGGAAGCTCTGAGAACTACGCCACCTGTCGGCGGAGCGTACCGGAAAGTGATCAAGCCCATAGTCATGGAGGTATATCCGATTCCTATTATTATTATATTCCGAAAAATGAAATGAGAAAAACAAATTTCTATTTATCGTTCATGTGCTATCTTTACTATCCACACACTATGTATCTATATAATGTAAATAGCATTTATGTGTATAGTGAAATGATCACCTATGTACATTTTATACATGAATACGTTCGTTTATATGTGATGAACTTACGATAAATTTTATTTATTCATTTCAGGGATACACTTTTCCTAAAGACTGGACAGTGATCTGTGGCTTCCGAGACACGCACGAGAATGACGTCACACAAGTCGATCCAGGAGAGTTCAACCCCGATAGGTGGATTAGACCGTTTGATGGAGACGAGAGAGCGTCGTTCTTAACATTTGGCGGTGGTCTACGGATCTGCCCAGGAAAGAACTATGCCACTGTAGTACTTAAACATTTTACACGGCGACTATGTGATAGATTTGTCTGGAAGTTTCTCACAAAAGACCCGGAACTAGTTCTTTTTCCAGCTCCTAAACCGAAACACACATTACAAGCATGCTTTTTCGACAGGTTAAGTAAATCATGTTAGTTTGTATGCGCCAGTTAACATACGTTGTGATATCAGTGAATTGTCCTAATAACTATATGTAACATTACACTTAAGTGTAGACCATGTAGTTAGTAACATTTTACATCCGATCTCGAACAATCGATGACATTCCTGTGTACTGCTCTCAGCATGCAAACGAAAGCGACGCCATGATGTCACCCCATGGACATCAGCAAGGTGATGGTGGTGCTATAAATACGAAAATGTCCTCTGTGAGGCGATCATGACCTAGAAACGTCAGTGATGTGAGCAGGCGATTGATTGTCTATTCGCTGGAACCATTAAGTACTATCGGTATATCACAGAAAGATTTTATGAGCCCAAGATATTTTTGTGACCGGTGTTTGTCAATGAAAGAATGCATAACTTATTAATTACTTGATAATTTAAAAGAGTGATGAATGGTTGATGTTTGATATTGGCGTTCGTGTGCTTTCTCTGTATAATTATGGTCATGTATTTAATCTGTTGATACATATGCTGCTTTTTATTTTGTATTTCCATGTACATTCTGCATATTGCTTAGCAAAATGCAAACTTGACGAAATTCATTAGGAATTTGAAATATTTTACAAATATCAGAAAAATATCGATATTGAATCGATGAAATCATTCAAATCGGAAAACATATATTGTTTGTGAAGTCCCAAAACAGAGCAGGACTTTATATACATACCGGTGATATTTATTTTTTGTATTTGTTATTTTGAATAAATAAAGTGGTAAACACAACCGTTACTCATCTGTTTTCTCTGAATCATTACATACATGTATGTCTCACGTCTCACTCTGCAGGTCATAGTAGGACTTCGGACGTTGTGATTGGAGTTTAACTCTGAATACTGGTATCATATTCTTGGCCATTGAATAGTAATAACCTTAAGTCGGTATTCATCAAATTAAGACCGGTGTTATAAAGTCGATAGAACATCAGAATAATTGGTACTAGGTTAGAGGTAACTCGTGTCCATAATTCAAAGATCTTCTCACGATATAGTTTGATATTAATTTGCCATTTAACACTGATACTGAACCATATGACTGTACACTTGTAATTCAGAGTTTAGAAATGAGATGAAAATGTACAAGTTGATCATTTTATTTTTCCCCTGAATGATCGCTTATTACTTCAAACAAATAGCATACAGTTCCCAAACAACTTCCCAGTCTTGGCTCATTTATATAAAGTAATGATTGATAAATACATATAACGTTATCTGTGAACATGCTACATATTCAGGTTCTCGTTATTGGACGTACCGCTTTGTGAGCAGCATGCCTTCAAAGCGCTTAAATATGATTATGCAAAAGATTCAAGCGATATTTGAAAAATTATGATACCTAAATTTCTTGCTGGCGATATTGATTTGTTCGTAAGATTTCAAGCCCGGATGTAACTAATTAGACTTTCCTTACATAGTCAAAGGCTTTATTTATAGATGTAGTTTTAAGCAGAGTAATCTTTCATTCTTTTATGTTTACAGTTCCAGGCTGATTTCAAATTTCTTAGTTAACTAAATTGTTCATTCATTTTCTTTTTGTTTATAATTAAAGCAATTCGATATTACATATGTGACATACATAAAACGGGTCGTTCCTGTTTTCGTCTGTACGACTGTTGGTCGGTTTGGTATTTTCCATTCTGTAAATACCGAGTAATTACCACAAAATGGGTTTATCTATAGGTCACAATAAATCTACCCGAATAATTCGGGCGTGAACTCGTTAAGAGTTGTGAATGGAATCACGGAGGTAAGGCGAGGACAGTGAACGGATAGACACGAGTCAATTCAAACATATCTAAAAACAAGAATTACCAGCAGAGCGACCCACGTGTTGGTCAGCATGACAACTTCCATAGTAGTGGATAAAAACAATAACGTAAAGATCACTCTATTATTCTAATACTGATACCAAAACTATTATTGTCAAATTGTCTCTTTCTATGATGTATAAACACAAGTGACGTATTACAACTGGATACATCTGCTAGATATATGATCACTTCAAAGCAGAAATAAAAATATGATAAAAACAATAGCAAACACATCAAGAAAATACCAACATGGCAACATCATCATAATTCAAACCCAAATTCAATAAAACCAGGGCAAATTTTGAACAAAAGAAAGATTTACATGGAGACTCCTGAAAAAGTACAAGGTGAAGAAGTCCAGATGTTCCGGAAGAGTAAGCGTCTTCTGCTTCATCGACGACACACGCCATGTAAACCTTGGTCAATCCAAGTAAGTAATGTTACGTTCTCAAATGAGAACAAGGTATAAAACAACGGAAACGACAGATAAACAAACGAGCATCAAATACGTCCGGCTTCATGTCACATAAAGAAAAAGAATATTTCTCAATGAGATCACTATGGCGACCATAAATTTCCAATCTGCATCAACATGTACTAAGTACAGTAAACAAAGGGAATTTGTCTGCCAGCGTTAAGCTATTGATGTTCTAATAGCGACCAAGTTCACACTTCTGTATCCGGGCGAAATTACAAATAACAACATAATTTCAGGAACAAAAACTTAAATACGGTTTGGGTGAACTTTATTAATGTAACAAGTAACATGTAAATACTCGTTAAATTGACTTCATTAGTAATTAATTTTCTATATTTAAATGTAATAGTTTCCATGTTTTATTTTGCTGAAGAATAAAGAAAAGTTGTGATTTATTGAAAGTACATTGTATATAGGCTGTGTTTCATCAGCGTTGGTGTAGAAACTGGTAACATCATACAAAGTTCCTGACGTAGACTGAAGGTGGACTGGAAGGAAAAAAGACCGTGACAGTGACAAAGAACGCTTGCTGCATAAAACAGTTATGTGGTATCAGGCACTTGGTCGGATATGTATGTAGTGTAATAGAGTTTACGGCGATAATCATTTGTAATTTGTTTAAGTCTCATCAACTATCAATAACAAAATGTATATTGAGTTTATCTAGTCTTGTTACTGTGTGTTGGATATGAGTTAGACCAAGTTACCATGGAGATTATCTAGTCTTGTTACTATGTGTTGGATATGAGTTAGACCAGGTTACCATGGAGAGTATCTAGTCTTGTTACTATGTGTTGGATATGAGTTAGACCAGGTTACCATGGAGAATATCTAGTCTTGTTACTATGTGTTGGATATGAGTTAGACCAGGTTACCATTGAGTTTATCTAGCATTGTTACAATGTGTTGGATATGAGTTAAACCAGGTTACCATTGAGTTTATCTTGCCTTGTTACTATGTGTTGGATATGAGTTGGACCAGGTAACTGTTGAGTTTATCTAGCCTTGTTACAATGTGTTGGGTATGAGTTCGACCAGGTTACCATGGAGTTTATCTAGCCTTGTTACTATGTGTTGGGCATGAGTTAGACCAGGTTACCATTGAGTTTATTTAACCTTGTTACAATGTGTTGGATATGAGTTAGACCAGGTAACTGTTGAGTTTATCTAACCTTGTTACAATGTGTTGGGTATGAGTTAGACCAGGTTACCATGGAGTTTATCTAGCCTTGTTACTATGTGTTGGGTATGAGTTAGACCAGGTTACCATTGAGTTTATCTTGCCTTGTTACTATGTGTTGGATATGAGTTAGACCAGGTTACCATGGAAATTATCTAGCCTTGTTACAATGTGTTGGATATGAGTTAGACCAGGTTACCATTGAGTTTATCTTGCCTTGTTACTATGTGTTGGATATGAGTTAGACCAGGTAACTGTTGAGTTTATCTAACCTTGTTACAATGTGTTGAATATGAGTTAGACCAGATTACCATGGAGTTTATCGAGCCTTGTTACAATGTGTTGGGTATGAGTTAGACCAGGTTACCATTGAGTTTATCTAGCATTGTTATCGACAGGCGTTTGACTTAGAAATAAGTGACTGGTATTTCAATAATACATCTATAGCTTGAATATATACATATAACTCAACTTATAATTACAAGTCAATGCTACAAAACAAATATTCCCGTTCATTTCATTTATCTGCCTGCTATTGATAATCCGTGCTGTCTGGGCATACCTATCCGCTATGGATAATCCGTGCTGTCTGGACTTACCTGTCCGCTATGGATAATCCGTGCTGTCTGAACTTACCTGCCTGCTGTCTGGACTTACCTGTCCGCTATGGATAATCCGTGCTGTCTGGACTTACCTGTCTGCTGTCTGGACTTGCCTGTCCGCTATGGATAATCCGTGCTGTCTGGACTTACCTGTCCGCTATGGATAATCCGTGCTGTCTGGACTTACCTGTCTGCTGTCTGGCCATACCTGTCCACTATGGATAATCCGTCCTTACATGTGCCTGTCCTCTATAGACAACTGAACAATAAGGAACCCGCCCGCGTTTATTTATGCTGTTTCCAGGTGTTAGAGGTCTCGTCAAGGTTATGATAAAATAAGTGATGCTAAACTGGATTGGTATTTTTGAACTGGGTTATTCAAACACAGTCGGAATAGTAGTACTGGGATGTAAGGAATAGTATTGGACTGGTTTGATATCGGAACCATTCGGGAATTGATGTTGCTGATTCTTGTTGTTGGACCTCAATACTGAATGAATATAGATACAGAGGAATCAGCCCACGTAGGAATATGTCAATTAACGGTCGTTATTGTCTTTGTTTGTACTACTTCTTTGATAACATTTTTATAGTCTGGTTAAATGTTCTCTTACCTAAACCCCGGCTGTCCAAACCACCGTATGGAATCATCATGTGATATAAATCTGAAAATCATCATCATCATTATTCAAACAACAAATCAGCCATTCTAAATATAAATGATATATATCGACAACAATCGAATATAGGCGCTAAAAGACATTTACATTTCCGTACCTAAAAAAAAAGCATTGTTCCCTTAAACGCAGACCTGCAGGGTTGTATTCTGCCTTTTCACGGCGTGAATGTTTTAGAAGATTTACGTTCGAGAAAAAATAACATCCTGTTGGCATATTAAAGGGGAGAAAATCTCAGTCGCCGAAACTAAAAATTGTCAACAATATTGTTAAAATATCAAATGTGAATCCTGTCTTTTAAGGTGATTTTCTTCAGCATTTGTTTATGTTAACCATACTGTAAGATACATGTATGATACACTTAAAAGTGAAGAGGATACCAACATCATCACTGAGTAACCCGAATTCACTCGACCATGACACGTTTTCAGCTTGATCGAAAACCTTGGTGCCTTTTTTCCCCGAACTTGGTCCACGTTCAAAGTAACGAGTCATGTATATCAATATTGGTCGTTGTTATATTTGTATATCTATAAATAAGTCGTGTAATTACATTGATGAGATCTTACAGGATGCTTAAACATAAATATTGAAAAAGGCATCGCTTACATTTCGCAGTTTTCATGTCGAATAATTACATGATGTTCTTTCGTGATGTCTTCAAACTCGGGGCAGTTTCCTGTTCCTGGATGAAAAAAGAAGAACGATGGATGAGAAAAAATAAGGTGTCTTAAAAACGAATACCTTGTATGGATGTACCAAGTACGACGTACATTCCATCGAATTGGTCTTGTGATAATCGTTAATTTGTTAAGAGAGTAAATACTAGCCAAACTATATCGCTCAGCTACAGAAAACTTCTGTTTAGCTCGATCAGCTGAACGTCAGACAGAAAAGCCCGTGAACGTGTGTCATGTATACTCGTATCCTCGATACTACAGGGATTTGGACCACTTTCGCTCTCCTGGAACATGTCATAGCAAAATTGAAGGTTTTATGTACGACACCTTTTGGATAAGACGAAAAGACTGATTTGATCCTTTGATGTACATCACACTAATTCCGAGGTCAAAACGGTGTATTGTGATGGTTTTGAAGTTGGATGTCGTTCATTCGTAATCTCTAAAAGGAGCGTTTCAGCCTGTGATTGGTCAGGGTTTTTTTTCTCGTTGAACCAATTAAATCACTTCACCTGTACCATTCAATTTTACCATGGTATAAGCCAGGCTTGCAGAGAGCGAAAGTGATTGTAACCCTTGGAGTCTCGAGAGTGGTTCAATGGGTACAGAGATCGATAGTAATATAACCCCTGGAGTATCGAGGATGGATACATGGGTACAGCGAGCGAAAGTAATTGTTACCCCTGAAATATTGAGGGTGGAGAACTCGGCTGTCAGTTGTTTGTGAGATTTGATCAAAGTCGATAATGGATGATTAATTATAATTGATGTGATATTTTTTTTGATCAGTTATGTAAAAACTTTAACTTGGCTCAGTTTTTGACGCGATTTGATTTCTTAATGTGCGTTGAACTTGTCCTAAAATAAATGCGATTTGAAAACAAAAGATGAAAGTGCGTATTTCTTTTCAGATTGTGCTGTAACAAAGGTTATCGCATATAACATGAATAACTCAGTACATAACCGTCTGATTGTAATTGATAGTGACAGACATCAGGAAGTGGTTAACTCCAAATCACATCTAACTTGGTTTCAAGATTCGAGGTATTATAATGTTAACCCAACAAGACAACGCCCACACCCACCTGGTAGACGGTCTTCTGGCTCCACTTCCTCTGTTGTAGAATAGGAATGGTGATGGTACGGAAGAGTCGTGCCCGTGTGGTATATGGAAGTATGTTCGTTCATCGGCGGAGTTGTGTGTATTCCCGCTCCTGGACTCAGGTCATGCTGTTCGACAGGATCCTCTGAAATGACATTGTACATATCTGTATATTGTAGTGACAGGTTCGCCAGAATCTTGATATGCATTGACGTATCTCACATGCTAAGTATGTTGGCTGATTTCTGCCATTAAGTTGTTTCATTTGGTCCCCTCCTCCGACAGAACGATAATCTTCGTCTTTTCGCACCTGCTAATTATCGTCATTTCGCAGTCACAGAACGAAAAGACGACGCCATACTCAATGCAAAATAACGAAACATTTTGAAGTCACTTGATACCGGGGCGAAATCATTTGCTTCGTTTATGATCGTCCTTACGCCCCGACAAAACGATAATTATCGTTATGTCGCTGTGAAAAGACGATAATTAGCGGGGGACATAACGATTATCGTTCTGTCGGGGCGAAACAACGAAAAGGCAGAAATCAGCCACCATAGTTAAGAAATAAAAAGCGAGCTTTTTTTAATAAATGCATCCACAATGTGGAAAATATACCCACCAGCAGGGGTTGGCTGAGTTATCCCACCAATCAAAGTCGTCACATCTTCCCCTATCTCGCGTTCCTCCGGGATGTCCGTCACTGATCCGTGGGCTCGCTTCACTTTCTTGGCTGTACCTGAATGGGGTGGAGGAGGGGCTGCAACGCCAGCAGATTCCGGCTGTCTAATACCACTCGCATTGGTAGAATGTGCTAATCCAGTACCTAATATATCTGATGAAAATAAAATACTTATCTGTTTCATCATTGGGCAGGAATGTCATCAAATGTTTCATTAAAAAGATATGTACACGAAAGTTACAATTAGATGACGTCATTGACAACATTTAGAGCACAAGAAAAAAACAGATGCTTTTGAGAGTGTAAGTAAAAACGATATACATTCGTTATATTTCCCCTGTACTCTGATAAATGTTATATATCATTGTATTTTTGATAATCATGATATACGTCTCTTGTCCTCAGGTTATTTGATACTTTCATTGTCCACTGATCATCGTAAATTTTCTTTATCTGAAAATCGTTACCCTGGTATCCTTTCTGTTGTCTTTGATACTCTTACACCTCCGTTATTGTCATATATATGTACTTGTTATATTTTCCACAATTTCTTATAAACGCTATTTTCCGTGTCTTCTGATAACTGCTGGCTTTTCCCCTTTTTCTTACAAATTATAATTTTTATACAATGTTTGCATTTTGAAGATCTTTTAACAACTCCATACTGTCATATTAACAGCATACCTCCACTATATGTAAAAAAAACTGTTTTTCTCTGCGTCTCTACACGAGTGATCATACCTCTCGCTTAGTTAATATTTGTGTTATTTTATTCTAATTTGCAGCCTTGTGACCACTAATTATCATCTATACTTCCATTGTTAGCCTAAGATCGTGATAACTAGTTTTATACCAGTTAATTACACTGTATCGCCAAAGTTCAGCTGACCCTGGACGCTGAAGTGAAAATCGTTAAGACCTTTTTTCCGCTCAAATATAAACCATACAAGTACTGTTATTTATCGTCATTTACATTGTTTTAATTAAGATCCGGATATTGACACAACTGATTCCCAAATCGTATCATTCATGACACCCAAGTAACGATCTATCGGCATTTTTGAAATTTGATAGGCAAATTTGCAATGACATGCTATTTTCAAAAATTCATATTCACTATTCAAATCATTTAATGTTAATAAAAAATTCACTTACATACAAAATATCAAGTAAGCATGTAAGTGACAGTGCAGTTTTCAAATCACTTAACTCATTTAACACACCTATTGCAAAAATACAAGTATGAACAAATATATCAAAAAGAACTGTATTGTATGAAAAACTAAATATACATATGTGTGAAACATAAAATAACGTTCATACTCACGAAAAATTGAAATTCCTAATAACACAAAATACCACGTCATTGTTCTCGGCCCTCCTGGTGCTATTTGGAGATATGTTGGAGGCTACAGAATCACACCCTGAGATACTATATCACTGATTCATTCATCTACGCTCTGTCAGGGCATTTCGTGTACAAATAACGATATGTACACTTGAAATAGTATATCACATGGTTGTGACTCTTTTGATCCCTCATATCAGTCGTGATCGTTATCTCTCCTCCAGTTTTCAGAATGAATAGAAGGACATAGAAGAGGTAAAATTTATAAGGTGGAAAAAGGGAAATTCCACTTTGTTGTGTATATATACGAAACGAACAATATATCACATAAGTAAGTCTTCGATAAAAATTCTACATCAGTGTGCAATAACCTGTAAGAATGTTTCATTTGCTGACAAGCCGTAACGTCATATCTACATGTTTATTTCAACGCTCAGGTTTATTTATTGATTATTATCATTAATTAACATTCGCTATTTCGGCCTTTCAGTGGACGACTTACATGTCGGATATGAATTTAGATCTATTTCTGTATACACTATATGGATTTGTGATTATTTGTCATGTTGGGGTTATTGCAAAGTTCATTCTAGTCCGGAATTATTGTTGTAGATCGATAAATGGTATAGCTCTGAATTACCTCCCTTGTAAATCAAGACCTTTGATCGATTGGTTATATTTACTATGTCTTGCCGTTTTCACTAATGCAAACAATAACATACAAAGTTTGAAGACAAAAAGACAGTATGAATACCGAAAAATGTACTAATGTACCAAATTGAAAACGTATTTGTCAATAGAATGTGTTTTTCCGTCGTCTCTTATGTTTCTGAAAAGGAGTTTTCATAAAACACAGTCCTACATCGTATTTCCTGTGCACACATTCTTTGATAGTAATTATTTTGTTTGTAAACAAAAACTGTCATCACACAGAACATGTCTATAATTGGAGAAGTATGTCACTGCAAATTACCGTTAATATATGCCCTCGTGACTTCTAGCCCTCAGGGGCTTGAGATCTGACCACAAGACTATTGACGTTGTCACTTACAACCGGTAAAGCAAGACAAAGGCCTTTTTTTAAAGAAATGTTTTCTGAAAAAAATGTTGATAGACACTCAGTTTTCACATTTGTATGGATGATTTAAAAAATAATTCAAGTTTATTTTGTAAATGTTGAAGTGAAAACAGCTATACACATCACCTTACTCGATCTGTCGTCGTGCGAAAGTCAGCACTCTGTAATGATAAATGACCAATTTATCGTTTAAGTCGTAACCAATACAGTTAAGATGGAAAGTGATATAACGTTCCAATAAACACATTTCTAGCACATTCTATTGGTAGATAATTAAAAAGAATTGGACACAATACATACGTAGTACTTAGTTCTATACATTTGTGTGTCGCTGATTTCTGTTAAACTTATTTGAAAATTCCTAACGTTGGCATGCTTTGTTTAAATGTTTTTGTTTTGTTGGTATGATTTTTACAGTTTAATATATTACATCTTTTTTCGTAAACAAAGAAATGCCTGTCCCATTAAGTGACAATCGTCTTGCCGGCTGTGTCATGTTTCGGCCGTTCTAATAACTGGTGCTATCCATTGTATATGATGAGTTTTTCACATATTATAACTGAACACCTAACACTCTTCCCAAAACTTTGTCGGTAATATAGATATAAATAATACAAGCGCTTTCTTAATATGATTATAATCGATTTAATTACAAAATTTCATTAAAAAAAATATGGCGTGTAATTATCTCATCTAAATCTTACTGAAAATACAATAGAATGAAATCAGTTTTCTATTGAGAGTGAAGGCAGATGGGACATGTTAATGAGATCAATCCAAATCAGAAAAATAGATCTTGGTTACGTTACGTATTTGCAGCAATATGCACTTAAACATTAGTTTTTTCGGCTGGAAATGGAATTTTGAGATACAACGCATAGATGTTCCATCTAAAACCAGGGACGTATTTGTATGAAATATTATACGTCTCTGCTGACACTAACAGAGTGTAATCATATAAGACTGAAATCCTATCATCAAAATTTGGACCAATCGAAACAGATGAACAATTAAATTGAAACAAAAGTGTTGTGAGCTAATTATGTTTTCCATTTTGAATTTATTAACAATATTATAAAATATTGAAAATTTCTACACCAGTGTCCATTATTAATAACTTTTTTGTTTGTTTTCATCATGTTTTTTATTGTTTGTTTTTATTTCAATAACTTCATTAAACCAATCATAGTAGCGAGTGTTGCTTTATTTAAATATTCGTATGAGTTGTGGCGAGTACTTGCCAAAAATTGACGTATTATCTGGGATGATAAATATTGCGGCCGATGAGTTACACGATAATACCACTGAACTATAGTCTAATTTAATAGTCTTTGAAGCATGTTAAATTGCCGTCTCAGTATTTAACCAGTTATTCCGTCATTTGATTAATCGTTTGGTTTGTCATTTCTTGCACATTTCCCAACTTTCCCCGAAATTTCGCCCGCAATAAACGCAGTACTTTCTGGATGTACACTGCACATGTATATTATGACACGGTGATTCCAAATGCATGTTTAGCTGACGTCACTTGCCATGTTTTTTTAGATCGACTAAGACGATGACCTGAAATAGTTGCAACGTCATTCCTCTATTGAACAGTGATCAGTGAACGATGAGCAGTGATCAGTGAACCATGAGGAGTGACCAGTGAACCGACTGGATTATTTATCTCTATTCTGTACGTATAACATCAAATGTTATCTAACCAGGGTAACATATACCAAACAACCGAAACTCCGCCGGCGAAATATGAATTTTCATGAAAGTTGAAAATGATAAATCAGTAGATCGTTGTAGTACTGCCGCAATGTATTTTCATTGGCTAATTAGATGCCATGTGACATCTTTAATGAATCAGAATTACATTTCTGCAATAATACTAAACCGACCAATAATTACAAGCTCTGTAAAAACATTTTAATGGACGTTTAGTTTACACATAAAAAGTGATTTAAACTGTAATAAGCACACTTGTGAAAGCTAACATACCCGTTTTCCACATAAAATGCAGATAAGCACAGATTACAAAATAACATATTTCTATGATAAACACTGTCATTTAGCACGGTAGAATGTCCCAATATAGGCTGTAACACATGTAAAGACACGTGGAAATAACTGTCTCATAGGTCTGTCGTTAACACATTCCCAGGACCGATCTTGTTATTTTCATCTTTGATAAGTTCACACCTCGAAAAAGAGGTGACCTCAGTATAGACAGCATCCGGGATGTCCTTTTAGTCGACTGGTGACGTTTCATTCTCATCGGACTAACACCAAGACTTTTGGGTGATGCCATTTCGAAAAAATTAATGTCACTGCGTACTAGATTCACGTTCTGGTGATTGGATCTAGGGTTGAGTAACTTTTCTTTTAAACAAGCACAGTCTGAAAACTTCGATATTTCAGCATAATTAAGCGAATACCTTTCTCCAACAAACGACTTCAGCTTTGCGGGTGTGACCATGACATTTTCCCTATCCACATGCTCGCCAGTGATCCGTCCCAAAGCTTCTCCCGTCTCAGCACTTTCCTGGCCTGTAATGATGGTTTTGGGTTTATGAATTGGGCTTCTAAACGGTATAGGCTGTTTTCCCCTCTGACATATACTATCGATTGTCACGTTGTCATCTTCTGAAGATATGCCATTACGGACCTCCTTGTGATCAGTTTGATTTATATATACTGCGTCACTTCCGTTTTCCCGGTGGGACACGACGCGGTCCTCTGACGATTTGGTGTGATTATTCATACGCTGTTGATATGTCGTCATTCCAGTGTTTTGATTTGATACGACAACATTCCTCGTAGGCGCCACATCACATTCCATAGGAGAAATATTATCAGGTAACACTTCTGCTTGTTGTGTAGTGGTTTCAGTTTCAAATTTTGATGCCGACCTTGCTTCCGGACACGATTTGATGGTTTCTGTAGAAGTCGTACTGTCATCGATAACTACAGTTTTCCGACGAGTTTTACCCAAGCGTGTGCGAATCTCTCTCTCCCTCTGTCGCAATCTCACAGCTCGTCGTCTGATCACAGCGAGGTTCCTATCCGACATCTTCATGTGAAAGCTAAGACTGTTGTAGTTGTGATCGTTGATCGGAATTCCCGGATTTAAAAAATCCGAAAGATCCGCACCCAAATTAGACATGTGCTCTCCCGGTGATGCCAATGCCTTGGTTTTTAATTTGGTTCCGGGATTTGATTTGGTGTTTCCAGAACTATTAATCATAGAGTTGCCCGATAGGTACGTCGGCATCTTGATAATTTCAATTCTTTCTATGATGTTGAAATATCCTCAAAGTTTTCATATAAATGTTCAATATTTCTCTGTGGTGTAATAGGTTCGCATTAAAAGCTGTTCAATATGTTATGCTGGGCAGTGTGAACGGGCATGGATTTATGGGATCTGCCAGAACGGAACATCCCAAGCCGTCAGCGGTCACGTGGGGTCAAGTACCTCGTGGGCACGTGACAAGTTGAGGACATCATTAACGAAATTTCCTGTCCATTATCTATTAATCAGTGTACCGTAAACCACGTTGAGACATTAGTACGTATTTGTATGTATACACATAATCTGTGAAGCTTAACGGAATACAGCATTTTAAACTCTAAGCAAGCAACATTGTTTTCGTAATAACAGATCATCAATAGTTGTTTTTCTTGTTTTGATGTAATACACCTTGTCAGACGTTCGATAATATCCCTGACATTTAGACGTGAGTTACTTGCGAAGGTGACGGTGCGATATGGAGAAATTGTAGAACAGATAAAAAAAAATTAAAAATGACATTTATTTTATGTAGAATTATATCATTATATCTCAAAGCTAAGATTGTTACAGAGTGACAAAAAGTGAAATAAAATGTACGCATGAAGTTTTCATGATAAATATACTAGGAGCTGATACACTGACATTTCGAATTCTTTGGATTTGTCTTTTGTCGCCTCATAGCTTCATTAATTAGGCGCTAGTATCAGTGATGAGTCCTAGATAGACAAAATAGCTGTAATAAGCAGTTAATGTCAATATTTTTAACTCAGTTGTTCTAAATCTGTGTCTCGCAAAAGGTAGGTTTTAGTTGATGGCCCTAATGACCTTTTGTGTGTTGACGGGCCGTGAAGTATGTCATAATAATAATAGTGCTATTTCCTTTTTGGATCGCTGTGTGTCTTATCGGTTGATGACCCTAATGACCTTGACCTTTTACGTGTTGACGGGGCGTTAAGAATGTCATAATAATGATAACTTTTGATTCCACGTAGTTTCGTATAGAATAAAAGCATGGTCGGTACTCACGGAATCAGTAATACAGCTTAAAGGAGACGGGAGATAACTCCTACTTAAAACGACATCTCGGCTAAGAATATTCTTGGTTAATATTCCGTCTCTCTCTATACTTGATTTTATAGCATAAAAAAACATATTCATATATTCTTTATTCATATTTAACTTATACAGTTCATTAATACGTATTTGTATTGAACTTGATAATAACATTTTTTTTCGTGTCATCTGTTAATTTTCTTCTGAATAATTGTGGCAGAGACAGCACGTCCAGGATTGTTTTGTAAGTCGTGTTTAGTAAGCCTTTGATTAATGTAATTAGTCTATTCTGCGTTAATTGTCTTATTAGTCCAGTCCCGTGTCACTGTCTACACTTGAGTTGTCAATTATGAAGTGCCATGTGCTTGTGTTTATGTCCTGTGACCTTTTATATCAACCTTTACCGGTCATGTGACCACACCTGGTATATGTAGTCGGGGGCATTTTACCACCCAGACTACTCACCTGGACACATCCAGTATATTCCATCGCAGGTTGATTAGATCAGGTACCATAGCGTGACAATTGCCTATGTCAGTAGGGCATGGAACCCTTGTCGCTTCGACAGAGGTGTTTTATATGAATTGAATAAACCTGTGCATCGGAGATACTGAGTTGCGTCGTGCCTTCACCCAAATCCCCACACCATTTCATAATTGTCTCTTAATTTGATTACATAATGTATACATTTTTCTAAATTACACCGATATTTTGTCTTGGAAGATGATGCAAACTTATTTAAAGACTGAAGGATTCGATCGATAGTAAGGTTTGATATATTCAGATTTCTGATCACTATACAAAGGACATGTTAGAATTAAATGGTACTCGCCCTCAATATCATTATAACATAGAGGGTATTACGAGGTTACTCGTCCCCAATATCATTATGACATACAGGGTTATTACGAGGTTACCCGTCCTCAATATCATTATAACATACAGGGTTATTGCGAGATTACTCGCCCTCAATATCATTATAACATAGAGGGTATTACGAGGTTACTCGTCCCCAATATCATTATGACATACAGGGTTATTACGAGGTTACCCGTCCTCAATATCATTATGACATACAGGGTAATTACGAGGTTACTCGTCCTCAATATCATTATGACATACAGGGTAATTACGAGGTTACCTGTCCTCAATATCATTATGACATACAGGGTAATTACGAGGTTAGTCGTCCGTAATATCATTATGACATTCAGGGCTATTACGAGGTTCCTGTCCTCAATATCATTATGACATACAGGGAAATTACGAGTTTATTCGTCCTCAATATCATTATGACATACAGTGAAATTACGAGATTATTCGTCCTCAATATCATTATGACGTACAGTGTAATTACGAGGTTACCCGTCCTCAATATCATTATGACATACAGGGAAATTACGAGATTATTCGTCCTCAATATCATTATGACGTACAGTGTAATTACGAGGTTACCCGTCCTCAATATCATTATGACATACAGGGTAATTACGAAGTTGGCGAGGAATGTTCGTTTGTCTACCTGATTCGACAAGAAGACAATGCGATGGTAAAAGTACTTTCACAATAGCCTTTTTATAATTTATAGAAATAGATTTTGAAAGATAAGTCTGCAATGCTAAATTATCAACAACGTGCCTGTATATAAAACTTGTAGGAGACGAAGCAAAAAATGAATAAAAAGAATGAATAAAATAAAAAAAAAATCACACTCTTGCTTGAAAATGTCCATCAGACATTGTTTTACAATGTTTAAATAATAGATACATTTGTGACATGACAGGAGACATACCAAATGCGCCAAGCTCGTGTTCGACTTTCGCAACCCAGTTTTTACAATTTAGGTTAGCCTAACATTGGCTGTACATGTTCTCGTAACATTCTTTTAAAATGCAATTATTGGTAGTGGTTAGTTTATGCGCAAAAGAGATAAGGAACCTCTCCCAAGTTCAAAGTATACCGTAGCATTAGGTGTCGACCGTTTCACTCCAAGAATATTTTTTTCGAAAATCTAGTTGAATCTTCTTTAAGTCGGGGGAAGGGAGGAATCCCCATACTTCACTACTGTAACTAGAATCTCTTCCTACAGATGTGTCATATAGACTTAATAATGTAGAGAAATTAAAACACATGGGTACACAAGAAAGATTGTTTCAGTGCGAATAATGTTTACTACATTGGAATTGTGTTTTTGCGACGAGTTAAAGTTACCATTTAAGTGAAGCAACAAGCCAAAGTAGCAAACACTATTTACATCTTCAAGCAATTGATAATTAAATCACCATTTTTCGTTCTGTGGTAATCTTCTTGACTTAAAAAACATGTATTTGGTTTCAGTGACATTAACAGCCAGAGATCATTTTTCAGTGTAATTATAAATTTTGTCCAGCATTGACCCTGTATATTTTCAGAAAATAAAACCATGTCACCTGTGTACAATTATAAAATTTGTGACAAGTTGTTATTTAAGCGGCTGTATACCGTGCTGTAAGAAATCAGATTCACGATCGTTAACAAGTAAGCTTAACAAGATTGACGAGATTATCTCCCCTTTTAAAACTTCTGTATTGTTTTTTTAATAAGATATTTTCCCTCCAACGATGGCACAAGATTTGATATGACAATATAATGATTTTACCGCCGACATAATTTTAACAAGAACAACAAGCTTAGCTATTTTATACCATACTTTACATCTGCCAATATTATCGAACGGTTTTTGGTAATCACCAAAACAACAAAATATTTTTTTTTCTGATTACAAACAAAGTCAATAATAATATGTTACAAAAATATTGCGTCATTATTTGTCATTTTGTGTTATATATATGTCGTATTTATTGTGTCGTTTTGTGGCGCGATAGGTAAGTTAGCACTCACCAGCAGGAACCATATTAGTGTACCTACAGGCCGCGTTGTTGTCATATAAAGTATTATTACGGGAACAGGGAACCCATACAGTCAATGGTAAGTAATATTTGTCATTACGTGATTTATTTTTCATGTTTAAGCTAATTATAAGCGTTATGTTATTTAATCTACATTATCACATTCTTGACTACAGACAGTTACATTCAGGGATGTACAACGTGTTGGACCCAGCCGATGCTGTAACTGGGATGGGCCCCAAAAATAGATCTTATATTTTGTGGGAAAGTTGAGTGAATGCTATGTGTGTAAATATTCATTACTAAATATCAGATGTTGTTTTCGTCACTGAATTGTCATTTGTTGGACAACTTTGCTATTGCGTATTCTTTTCCATTTGTTGAGACTAACCTCGCTCACCGACGTTACATCGTGACTTTTCTCTCTTTCAAGTTTTTTTTATTGTCGATTCGATTTCAGAAAGTGAGATATCATAATCAAGCTCATCGAATATAACTTCATCGTTACAGACAAAATCTCCATCAATATCACCACTTTCACAATTTCCTAAAGTAATTATAAAAACCATCAAGTTTTGCATTTGGTTTTACCTTGGATTTCTTTTTAAAGTTTTTCTGGGATAATTTTGAGTTGCTCACACAAGAAATTCATCATATTACCTTGAAAAATCACTGACTCTTGTTTAGAATCTTTAATTTCAATCGTAGGCATTATTTTGATTTTAACATGTAACGCCTTGGAGGTAACATCAATTGAATAGGTTTTTAGGTCACTTGAGTTTCATCAGTGGTGATGACCTATTGCGATAGCCTTTTGTCTGGCGTCATGCTACGTGCTCTGTTTGTTGATTGTCCGTAAACTCTTACATTTTCGACTTCTCAAAACATCTGAGCCGATTTCGATGAAATTATGTAGGAGCTTTCCTGTCCAAAGATGAAGAAAATTAGTGAATCATAGGTCCCCTTTCCTGGGGTAGCAGTAAACAGTTAATTTGCATTTTTCCTGAAATTATTTGTCATGTTTGAGATATACAGGTATAGCAGATTGGTTATGAAAAATACATCATTACATGTATATATATTTATAGACTATATAACAATTACATTAACAGTAGAGAGATGAAATTTGTGTAAAAAAAATGTCCTCTGATTTCTGACATTTGATTGTCATGGTTACCTACTGAAAAAATGCTAAAAATGCAAAAATACTGCTAATTCCAACCCAACACTACAACTTTCTAGGAGAAATTTAATTCTAAACACCTATCTTACAATCAACAACACTGTCATGGTAACAAAGTACTTACATTTCAGCAAATTCCAACTCGGAAATTCTTCATAACACTGACCACATGTGAACACTATGAAAATTTCACTTCCTGTAAAGCTAGTTTTTGGTGCGTAGACACAGATTCGAGACTGCCCAAATAGTAATCTCCAACACAAAGCTAAAATAATATCCTGAAAAAAATGAAACCCCACATTGTCCACTTTAACATGACAGGACCAATTTTAGCAAGGATTTTTTTTTCATTTTTAATTAAAACCTTTATAATGGGGTAATCTAATGAGCAAAACAATCACCCATGGCCACACCGAGAAACTGTGTACTGTTACCTGGGCCTGAGGGGCGGGCCAAAAGGGATGAAATCGACACAAATTCAGATTTTCTAGAAGTAAATGCTCTTCATGGATGGAAGCGAAGCGTCATAAATTGCTTCATCAAAATTGTTAATTTCACGGCTGTAGAGTCTCACATTTGCCCCCCGAGATGGGGGTAAAGTTTACTATATTTTAAAAATAGAGAAACAGATTTTTGAGCATAATTTGTTTAATTTCCATTGGAAATATTTCAAACTTGGTAAGAATAATGAGCGAAGGATGGGTGCTTGATGGTATGCCCATTTTGATCTCGACAGACCCCCAGGGGCCTAAGGGGCGGGACCAAAATGGGTCAAATTGACTCAGATTTGAAAAAAACCTTCTTCTCAGGACCAGATATGATAGAATCACATACTCTTCTTGAATGGGAGCATCTTAAGGTGCTTTACCAAAATTGTGTATTTCATGGCCCTAGGATCTCCCATATCCACGTGGGGACGGGGTAAAGTTTACTATAGTTTATAAAGGAAAGTACATTTTTGAGCATAATTCATTCAATTTCCATCAAAAATATTTCAGATTTGATTAGATTATGAGCAGAGGATGACGGCTTGATGGTATGCACAAATTCAATCTGGCTGACCCCCAGGATGTGATAGATAGGGTCAAAAATGGTCAAATTGTGTCAAATTTTAAAATTCTTCCTCTCAACACAAAGATATGGTAGAATTAAATGCTCTTTGGTGCTTGGTCTTTAGGTGCTTTACCAAAATTGTGAATTTCATGACACCGAGGTCTTACATTCCCCCCGGGGAGGGGGGATGAAGTTTTACTCAGCAAAATTGCAAATTTGAGCATAACATTGTCTATTTCCCACTAGAAATAACTCTCTAAATATTATTAGTATAGAATGACAGTTCTTATGATAAGCATGTATTTACACTGGCTCAGACCCCAGAGGGCTTATAACATATCCCTTAAGTCTCACTCAAATACAAATATGGCGGTCAACCTGACCTGACGTGTCACCGATCGGCAGTGAGCTAATACAGATATTACACCATATCCAGATAAGTATTGATGCTGAATATTGTACTACATCTATATAACGTCACGCTCTATTGGTGTCTCGGTGAACTTTGTGGTGAACTTGTTTTATTTTGCGATATTTGGAACATAATGTAACCGAACTCATTATCGCTATATTATATATATATAAGGAGAGACGTTTTTTACCTGTCCACAGGTGAGTCCAGGTGTTCACGTAACTTTGCCCGTGCTGACTATTTTTGGCCTATTGTTAACCCTATCCTCGGTATGCCAACTAGTCCGGTTAAACGCAAGGAGCAAGCCTCGAGTCCTGTTGACTCCGCTGCTAAGACTATGAAGCATGGTACCGTTGGTTCGCTTCCTGATCTTTCCCAGTCTGATCTGTACACCACTCCTCAGAGAGATACGGCTACTGGACTTTCACTTCAACTATCTAAGGGTAGAACTGTGAACTTGAACCAAATCATTACCTCGAAACTAAATGACAATAAATTTATGAATCAACTGTGTGTTCTGGTTACTGAAGCAATTACCCCAAGCCTTGACTCTGTAATCCAAAACGCCGTAACGCAGGCTGTAAGTCCCCTGATAGACCGGCTCACTGCACAGGCCGAAAGGATTGAGTTCCTTGAGGAAGAAAATAAAAAAACTTACTGAAGTAAACGCCCTTCTCTCTAGTCAAGTTACGGAAAATCAGTGTGGTCTAGAAGAGCTTGAGCAATATGGGAGGCGCAATTCCCTCCGTTTTCACAATGTTCCTCTCAAACCTGTCGAGATTCCGGAAACTGATGCTGTGATCGTCAAAATGGTGCGTGAGAAACTGGGTGTTCAGATAACAGAAAATGACATTGACAGATCCCATATTATCGGTAAAATTAACAATGACAAAGCCCAGCTCATCTGTCGTTTGAGAAACTGGAAAATAAAAAACAAAATATACATGTCGAAATCGAAATTAGCGCGAAACCCTGACAAAACATTCGTTACGGAAGACCTCACGAAGTATCGGCAAGGTCTAGTATCCCATTTACTACAGCTGAAAAGGGATAAGTACATTAATTCTTTCTGGACGTCGGACGGTCGTATCTTCACCAAAGAAACCGAGACGAGCCGCAAAATTCTTATAACATCCCATGAGGAGATCGACGGGCTGGATCCGACGTGCTGAACAAAAACTTTGGTTCAAACTATTCTTAGTATGAAGCTTTGTCTATAAGGAAATGATTATCGGCTTAAACTCCGATAACTTCCGGTCAACTTAAATGTTTTCTTTTCTATCCATCCGGCCTCCCCCATTACAAAAACCATTCCTCCATTAAAGTACACTGTATAATCCTGCTTAAATTTGTCTACTTTTACACTCGAATATCTATTGATAGCCGATGGTCATTTTCGATCGTTCCTTATCTGTAATCCATGATAAGTAACTTGCATGACGTAATAATTGTACGAATTATTATGTCCTAACTCTTTGTACGTCACATCCGTTGCGGGGTCGGTGCTTTTCCGTGTGCTGTCGATGCTTTCCGTCAGCAGCTCCGGCGATGACACATTGCCACATTCTCTTAGTGACATAGGTGTCCTAATGTTACGTAATAATCGTGACGATGTCGTCGTTTGGATGATGCGGGAAGTGCCGGCGTTTGCGCGGGGTGGCGATTTCGTCGCGGATGGGATGCTTTTAGTGTGTCGTTTAAAATGCAGACAGAAACAAGCAGGTCTTAGCCAACAATTGTTCTGTATAAATGTTTACTTTGTATAATTTGTATATATCAAATATTTTTCCCATGCAGTTATTGCCACGTACTATATAGTATATTACTGTAAATGTATTGTACAGGTGTGTCCATGCATACTTGACAATTTGAATTGGTCGATCAACCAAATGCCAAGTTCTTGAGACGCAAATATAAAATCAAGACGTATTGCTTATATAGCCCCCCCCCCCCCCTTTTTTTTTTACATTATGCATACAAATGGTGTACTGATGATGATACCTTAGGGTATGTATTTAATTAACAAATCTATGCTGTTACTTTAGATGGGCTTGTGTTACAATTTAATAATTGTTCACTCTACAGTACAGTGTATGTCCCTAATCCTTAATGCTTAGCATATTATTTTCATATCATAATGATTTGTGGTGCGTTTTATACATCAATCAATCAAATCTTTTATTCCTCTTAATAAGAGATACAATATTATACAAAGTTATATATCTAATTGTCCGTTGTTATAATGCATGTTACAATAAAGCTGATAATATCAACAGTCCTTTTGTTTTTAAATGTAACACACAATTATCTAATGTACACAATTCTATGCGATGGCCATAAGATTATTTCTGGTTTTGTCAAAGTAAAGTGTGGCGGCATTTGCTATATATTTTGTGCTTTCCAGATAAAATGTTCTTGTGTCTATTAAATGTTTGAAAGCTTTGGAATCTTTACCTAAAAGATGCCTTAAGAATTCTTCATGTGGTAAATTATTTAGATAATCACCAAACTCGTTGCCACATCTTTCTATGATCGATATCATATACTCAATTCTTAGAAATTGTGTGACGTCACAAGTCGTCACAATATGTAGTATGATGTCAATGTATGAAGATCCACATAGTTGACATCGACCTTCTATCCAGTTTGGAATAGTCGCCAAGATTTTGTTTGAATATCGTACCACGGAACTATCACGTTGAGATTTAACCGGAAATGTCCACATTATCCATGGTTCATAATTTCCATGTACTTCCTTGAAACGTAGGAAATCGTTGTCTTTCTGCATACGGTCTGCCAGTAGTTCGTTTTCTAAATACAACGTCACATTTTTAACGCTCTGTTTCCAGCTTGTTTTAGACGGAAATTTAACAGTGTCCAAATAGATATCTAAATTACTGTTCAATTTATATTTCAGTAAGAGTTTGTTAACGTCTGGAATAAATCCCATCTGTCTTTCCCCATTGTTATCGCGATACTGATACAGTCTACGAACTAAAATGTCTTTAGTTAGCGTATATGATGGTAAGTTGATGAGAGAACACAGAAAATTCAGTTTCCGCCGTTCTATTGCAGTTTCTATCCTTTTGAGACCTAACAAGGACTCTGCTATGTCTGATCGGGTATGTTTTGGAAGACACTGTGTTCTCTTAGCTATCTGATGTTGAAATACCCGGATTTGTTGTATGTCCTTTTTGTTCGGGTTACACCAAAACTCCGATCCGTACAATACGCTTGGAAGAACCACCTTTTTGTACAAATTTACAGTTATTAATGGATTCGTCCTTTTGCAATCCGATCCAAATTTGGTGATCAGATTGAATGAATTTCTTCCCTTTATGCATGCGTTCTGCATTGCTCCGGAACACTTCAAATCTTCTGATAAGATCATACCAACATGCTTACAAGATTTTGACGTTTTCAAACTCTTGTCCATAAGTGTCCATGTTGCTTTAACGTTTTCGTTTCGTCTTTTCCCAAATACAAGTATTGTACTCTTTTCTGTATTGTACCGGAAGTGCATGGTCTTTGCATATCCGGTACAGATGTCCAGCATATTTTGAAGGGACGACGGAGAAATGGTAAGCAGAACTAAGTCATCTGCAAGCGCGGGGTTTCCACATTTTATGTCCATAATCTTTGCTCCCTCATTAGAGTTTTCCAAATCATTCAACAAATCATTTATGTATATGAGATATAAAAACGTGGAAGCGATCCCACCTTGCCTAATACCAGAACGAACAGGTAGCGTCCGTGATCTAGTCCCGTGGGTCATTATAGCGCTTGATATATTATTGTACGCATTGACAAAAAAAGTCAGTATATTCCCTCTAATACCAAATTCATATATTTTTCTCATCAGCCCAGCGTGCCAGACTGTATCGAATGCCTTCTGGGTATCCAGGAAGGCTGCATAAATTTTACTGTTATTTTCAATATTCCAATAAACACATTCTCTTATGTTGAAAGACACAGTTTCGCATCCAAGTCGTTTTTGGAATCCCTGCTGTTGTCTATTTAGCCGGATGCTTGTACATGGGAGCCACTGCTGTATCCGATTACTAACAACCTTCTCCATCAATTTATACAGTACCGGAAGTAGAGAGATCGGCCGGTAATTATCGGGATTAGACCGTGTCTTGTGGTTATTTTTATACAGTGGAATAATGATTCCGTGTTTCCAGGATTTTGGTATAAATCCTAAGTTGTGAACTGAATTGAATAGTTTTAATATACAAAGTATCAAGTTCCGTCCACCATACCGGAAGTGCTCATAACAGATATTATCTGGACCCGGAGCTTTTCTCAGTTTCGTGTCTCTAATCGCGTTTTCTACTTCTGTGAAGGTATAATTCGCATTGAGTACTTCAAGATTTTCTGATTTTACACAATGTCGCTTAGGTACTTCCGTTTCCGCTTCCATACGTACTCCGTTGTAAATGCCTTCAAAGTAGCATGCAAAGGCTTCACATATATCCTTTGGAGTTCCATACGTTTTCCCGTTATACGATATTTCTTTACTTTGTGCAGTTTTTGGGCATTTCCGATTTCTAATAATTTTCCAGAAAAGTCTTAAGTCGCACTCTGCTGCCTCTTCGATCTCTAGTATACATTTCTGTATATAATTATTATATGCTTTTTGATGAATTGATCTGAAGTTTTGCTTTGCCTTTTTATACTGAGAATACGATGAGTATTCGAATCCCCGCGGTCGACCATATTTTATCCATTCCTTCCGTTTCTGTAAGGCCTTTTTATGTGCCATTTTAACTTCACTGGTCCAGTACGGTTTAAGTAACGGATTTCTGTTGACAGCTGGGATATTTTTGTTGGCTGCAAGTATCATAGATAATGTTAATATTTCCGTAAACGCGTCGACCTGGTACTGCGAGGATAGTGGGAAATTATCTAACACTCTCAGTCTTTCGTTGAGGTCTAGTTGATAATTAATTAAGTCTTCAACTGAAGCTTTATGCCAAGCCCGACAGTCACTGGCTAGATTAGTATAATCTTGAGTTGAGTAGACATGATTTACTGGAACTTTGATCTCACACAAAACCGGAAGGTGATCCGAAGCTAAGTCCACTTCCGAATTTGTGATAATAGAACACGTGGATATACAATCGTTTAAAGAATTATCTACGAGTATGTAGTCCAACATGGATTTACTGGGAACAAATGTGTACCGATACCCTTTACATACAGGTTTAGTGTTAGCTGCTGTCAGTTCAAGATCACACATCAAGTGTCGAAGAGAGAGAGATTTTATACGCGCCGTTGCATTTCCCGGAAGTGGACCTAATTTGGCATTAAAATCTCCAGCAATGATCACATTTCCCGTGAGACAATGGTATTCACACAAATCTCTTATTTGTTGTGTAAGAACTGTGTACTCATCAATGTTATTGTTACTTGGGAGATACACGCCTATTATTGTTATAACCCTAGACTGACCAGTGTCCAGTTGTATGGTTACGATTCTATCACTTACCCAAAGAGTGGACACGGAGTGATATAGAGATTTGTTAATTAACATTGTCACGTTTTGTCTAATATGTTCACACTTTTCATTGTTAATTTCGGTACATTCTGGTACGCAGAAGTAGTCTTTGTGTAAATTTTCGAATAGTTCTAAATTGTGAATGGCGATGTTAGTCTCTGTAAATACTAGGATGTCTTTACGGAACTCACCGGATCGGATTAAGTTACCGATAGATGTTGCTGACGTTCCGAATCCTCTAATATTCCAGGTAAGTAGAGTTAGGTTTATAGCTGACATTACAAGTATATAGCAGATTGTGTTACAATAGTCCATAACTTAATCTAATAACTGTATTCTCTCCAACTACTGGAGTCATTGTCGAGAGTCTCGGGATACTCTCTCCATCTACCAGAGTCTGTGTCGAGATTCTCGGAATAGTTTCCGTTATCCCTATAGTCATAGTTTTCGTTTGTATTAGTGTAATAGTCACGCTTGTAACTACTTTCATTCCAGCCCGAAGTGTGTGCTTCCTCGCTGTCCGCGAAGTCATTCCTTTTGCGGTAGAACCTATTGTTCCTGTGCCACTTTGAAGGACCGCGATCAAATCGCTGTGGCCGTCGTCGACTATTACGCTGCAAACGTTCCTTGCGTGTAAGCCATGGCTGACAAAAGACGTTTGTTGGCCAAAATTTGACATCTAGCAATAGTTGCGCGTCTTGCTCATATACATTCACCTTGGCTGAATATGTATTGTCCTTACTGTCAAATAAAACTAAGTCCGTCACCCGGACGCCTTTCTTTGTAATATAATTTAGTATTCCAGATTTTGTGGACTCTTTACCAATTCCCGTTACGAAATACCGAACGGTGCGTTCCCTTTTAACACCAACGAACACATCAGTTGGAGGACCGCCGTGGTTTTTGCGTTTATGCATGTAGTTTGAATTCCGTGCCTGACGTTTAACAGGACTGTTCACGATCACGACTGGGCTATTATTTACTCGAGCCTCAGGTGTTCCGGACACCTGTGTTGGTATGAATGGGTCACGTGCAGGTGAGTTGTTCGTACCAGTACCTGATACCTGGTCGAGTAACGGTACCGGTGTGTCCGGTTGAGTGATCACGTGCTGTACACAATTTGCTGCCGGCGATTTCGCGCTTACAGATGGAGGAGTTTTAGCTACAATCTCTGCAAACGTTGGGGAAGGCAAAGTTTGTTCTTTAAATATCTTTGCAATGTCATTTTTTATACTAACAATCACATTGCCTAACCGACTGTTTTCGGCTTTCATTTCTTCTAATTCTTTGATCATTTTGTTTTCAGATTTAATTCTGTCTTTGAGGTTCAGTTCCACTTCACCCAACCGTTCCATTAACATGTGAATATTTACCTTATCTTGGATGTTGGCGTTACCTCTTGTGTTCGAATCCTGTTCTCTCTGCGTTTCTTGTTGTCGCAATACTTCTTTTGGGAGAGTATTTTCATCGGAATAATTTTTCATAGATGATCTGCTGAAAACTTTGTGTATTTCGTCATCATCACCAGCTATGCATGATACTATGATGTGACAGTCTCTTGCATATTTGTACGCATCTGAGGACACATTGGTCGTTTTTCTTTCAGCGAGTTTACCTTTTGGATAATTAGCCCCACTTTGTTCAGCTCGTTGATGGAGTATATGTCTGTACCATGCTATTGTTTTAGCATTTTCTCCCGCAATCGTCAGGAGTTGATCAACATATTGGTCTCTTGGAAGGTTAAATAATTCATCATCCAGGCGAGCTATGGTTTGCTGGTTTGGTATAGGTGAGTGATACATAGGGTCTGAACTATCAGGGTTGGTATTTACCTGTTGAGTAGAGTTCACACTGTCCATCGAATACATGTTGTTGTCTTCTTTTCTTGTATTATATACCAACAATCCAGAATTTGAGTCTATATGTATACTCCCTGAACTTTGTGCGTCAGCATTACCAAGTACCGTGTAAGAGTGTCCATTAGAACTCACAATATTTGGAAAATCATCACTGAGCTCTTCCTCCCTACGACAGGCCGCGGCCATCCTCGATCTGTACCTTAGGGTATGTATTTAATTAACAAATCTATGCTGTTACTTTAGATGGGCTTGTGTTACAATTTAATAATTGTTCACTCTACAGTACAGTGTATGTCCCTAATCCTTAATGCTTAGCATATTATTTTCATATCATAATGATTTGTGGTGCGTTTTATACTATAGTGTTATTGATTGGCTGATTTCGTGCTGGCCTAGCTGTTGGGCCGAGGTCTGTCATGTTTGGCCTAGGCCTAAGGCCGAGGCTAGATGTTACAGACCAAGGCCCAATGACTGGGCCCGTATGACAAGTTGGCCGATTAAGTGAGACTTTTGTTGATTCACTTTCTCTATAATTGCATTTGTGTGGGTCTCATGCCTCCTGCGTGTCATCGCCCGTTTTTACATGTCTGTCAGTCATTCTGTCCATCACAGCACTGGGTTTTCGTCGTCTGCTGTTGGGGGTTGGTCCGGGTCGCGGGGACGTTTGTCGATCTGGTTCGCGGGTGCATTCGGTTGGCGCGTTTTTCATGTGGGGCCGCGGCCTCATACGGGAGGGCTCGGCCTTTTGTGATATTGGCCGACTGTATGAATGTATGGCTTGGCTTGCCATTGTATTGTACGGACCGTAGGATTGATGCGGGTGCAGTGTGGAGATGGTCAATTAATAAAACAGTATAATTGAATGTGTTGCAGATCACCTTATATAGGTGCACAATTTCCGCTACCATAAACGTAATTTTTTTAATTTGGATACATAGTGTCTAATTGTCAAAGTGTCAAACGAGATCTCATACAAGTTTTCATATTCACTCATTCATAATAGATCAAATGGACAGTTTGTCCTGTTTAAATGCTATATTGTGGATTACCTGTACAGTAATATTAATCAGCTAATATGTCTTTTCTTTTTCTGTAATCCAGATTGACTTTATATTTTTGTTCCAATGGCTTTTTATTCTACTTAATCCCTAGTGCTACACTACGCTTTCAATGTGTCATTTTAGAACCCCTCATAGAGAGACATTGACTCTAGCAGTTGATCATGCTGCATGAAGCTAATACTTTTGCGAAAATTTAAAGCCGTATTGAGTCTTGACGATTATTGACTCGTACTTACTCTACTCTGTCAAAGAGGCATGGTTGGCTGCGGGAGTTATGTCCCTTGTATGAGCTAGTCGGTTGTGGTATGGAGGCGTCCTACCCTTGGACACAGAACCGCATATGGTTCTGTCCCCACGGGTTAGGTCTCACTGAGTTAACTAAAACATACTGTTCTTACTTGACTCTAACCATTTAATATATACATGCATATTCAGTAATTTCATTCTTTTTCGTTATACGTTTCACATAGTTCCTGAGTGTACATGTACACGAGCGTGATAGGTGTTTATATTTTTGCTGCATTTTGTTTTTCTCATAATAGCTTATCTTTTTGCCGTTTGCTTTCAATAACTTTACTGGTGAAAATCAATTTTCCTGTACCGCCATTGTATATTGTATTGTCTCTATTGCTAGAGATCTTTCTATCTATCTATCTCTTTTCTTTCTGTCTTTTCTGTCTTATATACTTGTCAGAATGATTAGTCTTGAACAATATCGATACTCGATTGGCACTTGGAGCTTTCATATCCGGAAAAACAAGTTAAGTAAACAATATGCTTGTAATGCACGTCCAAAAGTTGTACATACAAGTACCCATTCAATCCCGCTTTGCCTTTTTCTGTGTGTATTTTATAATTTTGTTATCGCACTTCTTACTTATGGTGACGTTCACCCGAATCCCGGCCCTAACAAACTTGACCACCTATCGTTCTGTCACATTAACGCCCGAAGTATTCAGGCCACCTCGAATGAAAGTAATAGTCATTATTATAAATTAGATGAAATTGAAAGCATTCTTTGTAATCACCTAATGTATGATATTATTGCTATTTCTGAAACATGGATATGTCCACAATTAGAAGATTCTGTATTGTTACTTCCAAACTATCAGCTTTCGCGGTGTAGCTATTTACACACGTGAGTCCATTAAGTGTAAACGTCGGGCTGATCTCGAATCCCCAACTGTGGAGAGTATCGTTTTAGAATTATCTCACCATTTAGGAAGTATTTTATTTAGTACCTTGTATCGCCCTCCTAATCAGGATGTGCACACTAGATCCTTGTTTTTAAACTATTTCACGGACACAGTCCAATCCATGCAGTCTGAAATCCCACTTGATATTATAATCACCGGAGATTTAAACGACAGGTGTTCTTCGTGGAATGATCAGCATTCCTTAAGTGAACTCGGACGTCGCCTCTTGATGCTGCTACCCAAAATAATTTACATCAATTGATTCATGAACCGACACATATTACTCATAACTCAGCTCACATCCTTGATTTTATTTTTATCGACAAAGCCCATTGGGTCGTTGATAGTCAGGTAACTACCCCTCTCTGTAATTTTGACCATAGTACTATTACCTGTAATCTGAGGTATCACGTACCAAAACAGAAGTCATATAAGAGAACTGTATGGGATTATAAAACAGCAGATATCGAAGGTTTGATTAATACTTTCTCAACTGCTCATATTGACATATTTGTTAACGTTTTTGATTCTCTAAGTGATATAATTACTACTGTAAATACTTTTATTTTAGATACCTGTAAATTGTTACTATTCGTCCCCGTGACAAACCGTGGATTACAAATGAAGTACGCAGAGCTTTTAGGAAAAGGGACAGGTACTACAAGCTATTTCAGCGTACCAAAAATGATTTTGATAACTTAAGGTTCCAAGTAGCACGTCGAGAAGCAAATAGGGTCAAGCGTGATGCCTTAAAACGCTACCAAGATTCTACAATTAGAAAACTAAGTCATAAAAATACAAATCCAAAACAATTTTGGGCTATTTCTAAATCTTTGTTAGGCAAAAACAATGTACAACTTATTCCCCCACTCGTTGATAATAACCATCTCATACATGATGACCTGGATAAGGCCAACAATTTCAATATTTTTTTCTCTGAGCAGTGTACTATCCTTGAGTGTGTTGAGAAACCAGAATTACCTACTATTACCGTGGATGATAGTAGACCTACACTTTCTGATATATACACAAATCCAGAAGAAGTACGTAATATATTCAAGGCGTTGAACACTAGCAAGGCATCAGGTCCCGACGGTATATCTAATTTTATCCTTAAAAACTGCTGTCAATCTTTATGCTTCATTTGGTCCCATATTTTTAATCTCTCTCTCAGCTCAGGCATTTTTCCATCTATGTGGAAAACAGCTCAAGTTTGTCCTATTCACAAAAAAGGTAATAAAGATATTGTCAGTAACTATCAACCCATTTCTCTCCTTTCTACTGTTTTTGAATGTCTTGAAAAAATTGTATACAAGAGAATGTATAAATTCCTTACAGAAAATGACATTCTTATGAAGGAGAATTCCGGGTTTAAGGAAAATGATTCTACTGTAAATCAATTGTTGAAAATAATTCATAATATATATCAATGTATAGATGATGGTAAAGATGTATGTACAGTTTTTTTTAGACGTTTCCAAGGCTTTTGATAAAGTGTGGTACGCCGGTCTCCTTTATAAACTAGAAAATGTTGGAATCAAAGGTAATCTACTTTGTTGGCTTAAAGGTTACTTATCTGAACGAAATCAATTTGTTGCCTTGAATGGCCAAGCTTCTGAAAAACGTTCGATTAACTCTGGGGTTCCTCAAGGATCTATATTAGGGCCTCTATTATTCTTAGTTTACGTTAACGACATCAGCGAGGGTATTTCGTCGGATATCAACTTATTCGCTGACGATACGTCACTTTCTTCGGCAATATCTGGTCAGGCCTCTGTAGAAAGACTGAACAATGATTTATCTATATTGTCTCAGTGGGCGAAACGATGGCTAGTTTCTTTTAATGCTTTGAAGACCGAACTTGTTCTTTTTACTAAAAAACGAGCATTGGTTATACCTAACTTAATTCTTGATAATGTTGTTATAAAACTTGTTAATACACATAAACATCTCGGTGTTTTTCTTGTCTGGGAATCTGAGCTGGCATTCTCATGTGTCAGAAATTGTCGGTAAAGCTAATAAAATTTTAAACATACTTCAGTCACTATCGTATATAATCCCACGAGCCTGTCTTGAAACTCTCTATAAATCAATGGTTAGATCTATCTTAGAATATGGTAATGTATTATTTGATAATTGTAGTCAATTTGAATCCCACCTCATTGAAAGCGTACAGAGAAGAGCAGCTTTGATATGCACTGGTGGTTACAAGGTAACTAAATATACTAAACTGTTAAATGAATTAGGATGGGAATCTCTTAGTGACCGAAGAAGAAATTGTAGACTAAAAATGTTGTATAAAATTAAGCATGATCTTTGTCCTTCATATCTTAAATCTGTATGTCCCCTACTTAACCATCGCACTCAAAATTATGGCTTTCGAAATTCTGATACTATTCTTCCCATAACATCTAGGAAATCCTTCTTCCACCAATCTTTCTTTCCCAAGTCAATAAGAGACTGGAATAATCTGCCTGTACATTTTCGCTGTAGTTCTACATTAGCATCTTTCTCAAAATCTTTGTGTAATAGTACGACTCCTCTGTCTAAATCTCTGTATACATATGGACATGGAAAGGGCAAAGTGAATCATTGTAGAATACGAATGAGACTTAGTGCCCTTAACAAACATAGATTTTCTTATACTTTAACTGTAAATAAATTTTGTGACTTGTGTATACATTCTCCTGAAGACGAGAAACATTTCTTTTTATATTGCCCAATATATAACGGATCCCGTATTAAGATGTTGCGTCTGGTATGTTATGAAATTGCTCCAAATCTCAATCCGATTCTTGTTGTTGAGCTAATACCTGATGTTCTAGTAAATATATTACTACATAGATGTGAAACTTTAGACTGTCAATCAAACAAAGTTATATTTGATCAAGTTTTCGATTTCATAATCAATTAAAACCGATTCTAATCATCTCTCTCTCTCTCTCCCTCTCCCCCCCTCTCTCCCCCCCCCTCTCTCTCTCTCCCCCCTCTCTCTCTCCCTCTCTCTCTGTCTGGTGTGCGAGCAGGTGTGTGCTGTGTGCGTGGATGAGTGTGCGAGTATCAATTTAACGAATGAAAGGAGTGAGTAAATGTAAGTAAGTTTTGTCAGTTTCGAAAATGTTTTCTTGTATTGTACTATGTAATGTGTTTCATGTCGAGGAGAGCAACTAGTAGCCCCAGGGCTGTTTGCAATCCTCTTTAAATAAATAAAGAATTAAATTAAAAGTCTCACTACCATCAATTTCACATATTTTTTTTGTCACGACACTTGAAAGCTATGTTTACGCTATAAACTTTATATTCAATGTTGCTTATCTCAGGGGACTGTCAAGGCCGCTTTACTCACCCTTGTGTTCAGTGTGTTAAAATGTATAATTCAAGGAATATTCATGGAGCGACGCAATATTGCCATATTGTATATTTCAGAAAGACAAATTTAGATGAAATCAGGAAATGGAATGGCGCATTATGTAGATTATGTTAACTTTGTATAATGTAGTTTTCCCCCACTAATCCAAGTAATACACATTCCTGGTTCATTTATCATTATGCTGTAATCCTCGAACGTGATATGAATTGTGTTTGTATCATGTTAATGTATGCAACGATTGGCCTTGGGGTCTCGAGATAATAAAAATTGGAAAGTTGAAATTAAATTTAGGATCAGTTAAGAATTTGTGACACCAATTTATCTACCGACATAAATCGTTTTTATTATCATTTTCAAGCCTGTTGTTAACGTATATCGTCACGTTTGTCCGTCCATCCGTCCATTACTCATCATTAAGAAGATTTAGAGAGTATGTCATGCACTCGTTAACACCAGAATCCCGTTATCTATAGCGGCAGAATTGTGACATTTTGTGTGACTGTTTTAGGTCAAACAGCAATGTTTTGTACTTGAAGTTTTACCTTTTTTTAAAAACTTGACATTTTCTGGACTTCTAGACTTTTTTTTATTGATTTATATTTTCCATCAAAACGGGAGCAGGAACATACTGCTTTACAAACACAACTCAACGTAAAGTGTAGTTGACTTGTCAATGAGAGTGCGATTTGATGCTTGAGTGTGTGGACACTACAAAGTGAGTTGTAGGTAGCATATGTCTTACAAAACAGAGAGATCTCGGCACTCAAACATCAGGGTTCCTTTAAAGCAACTGAAGTCGTTTGTCGGAGAAGTTAGTGGTCTATCTTTATTGGTTCTATATAATTCGGATAGTTTTCTTATTGTTATCATCTCCCCCTAACTGTTTGTAAATTTGGTTCATTAAGCACACGGTAACATCATTTAACAATATCAGTCTATTATTATTATGTAGAACAACATTGAACAGAATCAGCAGAACACTGAGTGAGATTTACTGACAAGGTAAAAATAAAAGATGAAGAAAGTAATTAACTCCTTCAAAGGTCGTCGAATTGAAATGTTACGGAGAAACACAGTAACTTGTGAATAAAAGCCCACCAAGTTTGAAAAACACCAGATAGAAAACTTGTTGATACAACAGAATCAAACAAACTTTCAGGATAACATAACTTGATGTGATGTTAATTTGCCCACCTAGATTTAAAAGAGTTGCTTTAAAATTGTAGAAGGAGATCTCCAGGCAAATAAATGCTAATTGATTGTGACGGACAGGCGTACGGTCAACACACAATGATGTATGTACGTCCTGTCAAATGTCCTGACTGGGGTATAGAATGAAAAACAAAGTACAGCTGATGACAACGGCAAACCTGTATATGTAATTTCATAATGATTTATTTGGTACTTTTTCAAATGATCACCGAAACAAAAAATATTTAAGCGCAGACACACAGAAAGCGATTTGAACAGCACACCATCTAGAGAACGAGAAACATCAATGTATTAATTTTAAAAAAGGTTCAGATGACAACAACTCATTTACAAGTGAAATGATATTTTTTCTGTTGAAAAAGCCATATCGATCTTCTATCACATAAGCATTAAATCACTTCTATTCTTTTGTTCTTTTTTTCAGAATTATCTTTCTGCCGACTATTTTCCATAAATCTATATTTCAAAAATAACAGGCGTCTACGATCCTCTGAAACGCGTGGCTAGCACGTTGTACAGTAATGAAAGAATATTCACAATACAAGTATTTTGTTGTGTTTTGCAAATTCGTATACATTTCTGCACTTCGAGAGAAGTTAAGTTTCAACTTTAGAAAAAAAAACAAAAAACAAAAAAACAATTGTGTCAATAAAAATAAGATAAGAACTTTTGATTTTTCAAAAATGCAGGTTTATATCAACATTATATTGCATTGATACACCACAACACAAATCCAGGACTTATTGAGCAAAAGGTGAAATTTGACATATCATAAGTTTAATAAATAGGAAACAGTAGCAATTTTAGTGTTTCACGAATAAAAATGATCCTCAAGTAATGTACGAGATATTATCTTTGTTTTGTTTGTTTTTTTCAGGTAAAATAAATATACAAAGCTAAATTCAACATTGAGTATTAGGAATGATATGTATTTTCTGTATTGAAGGGATACCTGTTGTGTAATTCAACGTAGAAATTGCATTTATTTCTTTAAATTTTAAAAGGCCAATACACAAGTAAATATCATTGTCAATCGAATAAAACAGATTTACTGAGAACGAGTCCAAACTCCGGTCATTGCACAAGAAAACAAAATGTTCACAACGTTAAGAGTTATTGTACAATTTTCTGCAGCAGTCATGTTATGTCAGAAATATTGAACATATATGAGAATAGTACAATCGGACAGCGATATTTATGTTTAACTATATACATATCATTCAGAGATGAAGTTGATCGTAAACTGGAATCTGACCACAGCAAGAAAAATGAAAGGAATGTTCGTAGTCTTAATGTTTTTCTTACACTTATCGATCCCATAAAAAAGTTGTACCTTAACCAAGTGAAACATCTCGGCCAATTAATTTAATTGATAGAGTTAATAAGAAATATTGGTTTAAAACTGACCAAAAACTTGAGAGAGCAGAGAGGAGATTTCAGTGTAATTACAACGTAATTAGTTTTCCCCGTCAACATGACTTAATATTTACACAATTCATCACAAAAATATTGGTATAAAATGATTTAAGTGAAATATACAGCAACAAACATGACCAGAATCAAGAAACTATAACTTCATTATACGGTGTATATCTTCATTCTACCACAATAGCCGAGTCTTATTCAACTACTAAGGCACAAGTTCATCATAACCATCCGTTTATACTACATTTTGATTGGCCATACACGAAAACTTAGCCCGAAAGGGAGCTTCACACACTTGCGGAAATCAAAATGCACAAAGAGCTGTTCTTGTTTTTGTAATTATTTGATTTTTCTATGGATTTTTATTAGTTTATTGTTTTACAGATGTCAAACACACGTAGGTACAACACACGTAGGTACAGAACAGGCAATTCATTACCGGAATAGCTGTTTTAATCAGGTTCGGAACAGGTCAAAGCAAATGTGATATTTATTTGTTGAAAATAAAAAAAAAAAAAAAAAAACAACACAAAACAAGGTCTGATATTTTCATCTCCTTATAGCAAAATTGATGTCAGTTTCGGAAATAATACCGCTTTGCTGTCATATTTCAGATGAAGGTCACTTTCAATTATAACCTTTGATCCTTACTCATGAGAGGTCCTGTGTGTTGCCATTAGGGAGCAAATCAACGTAGGATTACATGTAAAAACAAGTAAGAAAAATATGCTAAACATGATTAGAAAATATACACAGATCTAAGTACATAAGGATAATAAAATAATGCGTAAAAACCCATCATACATCTTGATGTAGACACAACAAAAAATAACTATATTTACACTGGATAACCATGAATTTTCATAAAAAAAATACCTTATAAATGTTTGTTATTCAATTAAAAAGCCACAATACTGGTACTAGAAGCAGTAGGTGGGCGCTACTGGGGTCACTGACAACATTCATGACGGCAAACTATTACTGTATAATAAACTTGATACTATTTAGAAGTAGATATGCCGTGCTATATTACAAGTGGGCGTATTTCATCTCTCTTCACAGTGTAATCACGTATAACATTAAGGTAGGTAAGTATACATTGGGTACTTGTATTTTACACGCAAAGAGAGTATTGACAAGACCGCGTACTCTTGCGCAAGCCCAATCTGCATTAGCATCCGCTTCATCCATCATATATGTAAAAAAGTGTAATCATTACAATTTCAAAATGCTCAGCAATACACAGAACTCTGTTAAGATGCTACTTGTCCTTTGTGACATGTACACATTCTATTTCAGTAACTCACAACTCTGGTTTTCTACCCATATTTTGATTTCAGCTGCTGTAGTTAACGTCTTGACAAACCAAACACGGAATTTACTGTTCCAGCAACTGAACGCAGGATATGGTAACACAATTCGCCGCGGTTTTATTTAAAAGAACATGAAAAATGAAAATTGAAGTTTCTTTTCAGATATGTGTGTAAAACGTCATGTATACAAAGTTCCTTGTATCACAGTTATGTAAAAGATAAAACGACGTTTCTTAACCCAGAAAGATTTCACTGACATTCTGCCAGCTTGGTCACTGGTAACATTGGTGATGGGGAAGTTAACACCCTTGTCCACAACACGGTATCAGAAACACTGTCTCCTGATCTCATAATACGTTGGCTTCTCTCTCCACACAAGGTCTTACTCCCATTCTATCACATGATTTTCTTATTGACATGGGCTCTTATACATTATGACGCACACATACATTTTCTTTCCGGTATTTTCCTACCTGACCCAGTAAAGTTCCTGTCATTATTGATTGAAACTCTGCTTCATTTGGTTTTCCCATCAACAGATTTCTTAACTTTCGACCCGTTTCACCAATGAATATCGAATCACAATTCTTAAACCCAATAACACACAATCATAAGTGTCACTAAATTTTCCGTGGGGCGATCATGAACGTCCCTGATGATCTGGAATAGTCTCATGCTGGCAGATATACGGTGTTTCTGGAATATCAGTTGTGAAGTCTCTGATATTCCATTACCATGTGATATAACTACGTTGCCCCCTGCTCTTCTCATCTATCTTTTATTTCTTCTCTTTGGTCGCCACTTTATCTTTGATCTTTTCTTTAATAGTCTTGACGACGATCCATTAATATTTTGAGCGCTGTTGTTATGCGACACTTCTCTTGGATCTTGTTTCCCTGTAGCATTGTCGATTGGTCAGGCTGTGTCCTTACTATGTCCTCTCTTAGTGTCCGTGAGTAAAGTGTTAAGAAGTAGAGTCATATTTCTCGCTTCTCTTTTCTTTAAAATCCCAACACATCCTCCAGATATCTTTCTTAAAGGAGGGGGCACATGTGACAGGGGCTGTAGCAATGTTTTTGTTACATAAATTCCATACATAGATTGGCGACTGTAGCAGATTCACGCATGGCCATGACTGTGCCGATTTTATGTTAATAGATCTTTCCTCTGAGGGAGAATATATTGAGGTGTGACTGAATTAAAGCAACGGCGCCCCTCTGTTGGCTGGCTGGTTTTTGTTTTCATATGAGGCTGAATTAAGTCAAGAGCTTATCAAAACAGGTCACTAATACCTTGCAAAGTCGTTGAATTTCACCTTCATATATATGTGAATGACGTCTTATGCTATAGTGATTTTACCTCCATCTTTAAACATCGTCAATATTTTTACCAACTTACGTCTGAACGTTCTAGTTTGATTCTGTTGTACCATGTGTATGTGTTATTATCCTCCAGCATTACTGTAACTTTCTGTACGTTACAATCCTTCTTCATCACAGTAGTTCTAACTTGTCCGGCAGAAGGACCACGAGATCATCATCATCATCATCATCATCATCAGTATTAAGATTTCGTGACGGGTTGCTCATTTCCGAGGACGTCAGGAGTAAGAAGTTTAGCATTTCTGAAATCTCCTGTTATCTCTTCCATCAGTTGTTTCTGCTTCAGATCGTCTGAGAGTGTTGTGTCCGTTGGTTCCTGAAATATATAACTGATCATTGTTATTCTTTTGTTTGTGGCAAGTCTGTCCAATGTTTTATTTTTTTGGTATATTCGTTCTCGCGTGCTCTATTCACGCGATGTGGATCATAACTTTGCAGTTGTTTGCTCTTATTTTCTTTCGTATTGGGTCATTGTTGTCCTTGTCTATAATATTTATTGCATTACGTATGAGTCGTAAACTGGAGTACTCACCTACCGTATTTACAACAATTTACATATATTCTTGACAGGGAGATTGTCTGGGTAAGATTATCGTTTTCATATAGCAAAGATACAAGAAAAATTGTATAAATACCTATCATGTGCAATTGGTCTACAATTTAAGAAATTTCTTTTTCAACAATAAGAATATATGAGTAGCTCAATTGTAGCCATACCGGTGTGGACACTTAAAAAATGACAATCAATTCTTATATATACGTGATAATGACGTCATCTAACAACTACCTCTCCCTTTATCTCGACAACATCACGCTCTCACGTCAAAATCATTAAAAGTCATCTTGATGTCGTCCACCAATTCTGACCTGTCTTTTTGACCTAATTTTCCTTTACATAGTTACAAACTCCCCACTGAGAAGCATTGCATCGAGACTATAAAATTTGGTGTCTTGTTGGGTCGTCATTTTCACCACATCTCTCTTACCCCTCCTGTTGAAATTTAGGGATTTAAGAACTTAGGTTATAGAAGCGGTGTTGTGATTCTGTTACAAAATGTCGTCAACGGTTATGTGATGAGATCATGTCCAGTGGTTTGGGCCACTGAAATAAAATCAGGATGTTTAAAAAGAAAACCTTACGAGTAAAATTAAAACTAGTGATCTTGCATAGTCCTAAATAAGATACACATTCATAGGTAAACGCTTTATCTCAATCGACAAAATATTTTGTAAATATTTAGACAAAAACGGAAACAAAAATATACATTTGCTTTTTAAAATTTCACGATATATAATTCCGTCCAAAGGTCACAAGGGTTGAATTTCGAATATATGCCAGAGATGACTTAATTTATAACGAACGAAACACATAATCGGAAGATGAAAAATTACTTACATGTACTGACAAAAAGCCATTCCTTTGCTGTTACAGTCCAGGGTAGCCCAATATATGGTTTTTTTTTGTTCCTGGTACATTCCCGTACACATCCTTTGGTAGTTATCCTGAGGAAACGTTCGGATAAAATGGATGTCTGTAGACTTTAGGATCTCTCCTGATGAATTCCAGATCAATGCCGAATGTTTTCTCAAGTACTTGAGACCAATCCAGAAAGTTCTCGGGTAAAGATAATCCTTTGGTGCTATAACCAAAACAGTTTAACTTCGGTTTAACATGAATACAAGAAATAGTCATGTGAAGACGCTTGAAAAGTATTAGAGAAGCAATGTCTTCAAAATAGGGAAGAAACTTCGGACGCTCTAGCTTGATTGGCAATTTTGCATCAAAACCATGACTAGGATGACGTCTGTGTAGTTACTGAAATATGATACTCCTACAAGAACTCATGCCTTTTTCATTTACTCATACAGGAGTATCAGACAGTGTAGATATTATTATTTTTTTCTTTAATTTCCGTTATGATTATACAATTGTTAATACAATTTTCGACCAACTTTACCAATAGACATCGTTGTTATTTCTGGCTACAACTCAGTTCTTTTTGTTCGAAAATTTGGATCAACAATACTATTGGAAGCGTCAAAGTACCTTGAATCATCTGACGAGTACTAGATTGGGCCGGGAGTAATATCTCTAATCCAATAGAACATGGTTATATGATCAAAGCTTATAATCAACATTGCTAATACGTATTGAACAAATTGTTAACACATCAATATCCAAAACAATAACTTGCTTATGTATTTAATACTGTTGTACGCCTTTCTGTTGAGGTGCTTTGAGAATATTTCTAGTAGCGTCGCTCCCTCTCCACACACATTCTGTCAAATAAAGAAGACAAAAGAGGTGGATAATTGATTCCGCTATCAGCTATTTATGTAGGATAAGTCTCATTTTTATTAATCAAAACGTCTTTGTCGTTGGGTCCTTTCATCGTCCGTACATGTAGATATTCCTTGGTGGGCTCGATTCAAATTTCATATGAAGATTTGATTTGGTCCTAAATTGTTGTCTTTCAAAACGGGAGAAATAGCAACATACAAAATAAACAACGGACTGTTAATGTGACTTTAAGACGTACAAATTATTCTGTTCTTCAACATTATTTAATTAAAGTGTATCGTCGTATTAGTTATGGCATGATAAACATTGCATTATTCAATAATCTTATATCCTATGTCTTTTTCATTGGGTCTATCATCCATTCCTATACCATAATAATAAATTTGCATTGTATATCATTCTTATTTGTATTCTTTATTTCAGCATCTATGTTCTATGTGTACTTGATCATTTTTCAGTTATGTTCCATTAAACAATTTTTCAGTTATATTCATTTATATTTTATGATTAATTAGTATTGTACAAATGATTTCCAATTGGATATTCTGTATTTTCATTATAAAATTATACATTAGTGTTATACATCTTTTTATACGACTTAATTACTGCTGCATCCTCTTCTTGTTGAATTCAATACAAGCAATACAAATAATAATTAAAAAAAAACATGCATGCAAATAGGACTGGTATCGTTCAATCTGCTGACGTCAACTGTAAAGCGAGCAACATTGTGAGTATAGTAAATATCCATAATAAAGTGCATATGTACTGAACAAATTTAAAAACTCTCCTGTGTGACACCACATTATTGCCTCGAACAGAAATCAGAACTGATACTGTGATCACTTGATAAAATTTACCAATCGTAGGGTATTTGTGAGTATATGGTGTAATGTCTAATGTTGACTGACGATCAATTTACGTGTGAGCATATTTTGTGATATCGGAAACGTAAACCTGAGATTTTTGAATGACCTGTTCAAAATCTAAGTGTCTAATAATCATCGTATTTCTTATCTTATTTTCAAGACTAGATGATTATTACCAACCTTATATCATCGTGTCGTGTTACTATGGCAATTTGTCGCGCTAACTCTTCATGGCAACACGAAAAGTAAATGGCAGTTACATGCCACAATAGGGAACGTTTGCAGGAGTTCTGAACAGGTAGATCTTTGACAAAATTTATGCAATTCATGAGTATTCTCCCCTTATATTTTCTATCGCTGTGTGCCAGTTGGAAAGTACAACTTGTGCTTTCTATGGTGCTATATTTGTTTAGAGTAAATCATGCATAATACGTAATACGGCATCTAAGCTTACTATAAATAGACCAGGCAATGGTACTGGTGATGTGTTATATAGCGCCATATTTCGCTGTAGGAGTGTCTCTGTGCAACCGGGGTGGTGGGTTCTTACCCCAAGGCTTAAATGCTGGTAGAGCACAATTACATTAAAGGTAAAAGGCATCAAAATATTAAAAAATAAAAAGAGTTTTTATTCCATGTATGTATATTATTCGATATAACTGTTCAAGGTAAGATAACTCTGTTTGCGATCGCTATTTTCACTAATCCACTGAGGAGCATAAATCACCTAGGGCAAATTCAATATGGCAACTATTTTTACATGCCGTAAATTGTACATCGAGTGAAAATAGAAATGAGTACAAAATTATTATTTATGATTCAAAATAAAAAAGGTTGATAACTGCATCAAAATTGGTCTGTCCGCTACCGAGATATTGAAGTGTAAATTTTACGATTTACACTCATTTTTATACTACTAATCAGCCTTAGGGTGACTATCCCTGATAGAAACTCTGTTGGCTGTGACGTCACAAGTTCAACGACTATTAGGAACTACAATGGAAAAACAAGGCGAGATCGAGAAAGCTATGCTATGCGACGTCAGATTGCATCTGAATGTATGATCGTTTTGAGGAATTGAATAATGCTGAGGATAACGTTATGTAGACGGTATACAGCCCTATGAAATTTGCCAGAATTTACATACAGTTATCAATCAAATAGAAAATTTATTGTAAGCCTTAGAACAAGGTACGAGGCACAAGTCAACGCCTTCTCACCATATACAATATACATTTACATATGGAAAACAAAATTGATATCTTTGGAAAGTGTATATATCTACAGGAAGTATTGAAATCAATGAAGGACTATACATGTTTGAAGATATTTTAATCAAAATCAACGGTAAGATGAGGATTTCCGAACAAAACTGTATCCAAATTTAACTCAACGAAATTCTATCCAAATCTAACGCAACAGAATTGTATCCAAAATGAACTTTAATACCAATTCCTTTAATTGGTATAACGATTACACTATGAAAGGTAGTGAACGACGTTTGCCATAACCATAAATGCTTTATCTACTAGTGAGTTTAATCATTGACTTCATATCAAAGTCTGTGTTGACTTGAAACCAAACAGACGACTCGACGGTAACGAAGCCCGGTAGCATTTTAAACAGGTTCTGAGCACTGATGAGAAATTTGCCGTAAGTCGTTCCAGAATTTCTATATTCCAACGTTGTACCGTGGTATGTATCAGTGAAAGATATTCACAAAATAACACCAATGTTGGTGCCTGCTGTTTTTTTTTATTAATATGATGTATGACACACACACACACATATATATATATATATATATATATATATATATGTTGTAATGACAACTTGACGTCTTTGTGCATGCCTTATGTTAGGTCGACAATTAAAAGCTTTGATTTCATCTGCAGTACTTATGTAAATGATGCTAATTTATGTCACGAACTTTGATAAAATAGTTCCGTTGTTACATTTTTCTCGAAAATATAAATTAATCATGAGCTTCCATTTTTTCCTCCACATACATGCAACATAAATAAATCATGATTTAGCTTCTTGATTCATTAATTAAATCTGGGTTCTCCGTGTAAGTCTTTCTTTTGTTTATAAATGCCATAGTTTCATTAGGTTTTAATTTGGATAATCATTATGTTTTCACGGTGGTATTTTTGTTGTTTTCGTTATCATCAGATGGTGTGCCACTAACCGACGCTTTGCTAGTGCCATCACACAAATGTCATTATCTGGACATGGTAGCATGATACCTCACATTATATTGGCAACGCGCCTGTCTTTCCTCGTACATCTCTTCTTATGCTGAGTGACAAACAGAAAGAGCAAAGTAAAGCTTTTCCCAAAGATTAAAGACATAACTTGTACAGTTAGGCGATCGCAAAACGTTAAACGTTGAGCGATGTGTGAATGAAGTCTGCACGATGTGTGCATGGTATCTAAATGATGTGCACAAGATGTCTGCACGATGTCTGCACGATGTGTGTACAATGTAACTGGACAAAATAGCTGCTGCACAGATGTGCAATTCTATCGTGGATGATATCAATAAAAATGACTTATTGATCAGTGTGGGATAGAGTTTACAATATTCATTTTCTAAATATATAAGAATACAACTAAGATTATTTTCTAATTAAGGCATATCTATCAGATACATATTGAATATATGCACTAGTAATTTAAAGTGTTTTATTGACACACGTGAAAGGAGATTTTATTATAAAACGTATTTGTTTTATTGCCCGTGGCGCACTACTCGTTACTTTTTGAGGTATGAAACTTTACGAAACGATTTAAGCACGATATACGATGTTGAACACTTTATGTGCACCAATGTATACTTGATGTGCACAAGGAAGTTTTGCATTACCGCCTGACCTCAATTTTTTAATAGACAAAAAATAAAAAGTATTCGTCATGGCCACCAGAAGGCCCGAACTGGCACTCCACCTTTGTGCCTTTTGGGACGAGTTTTATTAGAACTTTACCTTTTAAGATTTTTCATTGGTTGTCATGAATTTGCAATGTAGAACCCTTCCATACTTATGGGAATTCACGTTCATGTATTTGTGACAACGTGTTCTATTTTAGAAACCCCACGTTGATTATATCCGCCGTTGAAAGCCTATAACGGATGATTTATGGCTTGTGTTTTTTATCCGCGGCGGGATATAGCGTTCCGTTCCTACTTACATACATACGAGTTTGTATTTCAGTTCAAGATGTAACACAACTTGATTATAAATGGGAGCGAGGAGATTTGTATCGCTCCCTATGCTTCATTTATTGTTGCTTGACCCATTACACGAGATATATGAACGAAGACCTTTTGTAATGTCTCTTTTCCGAAGACTTTTTCTTCCTTTCTCTCTAAGCAATAACTCACTTTTGGTCTTTTGTTTGAGTTTAGTGTTCAGCCAAGTAAGAAAGACCATGGGGTCTGTATCCAGTGCTTTGTCCAAATCCCTGCTTGATGTATATCATGGAATGGAATATATTAATTAAAGGAGTGGTTTATGCATTGACTTAAATCGTTTCTTCTTTTTATTAAAATATAGCATTTTCTTATCGGACAAATCTCTATTTCCAAATAAAACTACTCCTTGTGGACCAGAAAAAGGAGACGAGCTCTGAAATTGCATAGTTGGTTATGCTACTAAATCTTTAATGTCTTAATGCTGTTTTGTAGCAACGAACGAAGCAACAACACGGAATTCTAACACAAAACTACACAGTACATAGTCATTTTCTTAAACACAAGAGGACCATAGGGCCTGTTTTGATCAGCTGTTGTGTTTCAGTCACAAACAATTAATCACAGCCATTACTTTTACCTCGTTGGACTTCATCACTCTGTCCAGAGGTTATATACATAATTGAAATCCTTACATATAAAATCATTAAATTATATCAACATGTCCATCATTTTCGATTCCCGACTTTTTGTCCTATTATTGTTGTTTGGAATATGAGAAGGTCACATGCTCTATATTTCTTTAAAACCGCGAGACAGATTTAATCCCCGATTAAACTTAAGCGTATTACATTTTCAAATAGACATTTGGTCTTCATTTGTCAACAAACCCAAAGGATTCGAATCTCTTAGTATCGGTAAAGGAAACATTAGAGGTGCTCCAAGTGGCAATTTAAGGAAGCACGGTTAGTTTATGTGTAAAAATAAAGGAGCATTGTTATGAGAAGCACTGTAAGACTGTCAAGCTAGTTTTAAAGCAGTCATATGCAAGTATGTATGTCATTGAATTAATTTCAGTTGATAACATATATTGCATCATATATATATAATTCTTTGCATTTCATGTTACAGTTACTTTACTAATCATGAGGTTAAATCGTGTTTTTTTTCCTGTTAAAATTTTTCATATGGGTAAAAGGTAGCTACATATTGAAGATACATAAACCGATGAAATACTAACAAATCAATTTAACTGAATGTACATCAACCTATGTTACATGAAACAATGTAAGGAAAAACATTGTACAGGACATATACGTTAACATCATTTTGCAAGACAGTTACCTTCGAAAGGATTTATAGTTTAACGATATTCAAGGATATGTTTATTTCATATCCTGTGTATCGTTTGTATGTTATTTCATAATGCATTCTGGGAGTTCTCCATTTTGCTTTTCCAAAAACTCCAATTCGTAGCTTTTTCCAAATCATTTTCCGTATTCATTCATACGTAGATTTCCCTAGTTGTGCATAGTTCATTTTGGACTGATTGAAACAACAAACTTGCTGACATGGGGCTGTCATGACTTTCCCGGATCAAGATTCAATTTTTTGAGAAATGCATAATTTGATAGTTCTCCTTTTTAACCTGAAGTTTACCCTTGAAACCTAGTTATGCTCCTTTGATTGTTAGGTTGAAGGCCAGAAAAGCGAAATAGTTGAAAGGTGGCCAACTTTGATGCTAACAAAATAAATTATCACTATTTCTTAAGAAGTATTACATGAAATTTTTTTTGATGTTTCCTTTATCCCTACTTATGCCCTTTCGATTTTGCTCAGAAAAAATATATTGATGATCGACAGTTGATAATTCTTAATTTGGCAGTTAAGGATTAATATTGCAATGTTTGGAAGAGAAATTCCCCGTATATGATAAGGGCTCAAAAGGGAAACTATACAACTTTTAATGCACAAACGAAGATCAAACAATGACGGGCGTCAATATCCCTCCAGGATGTCTTGTGTTAAGAGAATAGGACGAGGTGTAAGACGGCTTTCGTTCAAATAAATACTGTAACAATTACCTTTGTGGAGCAAATTTTTGCTATCAATGATTTATTAAAAATTAGACGATGAAACGAAAAGAACAAGTTCTGAAAAACTACTTACCGTAGCTTCACTCCATGTCAGGGTCTGGTAAACTGGCCAAACGCATTTGTCATGATACCTTACCGTTGTAGGAGGACATCGGACGGTGGGCAGGTCTAAAACCCAAATACAATATATTACTTTCGCTTACTCGCAGATAGTATGAGAATATATATGTTTTTGTAAGTTTACATTGGAGTAAATCTACAATGGGATCTTTGTGTTATTTCAGATAACAGATATAAAATAATACGACTTTTCAAAGTTTCAAACATTTCATCTTCATTGACTTACGTCATCATCAGTTTGCCTCGAAAAATCAGTTTAAAATGCCTTGTTGCGGGTTGTATTTATTGTTTGTTATTTATTGAACGGCCAAACAACAAAGCCATATACGACAAAATAACAGTAGTAAAGAAATACTTACACAGCAATATATACCCAAAGAACTGATTATCAATAGGAGTTTCTACTGGGATTTTATCACCCACCACTGTATGATCTTATAGGCTCTTATGGGCGTCCTTCCTCTGATCCCTTCTTTTCTCTTCATAATTTGTTATATTTTGACAGATAAAATGTAGGTTAACATATCAAAATAGCATAAGTCTATGATTAATCACTGGTTGGTTTTTCTTCCATCTCAAATTCAGAATTCGACATGACCAGTATTTATAAAAATACTACCAATATCACCAGATGTAAATTTTTAATTTGATATCTTCCCTGCACAAAAATACTTGCTTCAACAGATGGATATTGTATAATGCACAAAATGATAACAACATTGAAGATAGTGAAGATACATCAATCACTACAGGTTTGGTTCTTTTTTCATCTGTCATTCTATGTACACTATTATTATATTTCAACCCATGTCGATGTATGGGAAGTTGTGTAATGCTAAGGACCTTTATCTGTACGACAATATTGAAAAAAATGATCAGGTTGGCATTGTAAAGAAAACGTATATGAGAGAAACAACACCGCGATCAGCGCCTTAGTATGTATGGGACAAAGTCATCATTATATTTAGTACTTTGGAACTCTTGTCGTTCAGTTATTTTTCAGCAAGCCTTGCTTTTTTATATGGAGGAAATGTAATGATGTTTACAGACAAGGATCTCATTATTAGCTGCTTTACCTGCAGTCACAATAACTTACTTATCATTCAAATCATGAAGTGTCGATTTTACTTGAGAATCAAGCAAGGCAGACTTTTATTTTCATATCCCATTCAGGAACATAGACTGAAAAGATTAAGTCCGCTCTTGTTTCATCCACGATCTCGCATAGTTGAAACCTTTGGATCCAACCTTTACTTTCATACCATTTCTGCCATTGTTAGCAACTGCGTATGTTTGGACGGTAAGAACATAGACTTACGAGGGAAGTCCCGAGCTTGACCTTTACGTTAGATACTATGGAACTAATATACAATATATCAACAAAGGTCTGACTATTGAACAATGAAAAGCAGGTTTTGTTTATTGATAAAAAATACCGAGTTGTTCACAGAATCAATTTCGATTTCGGTGAAACTGACAAAATACAGTTGTTGAATAACACAAGTTTAAACAATGTGTGCACGATGTGTGCATGGCGTGTGTGCACGATGTGTGCACGATAGGATAAATGGACGAAATCAGCAATCGTACATTTATTGGAACATTGTGCCGTTCTTTCTACTAGTGGTTGATATAACTTTTTAATTCCGAATGACTTTTTGATACGTGTGAGATAGGGTTTATTTACTTTCTAAATATATAATAGTACAGTACAACAACAGTGTAAGTATCTTTCCTAATTTAGTCATAAAATTTATAGGTTAGACAGAGGTAGATTCATCAGATACAGAACGAATTGTTATATATACACGTGATAGTGAGTGATTTGTTTACAAAGTGCCACACATGACTGTCCTTACTTTACAGACAATCATTATGTTATGCATTGTGTATGTAAGCATTTTCACCATTTTTGTCTCGTCAATGAATTATTTAAAATCTCATCCCGTCAGAAAGGAAAATTTGATTAAGAAGCAATTAATTAAATGTTCCCTTGAGGGCCATACACCTCTCAAACACGAACAAGGTAAATAGATACATATTGATTCCACATGCTAATCAAAAATATAGCTTTTACCTAAAAGGGTTAACGGTGACTTGTCTTTAAATAACAGTAGATTTAATGGCATTGTCTTGACGTTGTTTCAAAATTATCAGATATACGAAAGTTACGACACATATAGAATTATGAGGCTAGTGCTTCTATCAATCTAGACTATGATTTTTCTTTCTTTCAATTAGGTTTTTCCTCAATCACCCCAAGTCAAAAATTTTGGCCCTTAATTTGGAAATCGAGCACGTCAGACTCTTCCACATCAGCTTTTGTTTTGGTTCGGTTATTCATGTAGTACGGCCTACCAATAACCATGATCATTTAAGAACGTGCCAGACCTGTGGCAAATACCTGGCGACTACCCAAAGCAGGTCTCGAACCCGCGACCAAGCGGTGGAGAGCTAGATATAAAGCCCTGTCTACACAAGGTGTTTCTATCACGATTTTCGCGTCAGATGCTGGCAACTGACAAACAAGCGCGTAAGACAGGGTTCGAGAGATGCAGGTTAATCAGGATGATGGGAAAATTTTACGGTCGTAGTAATGATAAGAAATTGACGTGTTCGATGTTTGTTATCAAGCCTGTGGTTCCGTTGTTTATGTGGGAAACGCGATACTGTTTACTTGGATTATCAAAGATTAAAAAAGGCAGGTGTTGTCGATAAAACAGAACATGCTTACACTCCCGAATTGGATTCCTATGCTCTTTGTACTTTTTAACAATCTCCCTGTAAATCTGTGTTTTTTCATAGCTTGCCTTAGTTTCATGGAATTTATGTTTGAAAATTATGTAAACATTATGTATTGACAGCTTTACAGGTAACTAAATAGTTACTTACCATGTTTCATACAGGAGTACTTTTTTGTTGCTGTTTGAACGCATATCTCGTCAATGTTACAATCGTGCTCCCGGCAACTTCCAGTAATTACCTGTAACAAAAATACAATGCAGCTGTTACGTCCTCCTGAACTCTTCAATACGTCAAGCAGCAAAACAAATTAAATACCAGTAGAGCAACAAGCATAGGCAAACGTTAAGGGAGCTATGAATGTAGTTTATAAAAAGAAACAAATTTAAGACAAATGTAACTTTTTGAAAACATCACGTACATATAACTGTCATCATGCAAATAGATATTACTCTTGCAGATACACCAGATTGCAGATTGTACATTTTGTGAATTGATATTTATGTGGCTGAGGAAGGCATAAAACCCTGATTCGTCAAATTAACACTTTGATAATTAAAACGATTCATCCGGTACCTAAAATTGTTTAAAGAAAACAAATATATAATACATCTGTATAGAACCCTGTTTCCAAGCGAAACAAAGCAATATTTCAGTATAGTTTAAACTCATTGACATGAGTTCCTATGTTAAGGACAATTCTGCAAAGACTCAGATTTCTCAAATATTAAAATTACATTGTATGAAAACAAGGGATATCACCTGTTGAGACACTCCAAGCAATCTATATAATTCTTGCGAAATGATAAAACTGCGTAAATAGTTGCTTCCACCTCGAAGGAATTCTGGTTAATGTCAAAGGGTTTGCAAGTAAGTGACATACAAGAACAAAATGTCCAGAAAGTCTTTATCAATCAAATTGATATTTTACACCGAAGTTTTTTGCTTTATTAAGCAATAGAAAACTTATATTGATAATAAAAAGGTCAAGAAATTGTCGGTGTCGTAAATATAGTTGTAAACCTGGTAAAATACTATATGCAAAATAGTTCTCGGCCAGAGGTCCCGGGTTCGAATAATAAAGAAGGCGAAGAAAAAAAATAATGACCACTCTTATACGATGAACTCCACTTCCACGATATGGTAGTGATTTATCTTAAATGCACGCCTGTTACTCGGTGGCAGTTACCTTTGCTTGGGTAGTCGATATCTATGACAACACAAGTTCAACGCCGTCAAAACAACCCTATAGAAACACACAGGTAAGCCTTTATTGTATGTTCGGTATACGAGTTTTTTTAGCTACTTGTGTGATACATTTCACTGATACTTACTTGTATAAATTATATATAAAGTGCTACATACATACATAAACGGCTGTTTACAATTTTAATTGTGAAATTAGTTCATATTGAGTAGACAAATGGTGTACAGCATACGACTATTAAAACACAAATGAGGATGTTATCTAGATGAATAAGTGAATGGTTTTGTCACAATTGATTAATCTGGTGACTAAAAATATGCTTTACCATCAAATTAGTCCCTGCAAAATATGATGAACAAAAAACACCCGATTTAAGATTAACGAAAATTAATCCCATTCTTTAATTTACAAATGTACATTGGAAATAATAACAAATACACATTTGCCTCTGGAAGGAAGGCTTTGAGTTCTGCTAATTGGCCGAGACATACCAGAGTCTTTAAAAAAGCAACTACTTCCTGCTTAACGTCAAGCATTGTGGTAGTGTAACAACTGATCTGCCCGTTGTCATAAAATTATATTTACATTTTGCTCTGTGGTCACCCATTATGTCTATATTAATCTGGACTGCATTCACAGTATTGTAGATGCAGTTCAGAGAGTGCGCATTAATATTGTTTTCTGTGGTAGGCTAAATACAAATAGTATCGATTACCTGAAGGATCAAGGATTTCAGGCTAGACACATCATGTTCATGAGCCCCCATAAATCTGAAAGTTTGCTTCGGTCCTATAACCGCACAGTTTCGACAACACAGAAAAAGTCACTCGGTGCATCTTTGTCTACCCTGACACTTCCAGTTACCGATCACACAGCGAGAGTTTCGCGATCCCCAGTTACCGATCACGCAGCGACAGTTTCGAGATCCCCACAAGCAGTTTCCTCACAAACCGTAGCATGTGTTTCATCGGAGTCCCTTTCTGCAAGCGATAATCCTCTTCCTTTAAACTCACTTAGACAAAACATGAATGTAAATGTCCGAACCAATACGGCTACACCAAGTTTCCTCGCCGGCTCATCATTTTCAGGCTGTTCGTTCACTTTTAACTCGAAGTGACGTGACGCCGCCATTTTTTCTGAAGAAATGGACCGGAACCGTAGGCCTACGGTTTACACCTGCGTAGTGAAATTTTAATTCTTTGGATTTATTTACTGATATTAAATAGTAATTGTTGAAAGTGTTAAACATATTCATTTCGTCAGCTAATAAAGTTTCAAACTTTATTGTTTTATCAATCTGTCATTGTTTTACTGTTGTTTTTCCACGTCGTCGTCAATATGGCTGTTCCATCAACATCGCAACACTAACGATTGAGCGGGAAATTTGAATTTCAATAATTTCTAAAGATAAAAAAAATAACAAAAATGTTAACATAACCATTGAACGTCTGTCAGATTGCATTTATTGTCAATATGAATGCAATCTGACAGACGTTCAATGGCACAAGTGTATTTAGTGTCATGTACTTGTAAACCAATATAGAGAAAAAATGGAATATCAGTTCATTTCATATTTTCGAGAGAACCGTACGTTTTGTAATCACAGAAATGTATGGCCGTTACATGATATGGAAAAGTTTCTCACAATTAAACTCGTTTATTCGACAAATTTCTCAGCAGTGTGTCGTGAGTGTATTACACGCTACCAGTCTCTGTTAATTTTGAGTTGTCTGTCTGAAAATTCCGACAAATTTCAAATGGCTGAATATCGTCTACGTAATATCATCGTCGGTAGTATCAAATTCATCCAAACGTCCATTTGTAGTCTGGCGTTGCATACTATGGATTGCCTTGATCTTGCCTATTCCTTCTAGGGTGACTGCTACAGTTTTCATCTTGTGATGTCACAGCCAAAAAGGCCCCATTTCAGCGCGGGTTCCGCTTATGCTAATTGATAAGAGTACTGGTGAAATCTGCACACTTTACATGTCATTATTTCGGTATTGAGCTGGTCGATTTTGATGCTGTTTACAATCATTTTAATTTTGCATTATATAGAATAATAATATTTCCATTTCTTGGTAAGAAATCATTCTTTCTAACGTCCTCGCCACAACCAGGATAACATGAGAACAAATATGGAAATAGAGCAGAGTGGAATGAAAAGAAACATTCAAGATCCAAAGTGTTGGAATGGGGACAGCAGGGCCATTCCGATCTCTTCAACATTCCATTGGAAATGGAAGAAAAACAGCGATTGTGCAGGGGTACACAACAATACAAGATGTCACATTGGTTGGGTCTTTGATGTCTGGCGAAACTAACCCGAAGCTGCATTGGAATCCCCATAATTAGTCTCCTCAGACAACATAGAGTACTAATGTATGCGAGATCAGTTTATGTCTTAAGTGCGTATTCGGGAAGTCATGATACTGTATGTTCTTGTGATCCCATCGGAGTTTTCCAAGCCTCCTCCTAAGCTTCAAAATGACTCCCCTAGCATCACTAATGAGTCCAAAAAGTACTGAAAAACTGCATTTCACACCACTGCTTGGTATTAAAAGTGATAGGTGCTATTCACTTTTGTCTCTGGTACAATCATTTTGTAAGCCTCCGCGTGTGATACTGCAAACTGAATCCAACATTACAGTGCTATCACGCTGTATTATACTTTCAAAGACAACACGCTATTCTTAAACATTTGCAAACGATGTTTCAAAATAAAAAAGAAAGTTGTTTTTTTAATAATCTTAGTTATTTACCTTTGGTAGCTGGGGTCTTGTCTATAGTTATATATTTCGTCTAGAGTAGCTACCCATATATCAGCAATATCAGGAAAGCTAGCGTGCATACGACATTTCTTGTTACGTTTTCCATATGTGAAAGTTTTACAAAGTTTGATATTCCAGCATAATTCCATACACTGATGAATGGTTGGCAAATATGTTGATAGTAGTTGTTTTTCCCATGGTGCTTTAGCCCCATCAAGAGGTACCGCAGTCATCGCCTGCTGATCAGCACATATCCCCAAAGAAAACAACAAAGCATATGACAATACACTCCACGCTGTTTTATATCTCTCCATGAAGTTAAGATTCACTAATTCAATCAACGTGTACATCCATCAAGTGAGCAAACGTTCGGATAATTGATACAGAAGCGAGGTGAAAGTCATGAAATTTGATCACGCATGCGTACAAAATTCCAAAAATCGTTAATGCACACCGCATCGAGTGGTTAACAAACATGCTGTTTCTAATATACACCCTGTCTTCATAGAATGAAGCTACGGTTTCAGTAAAATTAAAGATGGTAATAAAACAAAAGCGGGTAACTTTTGTAGATTAAGCATCGCGTTTAAGATACATACTGAAAAGAACCTTTTAATACAAATTTAGAATTAAATCTAGTAGAGAAAAATAAAGAGTTAAACATGCAGTTTTTTGTCCTTAGGACTCGTAGGTGATTCTTATATCTTAAAAACCTTTGATGCGACTAAGAGGAAACACATCCAGTGATCTCGTTGGGAGGTGTACTTGGCCCATATTTCAATAAGTTCGTAATGTTCATGTCACTAATAATTTCATTAGAATGACTTAAAATATGGCAAACAGGTAACGGTAAACCTCGGGGACTAAAAATCCACCAGCAATGTTTACTTCTTAGAATTTAGAAATAAGATATGTTTTAAAGTTTAAGGTCTGATTCGGGTAGAAAACATAATACCATATTTCACATAATCTTACCTACGCGTTCTTAATTTAGGTATCAATGAAATACTCATGGTAAACAGTAGCTATTGCTTTGCAGTTTACTTCTGTTCAATCGTATTATTTAACAGCTATTTAATACAAAAAGAACGACATACAATTCTTTTGAAATATTTGGTCTGTCATAACATATGTACGAGATATTTTAGTTTATTGTATGTAAATGCATAAGCATGGAGATTTTAACAAAGGATTATTTAGTAAGGTAAAAGTGAAAATTATTTCAAAATGTTCAAATTGTCAACATAAACGTTTCTCAAAAGAATTTTTATCAGGCTCAATTCGTTCTCGTTAACAACAATGTATGGAGCATTTAAAGTGAGTTCCGAGTAGTCAAAACGACACGATGCAAAGACTAATTATACGATCTTAGGACACCTGTTGCGATCACCTTAATTGGGGAAGTATTACGTGATTTACGGTATCTGAAGGGCAATTTGTGAAGGAAAGTTATGTGGAAATATGAAACCGCGAGCAAGAGATACCGTAAATATCAATATCTTAATTTTTTTCTTTTCTTTTTTGTCAGCTAAGGCATATCGAATGGATAATTGTTACTGAAATAATTTGCAAACGGTTTTAACATATCTCGTATATGATTGTTATGTATTATCCCAGGTGATTTAAACATCAATCATGTATAGAAATACTCAATGGTAACGCAGTTGAATGCCATAGATAGCATCAAAGCACATGCAATTAAATAAATGGAGATCGGCATAAGTGAAGCATAAAATATTCATCGAACAGTGTCAGTTATAAGGATGTTTTTATTTGATTTTATATAGTTAAATGTACACAGGTCAGCTAAGCGTAAACTCTTTTTTAGTTTCTCTTCATAGTTTGAAATAGAAATATTTCAGTGTCTGAACAAGAGATCTTACAGGGGTTTTGTCGCACGCTATCGTTTGATCTTTATTTGTTTGCGGTATGATTTCGATTTCTCCATTGTAAATTTTCTATTTCAAGAGAGCAACATTTCATCCCCACCTATGTTTTTTACATGTCGCAATGGATTCAATATGCAAGGGCCTATTATCAATATCAGTGTTTTCATGCAAGATGTCGTCAGCTGGGAAAAAAACAGGGTTTCGAGAGATGCAAGTTGTTGAAAGTTTTACGGTCACGAAAATGATCTCGATTCGAAATAGTCTGTTGATTTAATTGCTGATTTCCTTATTTGGGAACATAGTCCGATTTATTTTCTTGTACAGTAAAAAATATATAACGGACATGCTTATAGTGGATGTATGGCTATAACGTAGCGTAAATGTTTTCAAACTGTCAAAAAACAAAACCAAAAACATTCGTGAATATCTCACCAAGTTTGCAAGAAGTAGCATGTACATATAATATTATGTTAAAATGGAACAGATAAAATTGTGTCTTCAATCGTATTTTTATTTCTATTTCTGTTCATGCGTTTTTCCTAAAAAAAAAGTGTAAAACAAGCTATGTATATAATGAACTGATTCTAGTGGTTTCTTATTTACGGGTTTTACTTTATTTACAAACATATACATTATAGGTGTCGTCGATGAAGCAGAAAACGCTTACCATTTTGGAACAATAGGCCTTATTTTCCTTATAATTTTCAAAAGTCACGGCTAGTGTACCTTTTGTTCATATTTTATATTTGATTTATTATTTATTATTGTATTTGAGTTTGAATTATGATTCCATTGCCAAATTGGTTCTTCGTTGTTATTACCAAATCTAGTAAACAATGGGGGACATTTTTGTAAATCAGTATTGGTTGAACCTATTAACGTAATGTGGTGTGATTCTGTACTGTAGCGATCTCTTGCCTTCTATCTACTAAACTCTATAGACAGTCCGGTCAACGTGACTAAATTGCAAAAATCAAACCTTTGCAAACAAAACTAACCACCATTCTTGATAATATAAAATCTTGGTTACAGTTATTTTGATACTGTTCACTCAAGAAATCAATGTTGTTTACCCAAAAAGTGAAATTAAAATTATGTGGTTTTTAAGAAACTCCACGGAGCTTTTGATCAATGTTCTTCTAAGAAGGATTTTGTTTATAAGAAAATTAGATTTTTATGAGCTTCCTTTTCTGAGAAAGATGATCTACTGTAAAATGTATAATTGTAGACTTTACTGAAACTTATTTCATTAAAATATATCCAAATAAAAAATAAACGGAGGACGAGGTTATTAAAAGTGATCGAGTTATTTCATCGACAATATCTTAGTATATAATCTTCCAACAGACAATTAGCATAACTTTGGGAACTAGCTGTACCTCTCTGTTGGCAACTGATCTCTTTTATCCTGACAATCCAGGCATTCCTCCAGAAGAAGGATTTTTTTACTCTGTATCCCCTACTGGGCCTCGCCCTTCTTGCCCATCAGGGCAGAGATCCATCGTTCATACAAAATTATCGAGAGCGAGTATCGTTATTGCAAGCATCTTTGAAAATGGCAAAAACACTTCTTGTTTAGCATAAAAATCATGAGGTCGATCGGGTATTTTTGCAGGCCTAACTAGAATGACAGGTCACAGAGCTTACATACCTGGCAGAGGTGAAGTCACATTAATGCATATCAATATACAGTTTTGCACACTGAATGATAGTTTTAGCTACTGCTTAGTGTAACCCCTTCGCATGGCAGGATCATGTTGAATCCTCTTCTAATGACTAGCCCAATATTTGGTGATGGTAGGCCAAAAAAGGCTGACAAGGCTATCTTGGATTTGACAATTAAAACCGAATCATGTACAATAAAAAAATCCAACTCTTTAAGAAACAAATTCAGATTAAAACGGTTGTTGGCGCCGTAACGGTTGTTAGCGCCTTAGAGTGTCTTGTATCTCTTGATGTCAGTTTGTTTTAATTTAGCAATGCGATAATTGGATTTGTCAGAAGGTTTCATCTATTATTAACAAGATATTGATTAAAACCTAGTATAACTAACATATTTTTATACTCTGTCATATGCACGCGAAAACATGAACGTTACAATGGTGTGTAAAACAGTTCGGACTCTATTATTTCTTTGGTTGGTACTTGTTTCCGCAATATATGCTGACCATGGGCAGCTATCACAGGTATTCTTCAAAGGGCCATATCCACCAATGTATAGAAGCGCAGTAGGAATTAAGTTGCCTAGCGTGTATCAGTGTATGGAACTATGTTTAACATTAAAGCTCTGTCAATCATTTGTTAATCTCTCGAGCAACAAGTGCGTCCTTTTTGTGGAGGATCCCGCTTTAGTAGGCATTACTAGATACGACGCAGGGGGTGTTATGTTGGCAAAATCATTTCTACCGCCGGTAAGTAATTCAGCATTGATTCTCCAGATGTGCATCAAAAATATTTTCTAAACGACACGGGGACAGTTTTTATTGTAATTAAATGTTATTTTTTTAATCTCCATGAATCCTCATTATTTTGTTTAAAATCAATCTCTAATCAACGAGAATATATATGTTCTTCAACAATGCGTACTTAAGAATAACATGACAATTATAGCAGTACAAATAACAAGATTTGATACAAATCTTCGGCGTCTGTCTCTATAGCATGTCCACTTTATCAATTGTCAGTTTAAAACGATAATAAATTTGATGTCTGAATATCTCCATCAAAACATAAAAGTGTAAAGAAGCGGTTTCTGTTCTTCTAAAGTTTGAGGTAGGCAGGTTGTAGTTAAAATGCTGCAAAATCTTTTCTTTTTCTTTTCTTTAACATTTATCCCAAATGCACAGGAGCCCAGTAAAATTATTTTCTATCTATATTTATCTTATGATTGCGCCAGCTGTCAGAGGTGTCAGTAAATTTCATCACTGGGCAGATGAAAATTCTTCGAATTTTCCTAATCAAAAACAGAATGTACGCACTTTCATCAATTCCGTACATTACACGACGATATAGTATTACTCTAAAGGAGGATATCGTCCCGCTGGTACCACTACTAAATTTCGTACATATCTTGCTATTCCAAAAGCTTTAAAATGTGAATTATTTAAATTATTAATATTTTACAAATGTCTCAAAATCGTATCTCGATACAAATAAAAGCATCTGCGTTTATGTTACATATGTCAAGATTTCACTGTATGCTAATTGTATTAAAGATCGTCGGTATACCAAGGACCGAATGTTTCTAAATTTAGAACAAACGGACTGTTTAGACTTCATGTTTTTAAATTTGGAATAACTTGACCATATGGACCCTTGGATGATTATTTGTGATATTCAAAAACAAGCATTTATTTACTGAAAGATCTTTAGATGTTTGTACTCTGCCGTGAATATATAAACTTTGATTTTGTTGATTATGTATTTGTCTGAATGTTTGATTTTAAGATAGGGCTTTCCATAAAATACAAGGGAACAATCCAATCATCAGTTCATAGGTAACTTGAAAATTATTGAAAGCCTATCAGAAGAAGAAATTCCGTAAGAAACTGGTCTTTAGAAATAGTCATAATAGTGACTTAACATGCAAGACAAAGAAAATATTGTTTGGGACAGAACAATGTCCTTACATCTTGGCGTTTTACGCGAGCATCAAAGCATCAAAAATCGAAATTTTAAGAAAGTTCTGGTACAAAAGGTTGTTGTTCGTGCCAGAAGAATCATTATCAAAACTCGCCAAGTAAATATTAATCAATCCAAATAAGCGTTATCAGGCTCCTAAACGAGAACATGGTAACCTTTAAATATACTAGGGGGTATAAAACACTTCCTACTGCACAGAATAATGCCCAATCGTATCAATATGACGAACGTAATCTCTCGAAACTCTGTGGTGATTGTTAGTTACCGAAATCATGTATGAACATAGTGATATCGGGGACAAGGTCATGACTGTCGAATACAGAGACATATTAACATTATTTGGGGATGCAGGGCTATTGTTTCCCAGAAATAGGGAAGTCACAATAGGGAAATTGAAATAATAACGTTTATCATATAGCTTGTTTTAAATCATTCCTTGCTGGTTACATTGAAAAACAAAATATATCGAAGAAAGCGACGTAGAAGACGTTGTCGTGTCTTCGATTTCGCAAGGCCATGATGATCTTTTTGATAGATTCTACGATGAATTCAGCCATAGTACGAAAACAAATACAAGTCAGCAAACACAGGAGGTTTATTCCTATAGGTAAAAACGATATGCATTTTTTATTTAGGAAGTCGGGCCATATTGGAATGATTAGAAAGGAGAAATTAAATAAGGCCTCTGGGGTAGCGTTTATCCTACAGTCATACAAATATTAAACTGCCTTGCTCCGAATTTAAAGTAGGTACAATACACTGTGGCTAGTCTTCCACAAATCATTTCATTAATATTTCCGCAAAAAAAAAAAATTACCAAATTGAGGTTTTGGTCCCACGTCGGTATTTCCTTGCGGTTTCCATTGTGACTTTTGTACATTGTCCTTGAAATTATTTTTTCGCAGGTAATTACCGGTGTTTGTCAGAATCACGACTGTAAAATTGACGAGGCATGCGTTCAAACCGCAACAAAATACTCCTGCGTCAAGCATGGTAAGTAACTAACTTCAAGCTTCAACATCAAACATCTGTATAGCACAGGTATTGGAGGTAATTGACCAAACTTTATTCCAAATAGCATATTTCAAGTGCAGAATGGAACAACTTTTCAATCCCCTTTGGTACACTTTTTGCGCTTAAAAAACAGCATTTTTAAATGCTGTCCCTATCAGTAGAGACTGTTCACGTTGATGACTTGCCACCGGTCTAAGCATATGGATACCATCGAATGACAATTAAAGCTATGTCTGAATTGAATTTAAATTTTGGCGGATTAACACCAGTTTATTTTTTTTTCAAATCGGAGACAGTATGTATGAATCTTTAGGTCACTTGAACTGACGTATGGCGATCGTTTTTTTCCGTGTGTGAACACGATACTTTAAGTAAATATAAACTGATTTTGATGCCACTTTGCATGCAGCCTTTTACCAATATAATATCAGCGCAATTACATTACAATTACCATTGGGTTATGTGAATAATTATGTCAATAAATATGAACATATCTTGATGACAACTTGTATACAGCCTTACATCAATAGGATCTTAGAAGAGTCAATAAAAGAACCCATTCTGTCTTGCAGAATTATAACCCTATGCAGGTTTATTAATAAGAATAATATGCAATATTTATATAACGTTATATACCTTAAAAAGATCAACTCTAAAGCGCTTTACAAGCCATGTTTTAACAACTTTTCTCTACTATTTGAAATATACATCACATATATATCTACGATAATACAAATAAGTATTGGGAAATTTTGAGTCAAATACTAGCGCAAACTGATTAAAACAGTTAAAACAATATGACACATCAAATGCACGTTTGAAGAGATGCGTTTTCAGTATGGAATCAAATACTGTGAGTGAGTCACATTTACGCAAGTGGCAAAGTAGGTCATTCCACAACTAATTAGGGAAAATATTGCTGATTCTTTAAAATTCCGTTTATGTGAGAATGAACATGGACAGTGACATTATGATACATTTAGCGGATGTAATGTCTCGTTTGAAAATATAACGATAATAATATTTTACGGGAACCATTAGGTGTCCATTACGTCTTCCTCGAGTTTGATAGCAAGATCTTCCAACAGACTATTGGTATACTAGCCATGCACCTTTGCTGGCCAACTTGCTTTTGTATTCATACGAGGTTGAATTTATCGAAAACCACTTTCAGATATATTGAATACATTGAAATCAAGGACACGGCAAACTCTTCCACATCAACCGCTTATCTCGAACTTTTCACACAACGAAACCAACGTAGACAGCTTATCACGAAACTGTATTGAAACATGCTTATTTCAATATCCCTACTGTGATAATTACGGGGAAATTTTACGGTCGTCATAGTGATCTCACTGAGAAATATTCTATTTCTTTGTGTAAAGTGAAGCTGGGCATGTTTGCTGCTTGTTAGATTGGTTCCGTTGTTGAATTCCTTGTTCTCATTTGAGAACTAGATAATACTTTCTTTGATTGACCAAGATTTACATGGAATCTTTAAAATTCTACTCATCCTTAATGCTTGAATAGGTTTCAATCAAATATTGTTTGAAACATCATTAAGAGTGCGCAACTGATTTTTCAAATTCACTAAGTTGTTTCAACCCCTAGGTACTTAGTGGTGGGACACGAAGCGGGGAAATTAGACAATATTTTGTTTTAGAACATTACTAAATTACAGAATCTGACCACATGGGTACATTTTACATGGTTTACGTGCCAGAATATACGCTTGTTAAAATTAAACCCGCGCTATTCTTATTTTCCTCCTTCCTATGAAATAAGTGACTGTTGAGTAAAGATGGATTGAAATAAATATTTCTAGGATATATTAACCAATAAAAAGGATATGAACCTACTTTCTGTACACATGCTTGTTGCAAGATGCTTTTTGGTAGTTGAAATAGAACCATTGGTTCTCAAAACACCAGTTTTTTTTTTACTTTAATTTCCGTGATATATTTCCGTAATAACAGATACAAAACACAGTATACCAAATTTGGACAACATATATCATTCCTACAGAAGTGAGTTTTAAAGAAATTGCTTCTTTATCGTTTATGAAGACCTGTTAGTACCGAGAACCACATTAGCTGGTCCTTTGGTCTAAGTATTGTAATAATTCACCTGTGCGCAATATAGCTGAATGAAATCGGATAATACACTTAGAAGTTGTATTTGTTTTATCAGAGATGTCCACTGTCCGATGTCCATCGAAAGCGTTTCAGTTTCGTGACACATGTGTCTGGTTAGTGAATCAGAATATGACAAGGAATGCTGCTGAGGTAAGATAATTACAGAATTATTATTCAAATCTCCAATGTATCGAACTGCGATAAATTAACATTATGCTGTAAAATGTTATTCATAGATCTTATCATAACTATTGGTTTCTTTCTGGGAAATGAAATATACATGCAATGCTATAAAAAAAGTCCCAAAGGCTTCCCACGTGGTTTAACGTGTATTGTGCAACACATGTTGTTCTTGTATGCGGCAAGAATATATTCTAATTTACAGGGTTTCCAGAGGGACATGCAAAAAACTTTTAACTTTGAATAAAAGGCCGGTGAATAAATAATTACTAGCTTATTCATGAGATTTGATTCTCTCAGCGACGGTAATTTTCAACGCAATATTATTTCATGATTTATATTCTACTTGGAAATCGATGCACATAATTTATTAATATATGTCTATTCTTATGCAATGTCATTATAAACTGTATATGTGAATGGTTCGATGTTGGTCTTTTACAAATTGGTGTCGTGACTAGGATGTTGGCTTCATGGAAATTTTGTCAAATTATTAAATTTTAAAATGGATAGGTTGTTTAACAGTCTTAAGGATAGGTTAAAAGGAGGAAAGAGTTTCGAATAGAGCAGAATTTGCCATAGTATGTCTGTACCAAAACCCCCACCAAATTATCTACTGGCTTGTAGGCCTAGTATAGAAGTTTCAGGCCACGATGAAGAGTTAGGAAAGGATATTCCCTCCACTGAATTACCAATGGTTCCGGTTAGAGTTTACAGAAGGCAACTGTTAGAATTAACTCTGCTTTGGGATATAATGCCCATTAAAATAACCTTGGACGAAAACATGATACAGAGAACAGGATTATAGCACATTACACTCACAGTCTGTATCTCACTGACCATAAACTTGACGGCCCAATTTAGATTTGATTATACCTGAAACACCTAGGGAGTCCACTAACGATATGTAAAGGTCATGGGAAGACCCTGAGAGAGTGGTAGTAAAGGGCATGTGGAAGTCACTGGAGAGCCACTACTTCAGCCCCTCCCCGTGCCAATCATGACTGTCTATATGGTCAGGAAAATTTCAGTAGTGAGTCTGTTGCCCCTGAGTATGAGCAATAAGGTATTTCCTCTTCTCACAGGGATATGATTGAGGAGTTTCAATGCCAAGAGTAACTACACCTCCACGCGGGGTCACCTTAGTGGACATAAGGAGATAGTGGACGGTACTTTAATTATTTCCTCACTAGCACCTAGAACATATAGTCAGGGAGGGATGGGTAGGTCTGCTCCCACACCCCCTCACATGATCACCACCGATATACTAGACTCTAGAGCAGTTGCGGATAGTCCATGGATCAATAACGCACATGTAGGGGAACAAAGGATTGATAGGAATGGCATAAAGGAAGAAGCCCAGTCAAGAATATATCCTTTCAAACTGGTAACCCACCAGGAGTAGTACCTTCCCCTCCCCGTTATTCTTGTAACACTTATATGCAAATACATGGTACAGCGGTTCAACCTAGGACTGGGTATTTTCGGAGTCCAGAAAGGAGGAATGGTGCCTCTTCTTCCTAGAGATGATGATTACTTTGAAGAATTCCAGGATTAAGTGTTGATTATCTAAAATAGAAAAACGAATTTAAGTGTTCAGGTATTTTATGTTAATTTAATTTCAATTTATTTTCAACTTTTGAAAAAGTACGGAAATTCAGATCAGCAGCTTTATCATTATCCAATAGAAATATGGAAACCTGAATGTAAGATAATGGAATAGTCTGAACTGTCTATATTTTCATTTCAGGGATTACATTATATGTACCGGATACTTTACCAACAGAATTTTTTCTGTTTTTTTTTTTTCATCTCTGCTCATACCTTGTTTATACGATGTGTTTTTATGTTGTCCGACTTTGTTTGCGTTTATTTTTTAAGTTATTTGTTGCACATGACTTCAAACTTAAGATTTATTCGTACTATTTCTGAATTTTGTTAAAAGTTTTCTTTTAAAGTTTTGCGGTAGTTTGAAATGTTTGTTTCAATTTAAACGTCTCCACATAGCAACTAAGGCAGTTCACTTTTTATATACGCCGATGCTAATGGTGCTGGGAGATAATAACTTGAATTGCGTGGTTTATTATCAATTTTAAAGTTACTGAGGTATTCTTATTTTTTATATACATATTACATTGTCGTTTTATCGTTTTGTTAGTACTTTCATGTAGCCTTGATTGAGACATATTGGGGTTGTTTTCGCTTTTCCCTTTGTGTTAAGGCTAAGGTTCACTTTCGGTCCTTTCGAAGAAGGGAGGTGTGTAATGGGATTGGCTTTCACGTCTATGTTTTAACTCTAAATTAGTTTCCATCTGTATCTCTCGTTGTTGAACCGTTGTTGACTATGCAAATTATAGTTACGGGTCGGGTCGTTTTTTATTGCCTAGGATGTTTCATTATCTGTGATAGACAACACTTCGAAAGTTTTCTCCGTGTGTTAAACAGAAGAAGTACATGTTGTTTGGTTTAGAGATACTTTTCAGTCAGGTGCATTCGATCCAGCCCTTTGATTGGACATGGGTAAACAATGGTACGTGTAGGGTACATAACACGGTGTTTGCAGGTACGTTCGCCGTTATTCCGATTGAATTCTTGAGCCAACGGGCACATATTTTCTTCTCTTTTTGGGTCAGGGGATTAATCTATAGGGAATGATTGGGTTTTAGTGGTATGAGGGTCGAGGTTGTCTCAAATGTTGCTTTTGTGCTGAGTGTCTACCCATTTGTTGTTGCCGCTTTTGTGCTGAGTGTCTACCCATTTGTTGTTGCCGCTGCGGTAGGTGTCTATTCTATTGTTGTTTCTCTTCTCGGTCATTTCTTGTTATTGGTAATAAATATATGTTAACTGTTTATATTTCTTTATTTATAATTTCTCCGATCCAATATTTCAACAACAACTCATTTCTAGCCTTGGTACCGAACACAATACGCGAAGAGGATGCACACATGAGTACATCCCTCCCGTTACACTAGGACTGATTTATGGTAGGAAGTGGTATCATTGTATTATTGGATTATAATGTCAGGATGCTTCAAAAATCACCCATCATAGACTGCTATATATATATACATACTTTTTCAGAAGTCTTCGTGTAAACCTTTCTTTTGTTCATATTTTGCCTGATCTTTATTGAATTTGAATTAGTATTAAGATTATGTTGTCATGCTAGTATTTTCTTGAGATTTAATAGATCAGCTAGTACATATAACACCCCTTCAATCTGTATGTACATGTGGTTTTTCATTGGCTTGTTTTGGATAAATTCGTTTTTAACAGCAATGTCAAAATTATCTCATTTTATATAACAAAGATATACACATTTGTATGCTATTATTGTGTACCTCAATATAGTATTTGTTTCAGATTCAATGTTCAACTAAATACATGATGTCATCATGAAAAAAATGTTGTTCACAACAAAAGACAACAAGATGAACTGTTTTCTATACTTTGTATATTGATAGCTGAATTTTATACAGTGGTTCTTTCCAATTTGACAATTTCATTTGATGATTTTTTTCAAAAGATTATGTATAGCACCCTATTTATGTTAGTCATCTCTTATTATAGCATTTAAACTTACTCTAATCTTTGTAGCTTTTTGATTTGCTCACCATCAGAATAGTTATTTCAGAATTTTTATATGAATTGAAAAGGGAAATAGTTCAGTATCCAACATTTTGTAAGACAACAAATTGTAAATAACTTAGTCTAATATGACTTTCAATGGCCATAATGTTATCAGCATAGAAATAACCACTGCACAACAAATAACAAAGGGGAATCTAACCAACCTTGAAGTTTGAGAATGACGCCTACATTGCGTCTCCTGAAAAAAGCAACAACAATCTATAACTGTTAAATTCAAGATGGCCGCATGTCAGTACTTTTTTTCTATTTGTCCCAAAAATAATCAATGTTCAAATAAGGAGCAAGGGAAACCGTCATATTAATTTTGACAATAATTCACCCTGCACGTCGTAAAATAAACTGTAACGTCCAAATGCGAGATGGTTGTATATCGACCATCTTCGTCTGATCAGTTCCCAAAGGAAGGCAAAACTAGAATGTTCTAGGATACAGGAATACATCAGACATGGTGATAACAATTCTTTATTCAAATCTTAAAAATCAACATCGCCAAAATTAACAACACAACCAGGGGAAATGGGAAAATCATATGTGTTTCATTTCCAATCAGTCTCAAATTGGACAATGCAGTAACAGGGACTAAGGAATCATTCCATTACTTTTTTTTAGAAATGAGGATAAACCAACTCATCAAGTAAGATCTAAATTAATAAAGTAACAAATTGGATTGAAAGTAAATTTTATTGGAAGTAATTTCATTTTTAGATACAGTATTTGGCGTAAGTTAAAGACATTACACAAAAAAAATTTTGTTGACATGACAAGTTTCTTTTGTGTGTTTCCTTTCTTATTATTGACATTTTGTACTTTGTTTTAACAGAATGGTGTTTGCAGTGACGGTTCGACGCTTGCGGAAATATCATCATATGAGTACAATGAGATAGTGAAATATCTCGTCAGGATCCGATGTCAACAGAGTAAGTTATTTTACTTATCTTTTTGGCACTTCTTACTAACATAGTTTGATATGAATTTAACAACATCAGAAATCGCCTTGGGATAAGTTCATACATACTACGCGGGATGATTGGTAAGTTGTGAGACTTACATTGAAGAAGTTAAGCAGAGATGTCATTTTTCATACTTCTATTTCCTGACTATTTAAGGAGGCTGTGCACCCGAAGACCGGTGCAATTTGGTCAGTTTATGTCGACAAGGTAGCAAGTTGATGTAAGCATTGCTAGTGATTTGCAAAATGGACAAAATCGCTGAACAGTGATTCAATATATATATAAGAAAGGTCTAGCACCTGAAAAAATTCATGCTGATATAATAGCAACACCGGGGAGTTTTGCCCTTTCATATACATCATTCGAAAAGGTGGCAGGTGGAATTTAAGAAAGCTCTTAGGTCGTTGGGTACGAAGACTTCAGACTTTTTTGCTGTTAAATCTGTCACTAAGGTGATGTTAATTTGTCTTTTAAACACTGTTTTTATGCGAAGCTTTAATTTCTACACATAGCCAGCTTTGCTTGTCCGGAAATTTTCTGGACTGGTCTCGAGTACTCGAGCAAACATTTGGGGTTGGTCTGGCACTCATCAGGAAAGATCCTAAAGTCTACAGACTACCATGATTTCCGAACATTTCCTTCGATTAACAACCGAAGTATGTGTCTTGGGCTGTACCAGGAAATTGGCAAAAATGGAAACTGGGCTACACTGGACTGTAACAGCGAAGGAATGGTAATTTGTCAGCATATGTAAGTATTACATTGCAAGGTTTTCCTCGATCCATTGTGAGTGCAACTGTACCACAATACATCACTGTATACTCTAATTTCCCCTTTTGCATAAGAAATGATTTTAAACAGTTTAAAATTCGCACGTATATCCCCTTCTGCATCACAACTTTAAGGACAGAGATCAACTATTTATGAAAATCTGGTTCTCCTACCTATTGGACTTTCTCTGATGAAATTAAATTTGCATACAATTTGATAAAAACACCATAATCTAAACTGAAGGAGAATTTTAAAGAGTTTCTTCTCCACTTAAGGCCCCTCTCAGCTATTGAGTGGATGGGAGACCGACACATATACAGAAATTTCCCCTTGACGATGCTTCTGGCCATATTTCCTCTTTCAAAAGAAGAAAGTTTTTAACGAATAAAAAAAGGGTCGCCAAGACCCGACATTAACACAAAATTGCTTCCACTTTCCTTAACGATGCGTTTTGTCCAGTTTGGACAAAATCATATCAATTTTATACAAGGATTGTAAAGAATTTGTAGAAAAATTACATCCATAAATAATAAATAAATTCAAGGAATTCGTTCTATATCTTCTAAAGAGGCCCACTCCTCAAGCTCAGGGGCCTAGATCTTCCGTTTTTATTTAATTCAAACCCCATTAGCCAAGGAGTCTTCAACCAAATTTACACAAATAGATACTATTATTTCAACAAAAGAAGGGGAAAATTCCTCTTTCGTGCCCCTTAAAACCCCTTGACCAAAATATCTTTAATGTCTATTAGCGGTATACAGAGAGTTGACGAATGAATGTCACGCTCTGCCATAAGCTCAGTTGTTCCTCCGGGCAGGAATTAATATTTCAACTAACGACTTATATGTATGCAGGCAAAAGTATGTGAATTTGGTTGGGGATGTTTAGATGGATTTCAGTACAGTTTGATAGTCTTTAGGTGAAGAGTAGTTTGCTGTATGCCAAAAGGCCTCTATTACACACACTTTTACAGAAGTGATTTATTGCTAATGTTATCATTTTACATAATAATGTTTATGTCATATTTTCACGTTGTACCAAATAAGCACAAACTGTGTTTTTAAACAAATTCTAGCCTTCTGACCTTGAACATTGGTTAAGGCCATTTCTTTGCACAAATGTTGTCAAGCTTCGTGCTAGAGATTTACTGGCCACATATGTTTATATGGTTTTGGTTGATCAAAACAGAAGTCGTTTACAGGTATTCGACCTCTGCAGTCTGGAGCATGGGTCAAAGTCATTTGTTCATGCAGATTTGCAGGGGTTTCAGCCAGAACTCTCGCTTCTACGCCTTCTGGTCATTCAGAAGAATACTTTTCAAGACTTTAACAAAATTTACCCCTGTGATCTTGAATAAGCGTCTTGAGCATTCTTTTTGCAAACGTCGTCCAGATTTATACCAGCAACCGTCAAACCAAAAATCGCATTTCGCCTGTTGTTAATTGAAATGTTGATACTGTTCAGACAGACGGACGCCGCGACAAGTCTTTTGGGCCAATAGAGACGATAATGTTTCATTAGTCGTGTTTAGATTTTTATTCAAAAGGAAACGTTGGCAGGTAAAGTCATAGGGATTAAAATACAACCTCTATTTCATTGTTATTTGGATCTTTCATGACTACTGCGGTTCAAATAAATCCATCTGTTTATTAGGCAAGGTATTCCCTTGATTATTTATATATCATATTGAGAATGTTTCTTCTAAAAATGAATTTAGTATATAATAATAAGTTCCCTGTGTGTCTTTAATGCAGTTATTACCCTTTCTTTTTTGTTACAACATAGTTCATATCGCTACAATGTACCTGACACTTTTCACTAAAATCTTTATACAAGAGCATGTATCGGTAAGCTTGCAGCAGTAATCATAATCCGAGAATTGATCACTGTATTAACATTATTTAAGTATTCTAGATGCATATACATGTTTGTCTATTGTACTTACGATACTGAAGATGCAACATCATTCCTATCAATGGGTGCGTTACATTGTGGATTTCAACGCACTCGTTATTTCTTTTTCAGTGCCCCCGACCACTGGGTATGATCTTGCAGGACTTTGACACATTTGATGATTCAGCGACATAATGAAATCCCGATCGAAGTGTATTATTGAAATAGATTTCAAGAGAAGAACATTTGTAATAATGACACTGGAGACATTTTTAGCCCAGCATCAGCAAATTCCTTCAGGATAAGAGCGATTTTAAAGAATTTTCTACTTTCACCTATTGAGGTCCGCTGGTCATGCGCAAGGTGGGCGAGACACAATATTTATAAAAATATCTATATATTAAATATACCTATTTAGGACACAATCAAGGCATCCTTCAACAGAACAATTTTTGAAAAATGTACTCATTTCTTCACTTGAGGCCGGGCGCTCTAGTCTGAGCTGAGGGGGCGCGATCCACAGTTTATACAAAATTGCCTTCACTCTATGATGCTTCAGACCGAATTTGGGTAAAATTCCTGCATAAGAAGTAGGATGATTATGACGCGTTTTGGTCGAAATCCGCCTGTTTTTCTTATTTTTTTTTTATTGTCTATAACTGATAGTGGTATTAAGGACCAATTGACGGACGATGTGGTATGGCATCAACTCACCAGTCCTTTAGAACAGTTGAGCTTAGAAGCTTATTTCGCATATATGAAATGTACAACATATTAGAAACAAGGGACTATTCCCTATACACGGGATTTATTACTGTGAGATTGAAAGACAAAGTACCATATTTTATGCTATATTTTAACTAAGCTGGCTTATTTTCACATCTGCAAGAGAAACTCTCTGCATTAATTAACTTTCACGTCTACCATATTTAACAAAACTTAGTCAGATAGCCGATTTCGACAGCGATTATCGTAGAATAAAGTTGTATTGTTTTACTGAATAATAACTTAGATTCTCAACTTTAAGATTAAGTTAAGCATCACTTTACATTACGTGTCACTAGTTTTGCTTGTGACAGCAGACAGTGTAATTTTTTGTGTATTCGTTCATCCTCTTTTTAACATTTTTAACATAATTAAATAACATGAATTATAATTACAATTATATATGTGTTTCCAACATTTCAATATGAACAAGAGTGCAGTGGACACAATATACGCCGCCACAAAATATAAAGCTCATGATTGGTCCTTTTAACATGTCTGTATACATAAGCTCAAAATGAAGTCTGTGAGACCAGTTAGCTTAGCTGGAGAGACAAGGACCTGAGATCATAAATGGTATGAATCTTACAAAAATCAAAGAACCGAAAAATCGCCCCTTCATGCACATCTACCCATTGTAGTAGTGATATTGAGCAAGTTTCATGAAAATCTGATGATTAGTTTAGGAGGAGTTGCGTTCACAAGAAATGGACGTACGGACGGCGGTATGGACGGAATGACGGAGAAGATGACGCCAATATACGACCGCCTCCGGCGGCGTATAAAAATGGATGCAAAATGGAATAGAATACGTTGAAAGCATTTTAAGTCTATACTTACAAATTGATAGAGATGTAAGAGGTCACACTGTCAACTTTCGTTGTAGACCACTCGATGGTCGAGTGTGAACAAGAAACACAAGTCATACAGTTTGGTTTGGTGTTATATTGCTTAACTTGCTATCAATAGCTTGGGTCGTTCACGAACGGACGATGCATGCGAGGTAAGTGCAGGTGTTGAAGAGTGAGTGTTTATTTCTTGTCTCTACATTTATGATAATCTTATATACATTGTTAACAAAAGTTCTACTACATACAATAAGTAATCATTGGTCTATATTATAGGACATCATTTACTATTTTGATCTTTTTTGATGTTATACCCATTTAAGATTTTTAACATTTGTCTTTTACCTTTTAGTTCATTTAATGTTATTTCCTATAGGATCGCTGTGTGTTTTATCGGTTAATGGTCCCAATGACCTTTTATGTGTTGGCGGGGTGGTAAGGATGTAATGATGATTATTATCATTGTTATTAGACGGCATCACGAAAATAAACTGTGAACCAATTTGGCATCTTCGAAGGTGTCGACAATCTCCTAACTTGAACTAGTTTTGGTGCGAGGGAACTATTTTTTATATCGCGCTTGTGCTCATTGTGGTATTCGTAAAAATAGTCATTGTTGCTGCATATATTGTTCACTGACATCATGTTGCTTATAAAAGCTGGTGATGTTGTCTTTCACACAAATCCTTTATATATGCCTATTTTTGTTTGTTTGGTTTTTTTTTTTTTTTTTTTTTGTAATATCACATAATTTAAGATTTTGCATGCAATGATGTGCAAAATCAGATATCATTTTTAGAGTTTAAAGCTGCAGATGTATACATTGTGAAGTTCACATCTGAAAATATGTTTAACGGTATAACATATAAATCTAAAGATTTATCCGACGAGTTATGGAAAACATTGTTTTAAAAGTGGAGGAAGGGGAGGCTCTCACACTGTCGGAATGTTGAGGTCTGTGTTAGAGGCCTTAACGTAAAAGTCTTTTATTACAAACATTATCATTATATTTTCTTATTCTTCTGATTCGTCCTTATATTCAAAAAGTTGAAAAATATAGAAAACTGAAAACCAATCAGTTAAAACTATACGAAAAAGTTCATGTACAGAAAGAATCATTCAACATCAGTCGTCCAATTTTCGATTTACACAAAAAAATATATCGCAGCTTATGCTCGATATTATGTTCGTTTTACACACTGGCATAGTCATAGTTCTCCATAAATTGTCAAATCACATTTTCTCATTCCACTTGGTTTTGCTGATGGAACAGAATTCTTTAAGGACAACTTCCATTTCAATAGTATTTGCAGGAGATGGCTTGTATACTCTATCTTTGAAATCCCCCTCAATGAAAACTCCAGTGTATATGGACCGGGAACATGTACAAACGCCATCAATAAGTTTTCACAGATATCAGGCGACGTCCATGCTCGGACATCTGTTGCAGTGTGCGGGGCTGGACCATCCTGTTTATTTTTGAAACAGTGTATACACCGCTTAAATGTCAGAATTAGTTTTGTCTTCATGATTGAAGTTTAGTTATTTATTGTCAGTTGTGTATCATCATAAAAGACGGGTTTGTTTGTGCCACTTTCACACTTCCTTTTTACTTACCTCTTTAATGAGGTTAAATTTATCCTCATCAGGAAATCAGATTTTATCCATGATGTCTGTGTTATTGTTCATCATTTATCTAAACGTCGTTTATCCTTTCTACTCACAACATCAGATGGCTTATGTGTCGCATAGCAAGAGCTGCAAATGGCGTTAGCCCAAGGTCAAATCTCAACATTTTGTATGAATTGGGGTTTCTGTTCCCTTAAAACGTCCCGACTTTATCGGTATCCGAAATTATGCTGATCCATACAGTTCAAGTCTCTTCACAGTATCCGTTTTGGTTTTACCTGTGTTAGTTCTGGATATCTCTTTTTGGTTACCTGTGTTAGTTCTGGATATCTCTTTTTGGTTTTACCTGTGTTAGCTCTGGATATCTATTTTTGGTTTTACCTGTGTTAGCTCTGGATATCTCTTTTTGGTTTTACCTGTGTTAGCTCTGGATATCTCTTTTTGGTTTTACCTGTGTTAGCTCTGGATATCTCTTTTTGGTTTTACCTGTGTTAGCTCTGGATATCTCTTTTTGGTTTTACCTGTGTTAGCTCTGGATATCTCTTTTTGGTTTTACCTGTGTTAGCTCTGGATATCTCTTTTTGGTTTTACCTGTGTTAGCTCTGGATATCTCTTTTTGGTTTTACCTGTGTTAGCTCTGGATATCTCTTTTTGGTTTTACCTGTGTTAGCTCTGGGTATCTCTTTTTGGTTTTACCTGTGTTAGTTCTGGATATCTCTTTTTTGGTCTTACCTGTGTTCGCTCTGGGTATCTCTTTTTGGTGATTTTAACATTCTTAAAACAGCCTTCGATATTTGATTTTGATGGATTTATCATGAAAAATGGTCGCGAAGAGGTTATGTCAGTGTTATCATCATGTCATATTTGTCAAGATTGCGTTTAAGGTTTAAAAGCTTTATTTTGGTTCATACCTCATTGTTATATGATATAAAGTCGTATAGAAAAGAAACAGATATGAATCATCCTGTAACCATGACATTTATATATGTAATATATCAATATCTGGTGTGTAATTGATTTCATCTTCAATATCATAACACAAATTTCACGTGGTTGTATCACTGGTATTTCATTTGTTTAGGTTACTCACTGAAGAGCGTATCATTGTAATATTGTATATAGTTTTTCGTGTATTGATTTTATCGATCTTAAAACTTCAATTTAATAAAATATTTTTTGTTTGAAATTGCGACATTGTTATTAATTTCTAGTTAATGCAGTCTTAACATGCATGAATAAAAGTAGTACCACAGTACCACTCAACACATTAAAACACGATCTCGTTCAATGTGTCATTCACACTTGGAAGGTATATTATAAAGTTTGATCAAACTTGTTAAAAGTTGCTTGAGTGTTAAAACAATTTCAACAATTTCGTTCCTGTGACATAGAAAGTGTATGAAGGTAATTTGTTGGAACAACATCCACAGCCCTTCAGCAAGCTTCAGGCCTAACAGCCATAACCTTGGCCTTACGGTTATAAGGAAGATGTTAAAATATTTGAACACCTTTGAACCATATGAAGCTTACAAATATGTCATAATATATATGTCTAATTTTCACGAGAGCTCGTTTAAAAATCTAAGTACAATGTATTCGTGTGACGAACAGTTAAAGTAAAGAACAAGAGGTCCACGGGCCTTAACAGTCATATGGCAGTAAAGACCAATATAAAACATAGGCAAAATAGCTTAAAATGTTAAACTACTCTACACCTTTCATGAACATTATGCCTAAAATGCTAAACTAATCTACAGCTTTCATAAACATTATGCCTAAAATGCTAAACTACTCTACAGCTTTCATAAACAGAATGCCTAAAATGCTAAACTAATCTACAGCTTTCATAAACATTATGCCTAAAATGCTAAACTACTCTACAGCTTTCATAAACAGAATGCCTAAAATGCTAAACTAATCTACAGCTTTCATAAACAGAATGCCTAAAATGCTAAACTAATCTACAGCTTTCATAAACATTATGCCTAAAATGCTAAACTACTCTACAGCTTTCATAAACAGAATGCCTAAAATGCTAAACTAATCTACAGCTTTCATAAACATTATGCCTAAGATGCTAAACTAATCTACAGCTTTCATAAACATTATGCCTAAAATGCTAAACTAATCTACAGCTTTTAAAGACATAAAAATATGCCTAAAATGCTGAACTACTCTACAGCTTTCATAAACATTGTGCCTAAAATGCTAAACTAATCTACAGCTTTTAAAGACATAAAAATATGCCTAAAATGCTGAACTAATCTACAGCTTTCATAAACATTATGCCCAAAATGCTAAACTAATCTACAGCTTTTAAAGACATAAACATTATGCCTAAAATGCTGAACTACTCTACAGCTTTTAAAGACATAAAAATATGCCTAAAATGCTGAACTACTCTACAGCTTTCATAAACAGTATGCCTAAAATGCTAAACTAATCTACAGCTTGTAAAGACATACAAACTTGAAATGCTGTTCCTTATACAAACTACTACATAAATACCATGACTTCCAACCAATTGCTTGTTTAAAAATGATATTTTAAGATCTCGACAAATTTGGCCCCAGAAAGTGCGTCGATGTCAAATTTGCTAGCCTAACATAACAACATGCTATATGCCCAATATTACCACCCTGGGTGTTTAGCTTGGTGAGAAGAAATCGGTGAAAGATATTAACACATTTGTCTTTTGATCTTCAAATTGGGTCAGGGTCAATCATTCCAGCATGCTACAGGCCAAAAATCAATATCCTTGGCCTTTTGGTTATCTAAAATAAGTTGTTCAAAGTATTAAACATCGTATTGAGAAATTGTCAGGATCATTTATTTTAGCAAAATTGGAAGTCCTTCATTCCAGCATGCTACAGGCCCAATATCAGCATACCGGGTCTTTTGATTATTGGGAATTAATTTAAAGATTTTGACACATTCAGCCCCAAATGACCTTGAAGGTAAGTCCAGGTAATTCCCTTTGACAGACTTGGTAGTCCTTCATTCGAGCATGCTACAAGTCCAATATAAGTTCCATGGTCTTTTGATCGTTGAAAAGGATTTAACTACTGGACCGCCGTGACCCCGGAAATAGGTCAAGATAATTTCTTTAAACAAAGTAGGTAGCCTTTCATCCTAGCCTAATGCATGCTAAATATAAGACTATTCAGTAAGATAAACTTAAAAAAAGTAGATGAGTGCCCAATGTTTTAGAAAATTTGTATTGCATTTACAAACATTTTCCTATTCTGCTTAAAAAGCAAATTGGCCTTATCATTGGACTTTGTTAGGCGAAAAAAATCGTCTGTAACAGTATTGTTTTATATTTTCAATATTCAAGATATGACAGTTCATGTAATTTTCATAGCTTGCCAAAGGTAAATTCGCTTACACAAGCTAAAAAAAACATCCATCAAAATCGACGAATTGTGTTAACTTCGTGTGAAAAGCAGCAGAAAACATACCGACATGTCAACAGAATTTTATTTCTGTATTCGTTATAACTATTCATGATACAGAATTGGTGTCTCTACTAGTGCGTAGAGTTTGTGCCGTAAAAACAGGACCCCAACTAATGAGTAAGGATATACGCCATAAATGTTTCTAAATAAAGTTCGAACCCATGTGACATGATAAGATAGTAGTTTTCTTTATAAAATTATGTTATTGTTATCCCTCAGAAAGTCGTACACGACTTGATATGATGACAAAGTGGCCCTAACTGAATATTTGTAGATATTATAGCGTATATAGCCTACTTAATCCATAAAGTCCCCGGCCGAATACACAAATATTGGACTTACAAGTATGTAGACACGAATGACACATCTGTTTCTATTCAACTGTGGTCAAAACGGGCATCGTAATATATATATATATATATATATGAGCTAAAGGGAGGTAACTCGTGTGATCTTACGAAATGTTAATGAACTACAAATTATATAGGCTATAGAAACCTATATCCTCTGAATTCGTTATTGTGTCTGATACACTTTAGATAGCATGGTATCACGGTAGAACGTATCATAGTTAAGTATTTAGCAGTACTTTCTTCTTTTTTTGTTCGATTCCTTTACATTGTATTTATCAACGAATAGACTTCTGTTTCAAAGCTTCCCGAACTAATATATTAGGTGTCCCGTTGTCTGTGATATCCACGTCAGGTGGAATATCATTTCCCCAACAACTTGAAACAAATTAGACAAACGAAGGAAAAAAGCAAAACCATATAGTCACAGTAAAACAAATGTCGTTGTCATTACAAATTTGAGACTTGAAAGTAGATATCGCCAAACTCATTTCTGTAGTGGTAAAAAGGTGTATTCAATTTAAATAAGTAACAGCTAAAACAGACCTCGATCGAGAATTTAACGAACATCGAATTTCAAGATTTCAACCACCAAAATTCTAGCTACACTGGAAAGGGACTGTAAATGTCCCAATACTTGATATCTAAAAACAATTAAGAATTAAACAAGCAAAATCCTATAACATATACATGTACAATGGAAAGCATTGTGGTTTTTATGAAGATGTGATTTATAGTAATCACAAGAGAAACAGATGATGATGTCAATGTCAATACAATAATTTTTATCAGTTTCAGTTTTACATTCTTGACGATATATAGTTTTTATACCTCAAATTTTATTTCAATATAACACGAAGAAAAGAGATTGAACAAACGGTAAAGCATAAACCAGTTCTCTAAATAGAATTGCAGTTAAAATATTTATTTACGGCAGAACAAATTTAATAATTGTGATAAGATTATTAAGATTTTATGTGGTTAGCTTGTACATAAACGAATGTACTTCATATGACATAATTATCAGTAGAACATACAAATTCTGCATCAACGGCATGTAACATTCCATCGATGGGATAACTTCATTCAGTAAGAGTTATCTCCCATCCAACAGCTACCTTGTACATCGTGTTACAGTGAGGCTATAGTCGGAAAGATGGCGACTTTCTGAAGCTTGTATGCATGTAATACTGTACAATTGGATTAAATAACCAATTCCAATTGGAATAACAGCGAGTAAAAAGAGTTACAATGCACCCACGTCGAAATCACTTTAATTTTAAAATATTCTCATCGAAAGTATATTATTTGGGACGAAATTTGTAATTCTCATTGACGTGGTATGGCGGTAACGATCACATTTATTTTGTGGTTTTAGACCAATGTTGCTGATAATCAACCTACACGTACACAGTTATCCAGCATATCTATTGTTTATATTGATAATAGTTTACATGTACATACATATACATTGTAGCCAGAATGAAACTTACATATACAGTCCTCTCCTGAAATCATGGTGTATAGTCCAAACGTCTATGTTACTGTTCATGTGTTTAAAGGAATGAATCGGGATAATTCAAACAAGTGAAAAAATAGCCTCAGCAAAGATTTTCCAACTCTTCTTATGTTTACTGTTTTGTTTTATCGTGTGTGAAGGAATAAAATAAATCCAACTGATAAAGATTATATGAAGGAACATCAATTGGAAATAGAATTACTTCACTTTAGCACAAGGAAGGGGAGATGACCCCGGTTAATTTACTATGTTTTACAATTCCGTGCCACATACACCGGTACTGACTTTTACAATCAATGACAAGTATTTGTTCAGCATGGCCGGTGGCTTATTACATTGAAACAAATTATAATCATTTTTCTTTACACCACTCTAATATAAGAAACTGCTAACCGTTCCCCACAGGTACGTTCCCCACTCTATCTCTTGCCTTTTTCTACAGTCTGAACCATCTGACGGGAAACACTAGTTCCTTGGGCTGGTTGTTTGTACAAGTAATTATCGGTGGTAGGAAGTTAATGAACGCGACGTGTCTTATTAACACAAACAATTGGGTATCAGATCGGGGGTAAACGAGTACCTTTCCCGGGGACCCGGGGCAGCTTGGATGTGACTGGAGTGAGGACATTCTCATACATTAGAAGGAAGTAGATGTCGAATTCTCAGTTATATATAAATACATATGTTTCACTTGAAGCTCATTATTCGTTTCCTCTTCCATACCATCAATAGGTCCACTAGTTTATAACGAGCTTTACCACAGATTCAGCCTCTACATATCATAGTAACTATCTGATATCTTTTCTTTATCACATACATGAATGTTATTATAGTATTGATGAAATCATTTGTACTTTAAATTCAAATCGTTATGGTGAAGACATAACATGCAGGTGTTATCTACTGTAAAATATGTATCAATATGTTTTATCTACTGTAATTAGTCGTGATACATTGTACACATACATGTTTCCTTTCTCAGAAAATGACATCGTCAATGACCTTCACCCCATGCCGAAACCTTGACTTTGATGACGATGAAATCAAGTGCTCGATGAAGTGAAGAAAAACTTTTGCCAGCTGTTTGATAGTGAGGATCCTGGGCTAGGGGTGGATGATGACGAGGTGAGTATTTGACATGAACGATTGACATTTGTAAATCATGTCAACTCTGTAGGTCTACAACATCGGTATATCTGATTTCTGTAAAAATCTATAACATCGGTATATCTGTTTTCTGTAAAAATCTATAACATCGGTATATCTGATTTCTGTAAAAATCTATAACATCGGTATATCTGTTTTCTGTAAAAATCTACAACATCGGTATATCTGTTTTCTGTAAAAATCTATAACATCGGTATATCTGTTTTCTGTAAAAATCTATAACATCGGTATATATATGTTTTCTGTGTGTAAAAATCTACATATATCTGTTTTTGTGTAAAAATCTATAACATCGGTATATCTGTTTTCTGTAAAAATCTATAACATATATCTGTTTTCTGTGTAAAAATCTATAACATCGGTATATATCTGTTTTCTGTAAAAATCTACAACATCGGTATATCTGTTTTGTGTAAAAATCTATAACATCGGTATATCTGTTTTCTGTAAAAATCTACAACATCGATATATCTGTTTTCTGTGTAAAAATCTACAACATCTGGTATATCTGATTTCTGTGTAAAAATCTATAATATCGGTATATCTAATTTCTGTAAAAATCTACAACATCGGTATATCTGTTTTCTGTGTAAAAATCTATAACATCGGTATATCTGTTTTCTGTAAAAATCTACAACATCGGTATATCTGTTTTGTGTAAAAATCTACAACATCGGTATATCTGTTTTCTGTAAAAATAACATTAGATATATCTGATTTCTGTGTAAAAATCTACAACATCGGTATATCTGATTTCTGTAAAAATCTATAACATCGATATATCTGTTTTCTGTGTAAAAATCTATAACATCGGTATATCTGTTTTCTGTAAAAATCTACAACATCGGTATATCTGTTTTCTGTAAAAATCTATAACATCGGTATATCTGTTTTCTGTAAAAATCTATAACATCGGTATATCTGATTTCTGTAAAAATCTATCGGTATATCTGTTTTCTGTAAAAATCTATAACATCGGTATATCTAATTTATGTAAAAATCTACAACATCGGTATATCTGTTTTCTGTAAAAATCTATAACATCGGTATATCTAATTTATGTAAAAATCTACAACATCGGTATATCTGTTTTCTGTAAAAATCTATAACATCGGTATATCTGATTTCTGTAAAAATCTATAACATCGGTATATCTGTTTTCTGTAAAAATCTACAACATCGGTATATCTGATTTCTGTAAAAATCTACAACATCGGTATATCTGTTTTCTGTAAAAATCTATAACATCGGTATATCTAATTTCTGTAAAAATCTACAACATCGGTATATCTGATTTCTGTAAAAATCTATAACATCGGTATATCTAATTTCTGTAAAAATCTACAACATCGGTATATCTGTTTTCTGTAAAAATCTATAACATCGGTATATCTGATTTCTGTAAAAATCTATAACATCGGTATATCTGATTTCTGTAAAAATCTATAACATCGGTATATCTGATTTCTGTAAAAATCTATAACATCGGTATATCTGATTTCTGTAAAAATCTACAACATCGGTATATCTAATTTCTGTAAAAATCTACAACATCGGTATATCTGATTTCTGTAAAAATCTACAACATCGGTATATCTAATTTCTGTAAAAATCTACAACATCGGTATATCTGTTTTCTGTAAAAATCTATAACATCGGTATATCTGATTTCTGTAAAAATCTACAACATCGGTATATCTGATTTCTGTAAAAATCTACAACATCGGTATATCTGATTTCTGTAAAAATCTACAACATCGGTATATCTGATTTCTGTAAAAATCTATAACATCGGTATATCTGTTTTCGGTAAAATACAACATTTTTTGCAATATACCTTTTTTCCCGATAACATTAGTCGATTATAGATTGTAATAAATGTAGTGTTAATGTACTATGACGTTATCAAAGTAAATCAATGATGATTTTCTTTAAATACTGTTCGTCTTCATCTGGTTTCGTTTATATTTCAGTGTGAGAGCAAGCTACAAAGTGTCTACCAGGTTTGATTTCAGCAACGTGTTGGATTCCCCAGGACAGGTATTCACACAGACTTTTACAACGATAATATCTTAGCGACTACAGGCCTACAATGTATAATGTATACAGCTCTGTATATTGCCAGCATCTATTTTATGGAGATTACTTTAGTTTGGAATTCAATATTTTACATTTTATTTCAGACAGATGGTGGGCACGATATTATTTACTTTAGACGATCTCTGTTCTCAGGAAGGACACTTCCGTTTAAGGTAAGTATGGACTTCATGTTACTACAATGTAACGACACTGATGACAGGACGAGTAGTTTACACAACCTAACATTACTTATAAATGAAAATTCTGAAAATCCGAGAAAGGACATACAGTTTGTAGTATAGAATTTACCAGTGAAAGAAAAACAAGACAAGTAATCACATGTACTTTATATGTTCTACAGGACAGCCCAATACCCACGTGACGTGATGTCAAGATCGCTGTTAACCGTTTGGCGGAGGAGGATTTGATAGGAGACGGAACTGACACCTGTTGTCTGCCAACCGTCAAGGGCAAAAACCACGACCTCAAATCTATCTCAGCTTACACGTGATCATATTCAGTTTTAATCGAAATTACGTAATCTTCAGATTCTTAAGAAAAGTGATTATAAGATGAGAGCAGTATATTAAGTGTTATTTACGCCTCTGATAAGATTGATAAAAATTGAAGAAATATGATATGCACGAGATGGTTATGTCGATGATAATTTCATTGAGCGGAAGTAGTTTTACAGACATCGGGAAAATTGGTATTAATCTGACCAATATATAAAATCGATATTCTCACTTGCACAGATGTCCGATATCCTGAACGGAAGATAGGATGACGTTATCAGCGAGTCCCGAATCATCGACTGTCGATATCTATATGAGTATGAGGGCGGTCATATCCTGGTCATTACAGATAGCGAGTCTGTACAGAGGAGGAGTATAGGTGGGTGGGTTCGGATGGGAAAGAGGGAGGGGCTAGCTATTGAGGTGATTCTACTTAACGTCCCATTTATCTGTATGTGTAATAAGTAAGATAAAGAGCGGAATACAGTATTTTTTCGAATTGTACAGTACTATAGTTGTGTTGATTTGTTTGGTTTTGCACACACACGTCCTTTACTGAATTATCCTTTGAAATAAATCTGATAAAATGAATACATATGATTTACATGTAATACAAGTTGTATGCAATAGACAGAAATGCATTTGATTGCAAAATTCCTTTTTAGAAATAAGTTCGTCATGTTTGTTTATCTATTGAAATATTTTCTATGTTTCCCTTAGAGTGCTGTGAACAGATACACACGTGACCAGGTCCAACAACTCCTTCACGAGAAATGCAGCCATGACGTCACCGGAAAGAGAAACATAATCATCTACCATTGTGAATCTCCTCCGAGAGGGGACCTAAGATATAAGTTTCAACACTCAGTTAACAAAATGATAATCTGCCTTGATTTATTGGAATCTTCAGAACCAGTGGTTAAGAAATGTTTACCTTATTTTGCAATACATCCTTTAAATGCGTTCTGTAGAAAGTACTGGTGATTTTATCAGGGAGGTATGATATACATTATGCGTCCCTGGTTTGAAAGTAACGTAATTTTAAACTCATAAATATTACTTAATTTACTCCAACCTACGATCCGAAAGAATACAACTGCGTTTCGTCATTTATTTATCTATTTATTAATTTATAGGATGCTATTCTTGAGGACCCAAGACCGCTCCCAGAACGAGGCTAACTACCCAGCCTTGACCTTTCCCGAGGTTTACCTCCTGGATTGGGGATTTAAGTCCTTCTATCAGACAGACAAGGTGAGAGTCCGATGTAAAATATATCCTAAATAATAATGTGAAACTTAAGAAGAATTTTATAAGGATAGCAAATCAAATCAATTAAACAACATTTTTATTTTCACACGTGATTTATAAGAAAATAGCAAGACTACATGAGACGTTTTGATATTCTTGTTTTTTTTATATCTAATTGTAATTGTCTACCGAATCTCTGTTAATACACGATCCACAACATACAATTACATTGAGAGGGAAATCGTGATGATGGATAAAACCGAATTCTCGATATAAAACTTATTTTCTAGTATGCTCCATTTGTCTTTGTAGAATTTATGCCACCCAATGCATTACAAGTCCATGCCACATCCTGGTCACTATGAGGACCTGCGTCACTTCCGGTCGAAATTCAAATCTTGGTCTACTGAAGACAAGAAAATAAATATGTTTCTACGTCACGTTAGATGTTTTTCTTACTCGTACTGCCGAAGAATATCGAATATACCAGCAGTTGGATGTCATATCCCAGATACGTTCTGTCTGCGAATTGAAAGAATTATTTAGTAAACTCCGATAAACTCCATAAAAATTGGGCGACAAAAGATAGAAACTTCCAAGTGTTAAAACATCAATATGCACTACATATATGATATTTGATTGCTATGGACAATATACCCTAAATACATGTTGTCTAAGTGTTTTTCGTGTATAAACTGAACTTGTCTCTCATGGCAATAATAGGGAGGCTTATAGATTATACAGACACTATGCTCTGACAAAGTGTCGTTGTCAGTAATCAACAACAACACCTACTTGACAGTTTAAAGTGCTGTTTTCACTGAGAGTGCTGATCACTTTTCATGTAATTATATTTTGCCTGCAATCTTTATTGTGTAATAAAAACATGCTGTTTACATGGAGCGTTCTATTGTTTCATTAGTTAAGTAATAAACGACGACAGTGGTGATATACAATTCATCTATCAGATATATATCTGATGACTTTTATACGTTAACTACTCAGTCTGAATTTTTAGATGATTGGTGATTTTCCAACTAATGCCCCGTCACTGCACTGGTGTGTTATAATGGGCATAGATTGTACAATGTACAAATTTACATCACAATGGACAATGATGTCCAAATGAAACCCACAGTGAACACTGACACTAGCTGTACTATTGGCAAGATGCTCCATATCGTCAGCTTTGTCTGTAACCTCAGCATTACTTCTGTATCACAATATACATTGTTTCTATCTGCATTTGTGTGGATGTATCATACCCCACTGAATGCTATGTACTTCTGTATCACAATGGTCCCAGCTGCTGTCTAAGGTTGTATGTACCTGTACATGTAGCTGTGCTTATGTGACAAAATGCATCTTTCTGTAAGCTGTACTTGTGTAGCGAAATGCGCCTTGCTGTAACATGTAGCTGTAGTTTTGTATCACAATGATATCTTGCGCTAGCTGTACTTAAGAGGTGACAGTTGTCATGATGGTAGATTTATGTATTCCGGTTTGGAGTTTCCTTTTACAATTAGCTCTATCCATTTCGAAATTTCAAATTAATCTAAATTCTGAATTGACTCGCCATCCCATCAATAGTAGATACAACATAATACAGAGATGACATAACTGAATCCCATTTATCAAGATCCAATCTAAGCATGAATTTAAAAAAAAAAAGGACGTTCACCATGATCTAACACAATTACGGCTTACACGAACATTTTCCCTCCTTAAAACCTCTTCCCTTTTCACGGTGTCTTCGTTTTACGCCACAATACACTCAACATTTTGATATTTTGTGATTCAGAAAAAAGCCCACTTGATAATTATGTAATCATAACACTAAAATGTACATTAGTTGCGCGATATTTATCGTAAAACATTAGTTGGGAAAAATCGAAACAAATAGGAAACAATTAAGGCAAGTATCACTGAAAACATGATTTCAGTACATTCTGGGTTAATTAATTGCTTAGAAGTTGCGACAAAGACGGAATTGTGTCATAAAATATCATGTACAAACGTGTCCGTTAAATGTTATGACACTGTTTCACTATTGTTGTAGAGGCTCCACCCTTCAACTGTCAATCTTTATACATTGTGTAATAAGATAGAATTTATTGTACTGATGGGTCAATGACCCGAAGTTTTGAATAAATCTGCCAGAAGAATAGTTTTAAAACACTCAAATATTTCAACAGTGAATACTCGTTACTCCGTGGCACCGTTAACTCCTTCGTAACCAATACATGTCTGTCATAGCACGCTGATGTTTGGACAGGACAACACATTAACAAGAAAAACACACCAGTTGATTAGCAATCATTAAATCAACAATGTCCCTGGTAACTAGTGATCTGTCACGTGATCGGGTGGCAGGCGTGACCAGTAATTAGCTCTTACTCCTAAAATAATGATCAGCTTTTCTAGCTTGGACTGTTCGGATATGTCTGTGTCTGTTAAACTTCGGGTATAAAAGAGCATGTCTGTTGATATTATTCAGTAGAGTGAAGTATCGTACAGATAGGATTGTTGGACTGAAATATTAGCACAGCTGTACACTTACAGATATGGCCGATTCCACAATGTACATATACAATGCGGACAAATCTTGGGAAGAGGAAAACGGAAATATCACATCTAAATCTCAGGTCAGGTTCAAAATAACAGAACCGATATCTCCTGGGATCAAAACATCACCATTACATTTAAAATTTGTATCGGTCATCGGAAGGAACTACGACAGTCTTAGCTTCCATAGGAAGATGTCGGATAGGAACCTCGCACTAATCAGACTAAGGGCAGACAAACTGCGACAAAGGGACATGGAAATTCGTGAACGTTTGGAGCGAGTCCGTCAGAAAGCTAAAATGATTGCTGATATTTCACCCTTCAAAGAAGATTTTATATCGAGTCGGTATGCATGTTTGTCGTCAGAATTTCACACCGGAAAGGAAAATTATGAAAAACAACAGAACCGAATTTCATTTACTTCATGTAAGGAAACCAAGAGTGATCAGCCTGAAAACAGAAGTAGACCGGATCACACAGTTATCGAAAACAGTGATAAATTGCAATCGGAGTCACGACCTGAAACACGACGTTTGGAATTTTGTGCACAATTAAATCACGGACAGCAAAGTGATTTCGACTTTATTGATGATAACTGTGACAAGCCACACAAGGAAACTGGAAGTGACGAGCCTACCGAAAAGTGCAATCAGAGACAGGCAGGAGATGACAACACGGCAAATGAGAGTACTAAACGCCCAATGCACACGTCCGTAGCAGACCTGGAAAGTGCAGAAGAGAAAAAAACACGGAAACAGATTACGGGCAAGTACGAGCACGTGGGTATGGAACAATTAAGAGTTCAGGTAGCAAAACCCAAGTCGTTTGTTGGAGAAAGATATTCATTTAATAAATCTCAAACTCACTCTAAATCGTCAGTCCAAGATTCTAGAGAAGAAAGTATCAGTACACCTAAGCGCAAGAGTAAACGAGTAAGCAATGATTTCAGACTGACCGACATGGCGTCACCCCGGAGTCTCGGTGTCAGTCCGATGAGAATGAGTATGTCGGCTAAAAAGAACCGGATGATTTCCAGTCAGGCGTCTCCTTTCGCGAGAAGTATAAGTTTATCGAAGATGAAAATAACAAAAACTATTCTAAATGTACTTAAGAATGATCAGCGTGTGAGTCCAGTGTTCTGACATTCTGTGCTGTCATTGTACAATGAACGTGGTGATCTTTTACAAGGCACCAAAATGGCAGTGTGTGTTTTCATTTCAAGGAATGCGAAAATGGAATATCGAAAATGTGCTGGTAGTTATACATGTCAATGATATATATATTTTTTGTATATATATTTTGAATATTAAATATGTTTTACACTTATAAACTTCTGTTTGTGTGATGTATGAAAATATTTAAGTAAACACATGTATTACAGATATTACAGAATTACAAATACACATATGCCGATATTTAAAATGTGACTATTGTTTTAACACATCCTTAAATATTTATATGGCCCTAATGACACATAAAAATGTGTTGACGGGCCGTTAAGAATGTCATAATAATAATAATGCTATTTCCTTTTGGTTCGCTGTGTGTCTTATCGGTTGATGACCCTTATGACCTTGACAGGCCATTAAGAATGTCATAAAAAATATTTATATTTAAAAAAAGTATCATTTACCTATTTGAACTGATACAACTTTAATAGGAAGGACTATAATCACTATCAAAACAAACTGCCTTGTAGGGGACTACATTCCGTGGTCACTAGGAGGTACACTTAGTGAAATGACATTGACTAAAATATCTAATTTGTACGTGGGGAAGCATAGCAAATATTTACCTCAGAAAATAGTTTTCCTGGATTCTGCTTTTTCGTTTTCATTTTGACACCTGCTAATGGATTATCTCCAGTGGTTTGATATACATCGATATTTTCTCTCAGCAATAACCAGCCACGGCAAAAAGTAATGAAGTATGGGACATATTCAGAATTTACACCTTTTTGTCCAGATAGCAAATAATATCATCATAATCTGATTTCAATATAAAGATGACGGAAGTGACCTTGACATCGAAAATGACACCATAACATTGTCATGTGACAAAACTCACTATGCTCCTATCATGCACAACTTCGATAAACACATACAGGTCTAACAACGTGGCTGTATAGTTAGCATGTCAGTTTTGTCAGAATACACCTGCCTTGTGTTTTTCTTTACTGTTTTAGGTTTAGACAGAAAACAGCGTTTGTTTAGCAAGTGCATTACTGAGACATAATTACGTTCTGATTAATTTGAATATTACATTTAAAACATGACCTATCTTACCAGTCAAGATTCAGAGTAACATCAATGTCGGATAGAACAACAAACTTTTGCTTGTCCAATTTTCAATAATTGTTGCAGGATGAATATGGCACACGATTAATTATAAAAATATAACCTGTACTTTGGCTGAGGATAGAAAGACAATACACTGACCATGTATTGTATGTGATATGTAAACAAAATCATCCACAAATGTATTATTGATGAGATTTTACCACGATCTCGGCTTCTTAGGAAATCGAATACATCAAATCTCTAAATTCAAAATGGCTGATGTGGCCATTTGGAATATTGAATCAATTTCAAAATGAAAAAAGAAGCAAAACCAAACAATACTACTGTGATACCTCGAAAGATCCGGAAGTCGTCGTCAAGAAACAGCGGTCACGACCATCGAATACCAAAATTCAGGCCGCAAGCAGTCATAGAAAATCGTTCTCAAAATGTGAAGAGCAGTTCTAGGGCCCATTTATAAAAAAAATATCCAAATTCTTTGTGTTTCAACAAGATCCTTTGTAGTTATTGGGAACAGCGATCCAAATTTCCAAATGTCAAAAATTCAAAGTGGCTGCTAGCTGGGGACAATCTTACATATTGGACTATTCACAAAGTCTGATATGTACATCTAGACTCCATACTGATCCCTCCAGCAGTTGCTGGTAAAAATGGTCTGGATAAGGTCACTTCAACAATTTAATAACCTTTCGGAACACATACATGATAATGCCTGCAGAATAAGAGAAAAATGATGATTTACATCTTGTTGGTGACAGGAGGATCTCAACAGTCAGGTCATTTTAATTATAGACTGCATTTGTAGTGTCATGTGTCTGTGCTGTGATCATAGTGTCGATGTGTCTATAGATTGTGTCAATGTATATTTGTGGAACGAGGCACAGAGGAGGAGACCCAAGTCCTCACAGTCCCAAGACATAGCTTAGTGTAGATAAATTTATCAAATGTTGTTTGGCAAGTGAAGCACCGGAAACTGTTTTAGCTTCCTGGCAGAGTCGTTCCAAACGTTCAAGAATTACTAATCCCTTGGTCGCAGATCGTCTGGCCTTCGTCTAATTAGAGGGAGGTTTCTGACATCTTCAGGTGGAAACTAAGGCCGTAATACATGTAGTTCTTTCCGATGATAGGGAGCTGTAGTTTGTATTTGTCCGTTGAGATACCGGTTTAGTCCCTTTGAATTTGATGTCTGATTTATATTTCAAATTTCTTCAAAACAATTCTTATCGTATACAGATATAAGAATCACGAAACACTAAAATAGGCATGCCTTTACACCAAAACTTTAACGGAAACGGACATTCGTCTGTCCATTGAGCCGTCCGACTCGTAACAGAGTCACTTATAGAAGGGGATATTGTTCACATATAGCTTGGTAAGTTTTTTTCTTGATGAAGTCTATGTTTTGTTTCCAAGCCCGGTAGTGAAGAACAATGAATTGTGGTGAATTAGAAAATATGTTTTGAAGAAATTTACATTATTTTTGCAATGATCAGTTTTGATTAACAGCTATTTCATTCTGTTTATATATGTATATATATATATATATATATATATATATATATATACAAAGTCGTTCAACAAGGGAGAGAAATAAGGATATTAAAATTTACAATTACCTCCCTTCCATCAGTAAACTACTGCAAATAACAGGGGTAGCCACGTGACGTAGGAATGTTTAAACGTGAATTATGTTGATGCATTCACATATTCATCGCAGTGGTATAGCAATTAGCATACGGAAATATGCGATAAAGAGCAGAACGCCATTTGCAAAATTTGTAAATTTGTTTGTTGATTCAATGAAGATAAAGAAATTGAATAAATGTACACTACTTGAGTCATTTCTCTTATTTTACCTCTACTTCTGCTATGTTATTTTTTATAGGAAATGTAAATCTTTCACGATGAATAAATAAGAATTGAAATTAATACAGTGCGATAAAAAATGTGATAATACGCCCAACAGACGATTCTTCAACTGGTTTTGTTATTAGAACTTCTATTCTATTGTCGATACCAATCCCAAAACAAATAATCGCAAAATCTTAAATGCATACACCTTGTATTTAAATTTACAGCAGGGTTCAATTTGTTGAAATATCAAATTAAAAAATTAAACGTTTTTATTTCAGCACTTTATTATGTATATATAATAAAACACTATTTGATAACTTAACAACCATATTCCATATATAGATACAAAAATCTACTAGGACCCTAAAGTGGTTTAAGGAACTAAATGGTTGGATTTCGTTATCCTTTTTTCATGCGCAAAGACATTGTTTACACTCTCCTAATGATAATGAGATGAAAACGCGTTGGATAGCTCCTATTTTGTCTCAATTTTTGGACATTTTCTACAAAAATGGCTGTGCAAAATTTGAAATATCAAATTAACAGCAAGCGCACAACTTTTAACAGATATTTAAATGCTAGTATGTTTTTTATCAGTTATGAAATGAAAATTTAACCATTTTGTTCCTTTAGATTATTGTTATCAATAATCTAGAGACCAATAAGAGTCCAATGAGCTCTACAACAATCTACCAGAATGAGCTTATCACAAATATTGGTAACACATTCACTGTTGCGATCATCATGGTGTACAAGTGTACAAATAGAGCTCATTGTGAGACTGAATGAGAGCTCGTTGTAATACGCATGACTACCGGAAGATCTAATTACATAAGTTTGACAAAAGAACTCTCATTAGGATACTTGTATTGGAAGAGCTCATGTATGCTGAACAAGTTTGTAGGAAGAGCTCATTGTGATACACAAGTCTGACGGAAGAGCTCAAATACGATACAGAAGTCTGTTGGGAGAGTTCGTTGTGGTAGCATAATCTATCAGAAAAGCTCATTGTAATACATAAAACCGTTGGTAGACCCAATTGTGATACAAACGTCAGTTGGAAGAACTGTGATACACAAAGTCAAAGAACTGATTGCGATACTGAAATCTGTCAGGATAGTTCATCGTTTTACAAAAGTATACGAGAAAGTATCTTTTTGATACACACATCTGTCAACAGAGGCAATTCAGTATCAGGCAAATACTCTACCAGCAACACGCACCATCTTCCTGATGCCCCATTCTACATCGTACCAGCTGTGGTACACAACTCAAATGCAGCTGACAGAGCTCTTTGTACAAGCGTTTCATTTGTCTTCTTTGTTCAGGTTAATCTACAGAAAAGAGTCGCTGTGATTAGCATGCACCGCAAGCTATCTGTAGCGATGCAAACGTTTGAAAGCTCATTAGATAAAGAGATAGATCCACAGGTAACCTGACTTATGTGCTGACGTGTGTGACAAGCTTGATAACTGTCGCCTTAAGCTTGGGTTCGAAACGCAGTAGCGACAGGGAATGACGTCCGGTGGCAATTAAGTTGTTTCCCCACAGATGGCTGGTTGGGTTTCCTTCCTTAAGGTTTCTTCCAACATTCATAACGTTTGTTCTTTTTTGTGATACCGTAATAAAACCTTATCAGAGATTATTTTGGTTGTTGAACTATACACGCCTTGCGGTAATGGTAAAGGTTTGATCACGCTATGAAAATGACCAAAGCAAGATTCAATGCTTATCTCTCTCTTAAGACGGTTTGTTTTCAATATTTTGTATAAATCCAAGTCTTAAGCTATTAGATATTGTGCAAGCCTGATTAATAGAGTTAAAATTATAGCCCTTCATTTCAAATTAGACGATGATCAAATAGTATTTCTCAAGCAAAATACGGTTATGCGACAGATTTTAAAATAAATAATAATGAAAAAAAAAGAAAAAAAAATACAAAACATAAAAACAAACGACATAATTAAAATATGATAATTGTTTTTGTCAAACATAGAACTATAATAATAATAAATTTTATTTATTTTACAACAATTGCGAAGCAAGTTTTTCCAACTTATATTAATCACTCTTGTTGGCTCGGATGGAAGCGCGCAAAGGGTCTTATTGTGGGAGAAAACCGGAGTACCCGGGGAAAACCCGTGTGGTCGGGCAGGTTACCCCATACCTTTTCACATCCATTCCGGTAATCGAACCCCGGACGGCTAGGTGAAAGGTGAGTGCGTTACCACTGCACCACCCGACCACCTAAAACGTAGAAATAGACATCAACGTCTTTACGTTGTCCGGAGTAAGTGGTGACCCTTCTTATGTATCCAAGACATCAATCACTTAGACTCTCGCACATCTCGGATCAAGTGTTAAAAAAATGTAGCCGAATTGGCTCTTTTCGGTTTTTATCGTACAAAGGATCAAAGAGTAGCCGAAAACGTTGGCCGATTGCTTTACTATCTTGTCACACTATTTTCGGTATTATTGTACATAGGATCACAGAGTAGCCGAAAACGTTGGCCGATTGCTTTACTATCTCGTCACACTATTTTCGGTATTATTGTACATAGGATCACAGTGTAGCCGAAAACGTTGGTCGATTGGTTTACAATCTCGTACACTACTCACGACAGTGATTGTACGTTTCAAACTGGGGTAGCAGGAAACACTAAATTTGCGTTTTTCCTGAATTTTTTGTTTAGTGAATTCCCTGATTTGTAGATTAGATAGTCTGTTGTTTAGTGAATTCCCTGATTTGTAGATTAGATAGTCTGTTGTTTAGTGAATTCCCTGATTTGTAGTTTAGTTAACCAGTTGTTGTTAAGATAATTCCCTGATTTGTAGATTAGACAGTCTGTTGTTTAGTGAATTCCCTGATTTGTAGATTAGACAGTCTGCTGTTTAGTGAATTCCCTGATTTGTAGATTAGATAGTCTGTTGTTTAGTGAATTCCCTGATTTGTAAAGTAGATAGTCTGTTGTTTAGTGAATTCCCTGATTTGTAGATTAGATAGTCTGTTGTTTAGTGAATTCCCTGATTTGTAGATTAGATAGTCTGTTGTTTAGTGAATTCCCTGATTTGTAGATTAGACAGTCTGTTGTTTAGTGAATTCCCTGATTTGTAGATTAGATAGTCTGTTGTTTAGTGAATTCCCTGATTTGTAGATTAGATAGTCTGTTGTTTAGTGAATTCCCTGATTTGTAAAGTAGATAGTCTGTTGTTTAGTGAATTCCCTGATTTGTAGATTAGATAGTCTGTTGTTTAGTGAATTCCCTGATTTGTAGATTAGATAGTCTGTTGTTTAGTGAATTCCCTGATTTGTAGATTAGACAGTCTGTTGTTTAGTGAATTCCCTGATTTGTAGATTAGATAGTCTGTTGTTTAGTGAATTCCCTGATTTGTAGATTAGATAGTCTGTTGTTTAGTGAATTCACTGATTTGTAGATTAGATAGTCTGTTGTTTAGTGAATTCCCTGATTTGTAGTTAAGTTAACCAGTTGTTGTTAAGTGAATTCCCTGATTTTTTTTTTGTAGTTTAGTTTATCATTTGATCGGTGAAGCAAAATATATTAGTGGGACGATCAGATCTTTGTGTTTATACAGGGGAACATTTCTCTACGCAACTGATTTAAATGGCTTCCGAACTCGTTATAAAGCCCTTTATCAGAGCAGCGCAATGCTTTCCATTTCAAATACCTCTTTATTTAAAAAAGCAGACTATACCGAGTAGAGACCGATTAAATTCGGAATTCCAGAGGAAGTGTTCTTTCACTCAACCTGGAGGCTGTAACCCTGTATAAGCATTGTTGTATGTTGTAGAGGTAATTATACACTGTGTTGTTATATATAGAATAACAACCTACACACATATATACAGAATTTGAGGTGTCGATACGAGCGGGCTCATGGGATTAGACAGTAAATCTCAGTATCGAATCTCTGGAGGCATGTCCGATAGTGATGTACAAAATCTTGACAGCCAGGGAAACGGCGACTTATAAGGCAATTACACTGACATAATCTTGCCGGATTTATTTATGTTCACACTCGTTTTAATATTGATATACAATAAACTGTGACAAATCGGAACCATCATGGAATGCCCTTTGTACCTAGGCTTTCACATAACTGCATTCAGCAAACAGGTTGTTTCTTTCATGCTAGAATAAGTCCGATGTTTTCCAACAGAAATTTGACTTTATTGTTATAAGAACACAATATTGTGTAAAATGCGTTTGACACATCAATCATAGTTTTAGATTTCCAACATAAGAAAAGATTAAAGAAATTCGTTGTTTTTATTTTCAAGTTATTCTGCTATTGGCTTTTTTCGAGGATATGAAATGTCCTTTCCTTTTTCTAAATTTTGTGAGAGATACATCACTTTTGCTCCACATTTTCCGTGCAACCTTGAAAGTTTGAGCCACTGAAGATAACGGCATTGAAAGTAAGCGTAATTTTGTCAGCCAACTTATCAATGCAATGTGTAATTCGACAGCAAAAAAGTGTCACCAAGATTCCAATAGCTTGCGTTTTCCCGTTCCATGACAAATAAAAGAATCCTTAATTTCTGCCTACTAACATAAATAAATAAATAAATAAATAAAAACGACAAATTATTTTCTCGTCAAAAGTTTGTAACAGGTTCCCTAATTCGTTTACGTCCGTGAAAGATAAGTTTATCTTTCGCTGAGTTGCTTGAAAACAACAGAGAAAAAAAACATCGATATGTGAACTGCATCTTTATCTAAACTCAATTTTTTTATTAAACTCGGGCAAAATATGAACAATAGAAATATTTACACGGAAATTTTCGTAAAAACACAAAGAGAATAAGACCAAATGGTCCGGAAGAGTAAGCATCTTCTGCTTCATTGACGACAATTAGTCAGTCTTAGTAAATAATGTCACATGTTTACGAGCATCCAACATCAGGTCGTACAGGAAAGTAGAATACCTCTCAATGAAAGCATTGTAACGCACAATCTGCATCAACCTTTATGTAAAACCTGTAAATGAATGAATCCGTCAGAGACTGCGATCTTGGATGGCAATCATAATATTGGGAACACGCCATTTAACATCGAGTCAATTGTAACATGTAATTACTAGGCTATGGAAGCAGTTTGGCTTAATTTGACGTCCAGTTACGACCATCTAGGGACGGCTTCATGTATGGGAGGGGAGTTCATCTGCTGAGTGCACTTGTTTTCGGGAGACTGCTTTATGTTAGCGAAAGCCTCCTACATCCATGATACTCTAGAGGTTGCAATCACTTTCATTCTCTGCACTCCTGAAAAATGTCACATGATTGGGTCCAGTAGTAAGGAGTGTTACTATATGTACGTGTCTACAATTGGTATATTCATAGACGGCAAATTGACATCACCCATTCAGCAAAACCTTTCTACCACAGATTTCTGTTAATTTATTTGTGTTTTGATGTCTTTTCTACAGCTAAAGCATATAAGTCATATAACGTCAACGGATGATAAGGCCACTTCATAATTTGGACATGGTGGTCTGACACCTAATCTCGTATGTCCTTACTGCTCACCAAAAGCCAAACATATTTGCAGACTTGATTAGTATTTGTCAGATAATATAACCTGTTGCCTATTTTGCTTCAGCGGTCAGTAGCAATGTTTTTTAGTAGATGTTAGAAAGGCAAGCAATCATTTTGTAGGAAGGGAAAAGTTAGAATTTCCAAAATTGTCTCCTATGGCAATGCATTTGGGGCAATAGCATGCAAAATGTTCATCTTCGATTACACATTAAAATGTTTCGTTTTGGTATGACGTCAAGTAAATACATTGTGATCATTTGAAGCCTACTTGTGCTAAACAAGGTGACGTACAGGAACAACTGATCTCCTAATGTCTTAGGAAGGGTATTATCCATTTGTCATCTTACCTTCTGAAAACGTATTTCTAGTTCCATTTGTTATCTTTACTTCTGATGACGTATTTTTGATTCCTTTTATCATCTTTCCTTCTGATGACGTAAGTCTAATTCCATTTGTCATCCTTCCTTCTGATGACGTATGTCTAGTTTCATTTGTCATCCTTCCTTCTGATGACGTATGTCTAGTTCCTTTTGTCATCCTTCCTTCTGATGACGTATGTCTAGTTCCTTTTGTCATCCTTCCTTCTGATGACGTATGTCTAGTTCCATTTGTCATCCTTCCTTCTGATGACGTATGTCTAGTTCCTTTTGTCATCCTTCCTTCTGATGACGTAAGTCTTATTCCATTTGTCATCCTTCCTTCTGATGACGTATGTCTAGTTCCATTTGTCATCCTTCCTTCTGATGACGTATGTCTAGTTCCATTTGTCATCCTTCCTTCTGATGACGTATGTCTAGTTCCTTTTGTCATCCTTCCTTCTGATGACGAATGTCTAGTTCCTTTTGTCATCCTTCCTTCTGATGACGTATGTCTAGTTCCATTTGTCATCCTTCCTTCTGATGACGTATGTCTAGTTCCAGTTATGATCTTTCTTTTGCTGAAATGTTTCTAATTATTTTTTTTTATGTTATAACATATTGTATCAGTCAGCGCTTCTTAAATCGTTAGTATCATGTATCGTAATTCCTTCTGGTATGGTATGTTCAGTGTAAGATGCTGACCTTTTGTAGTTCGTGTATGGATTGTAAAAGGATACACAAGAAAATAACACCTGTTTATACAAATTTAGAATGAGTGATGCTGTGGATCAAGGAGGCGATAAGGAAATCAATATTGACTGACAGAAGTATCAACATCTAAATGGAGAGGTTCAATAGTCACAAAATTCGATCGATTTCAAACTGTTTAAATATCGAATAATGTTATCTTCAAGTACATGTTCAAGTATGTTACTTGACCCTTTTTTCGAATTATTTCAATTTCTGTTCCCCGTGTTTCCCTTTTGAGCCCCATTGTTTGGATAAAGCTGTCTGCCGATGATACAGTTGATGAAGCTATTCTGGAGTATCTTTGTGCGTTACATTTAACCGCTTCAGGAATCTGACTCGTAGCCATTTACACACATAAAGAGCTACATTAGCATTGTTAAGGTATCAGCAATTCTATTCAAATTCTGAGAACAGTTGAATGTCAACTTCCACAGGAGCTGTATTGTGTTGTGTAAGACCGACTCTAACGCGGGATATATCGTTTAAATCATTGTTCAGTTCGTTGGTGAGGTACGCACTTTCCTAGAGTGAAAGACGTACTTTGTCATGTGTCTGGTTAATTATACATTGCGTTCAAACACAAATGATAAGATAATATACATCATTGTTTAACAATTTTCCATGCAGGAAGATAGATGTTAACCATAAAAGCAGGACCATTTTGGATACACAACATGAACTATTTTCTGATGTTTCAGTCCATGAAATAGGGAGATGACTCATAAAACACTAAAAAAAATAGGGACAGCAAAATGCTTTCTCTTTTTCTTGATCCCCCACCATCAGCCAAGCAATAAAACAGCCAAAACAAGTGTGCTCAACGTTTCTTCAACACTAAGTGACAACCTTTATAATCCCATCAATTCCAGGAACGGATGAGTAATATTAAACCACAAGGAATGCTCTGTTCTTCTGTCAAATAAATTGTGGCAGTCTTATACATGGCATATTACGAATGCGGGTTTGAATGAAAAATATAATGCAACGTCATGGTATCCGATATTCGATTCACACTGCGCTCGTTGATTTCGATATCTTGATGTTTTCAAGAATTTCTCAACAACATTACAGCCCGCGTCGCCTAATTGAGATTTTAGAGATGCAATTCGTAGCTGACAAATACTTGGGTAAATATCCTTAGGTTTCCCGATATCATCGTTTCAATCTCTCCCGTTGCATTGTTATTTCAAAATTGTGCATTAAACAGAAAATTATCACCCTTATTGCCTATTGAAGCAATATGAGTGATATATTCATTCGTATCTAAAATAAATAATGGTAAGTATTCTTCAGAAAAAATAAGCAATATGGATGCAATGTTTAGACTTAATTCCTTAGCTACGTAATACTGTGAGATATTGACAGCAGAATAACACCGACACTAAAGTGTTAAAAGGTTTGTCTGTACGTTTCTCTTCTTGAATTCATTAATTTAATTAATACAAGGCGACGGGTTTCATCCTCATCTTTCAATCATGCTAAATGTGATTGTGAAATTAAACACAGTAAGAGGTCATCACAATACCAAGTGATTATAAACATCTCCTGGGATTATGACCTACAATAGACACAGACTCCGATGACGGTCCTTCATTACTATCCTACATATCAATGATCTCTTCTGGACCTTATTTGCATTCTTCGTGTAAACAGAATATAACTTCTGACCCAGTCAAATATTTGTGGTACATAATTATTAGCTATTTCGAATAACTCTCTTCTGATATGAAGACGATACAATTCTGCGACATAATCCTGTACTAAACATGTATATACTAAATCAATTCAATTTCCCTTCGAATATTTAAAAAATCGTACAAGTCATAGTTTCCATATTAGGAAAAATAATAATAATAAAAACACTTCTTTACGAAAAGTCCACCCGAAATGGCAGGCAATAAGACGAGAATATGAAGAAGAACCAACAATTGTTTTGATATATCATTAACGAACAGCATGATAAATCAATTAGATGAACATAATACAGGAAATCTGGATGAACTTGACTGAAGTCAAACACTAGGACACCATTGCAAGAAAGCAGGTCAGTATGGCATTGAATGTAGAATTATTTGGCACTGACTAAAAACCTCTGGGGAAAACATGAATATTTCAGTAATCTATATTCTAGTCAAACGATCATCGACAACGCAAACAATTAGCAATTTTATTCAAGGTGATAATGATCGACGGATTTACCAACGTTAGTGAACGAGAGTGAAAAGGAAATAGCGAAGGTTCAGTCAGCCAAACACATCTAATCATATTGTTATAGATTTTCACACAACGCCGATCAAACTTCGAACATGAAAGTACGTGTATTATCTATTATGTTATATTTTGAAGATTATAAAAGAGAAAGTATGGACAACATGCTTTTATATGCTTTTATGATGTAGAGTCAGGATGAAATAGTATTGTAACAACCATACAGCAATAACTACGTTAAGGGATAAGATGTTCATGTTTTTACACCTTGAAGTAAGCATTAAGGCGAAGTTTTTTAGAACTGTAATAATTTTGTACGGATCGCAGTTAATACTCGGAGAAAATTACCAAAATAGGAAGAATAAATCTGAAAGCGAATGTGTGTAACAAAGCACATACATATGAAGACAGAATTGATAAATGATGGAGTGTCATTACATGAAACTATATATAAAATATAACATTCCATTGACTTACAGGTTATAATCACTAACTCCTCTGATAATGATGTCAATTAGATAATTGTAAATACCATCTGTTTCAGTCAGGTGACAATACCCATAGCCTTTCTGGAGGGACGTTCGTGATTATGCCCTATTGCCAGGCGAGACATTAGGAAAATAAAACATAATGTTGTTTATATCGGTGTGGCTGATGCTCGTTATTATGTCTGACCTGACTTGACCTTATTTGCGAAATGACATTACCTACTATGTGCTTCAAATGATTGAGGCTTGGAAGGTGAATGTCGTCGATAAAACAAGAGATGCTTACCCTTGCGGAACACCTTGTGTTACTCTCCGTTTTCAGAGGTCTTTATATAACTTTTTTCGGTTGTTTATGTTTCGCCAAAGTTTGAGTATTAAATATTCTATTGGCATGACGATATTCCTTCACAAATCAAGTCGACCCTTCAGCTTCAGGTAAATGGTACAACATGTAGAGTTCTCTTCAATGCATTATACTAGAAGACTCTTCACTAGTTGAATGAATATTGACAATCTGGGGTATAATTATCTATCGAATTCTTTTCAAAATTAATAAAAGCATCTACTTGAATGTTCTATATCATTACTTTCAAACACCCCTCCCCCACCGCCAACTCTGAAATAATATACCACAATATCCGATACAAGTTACAGTAGAAATTACTCCCCATCATAAAATTCGTCGCCAATGACGGCTCTAATAATGTGACCCTTAAGTGCAGAAAGAAAGCTTTCTTGGTGGGAACTTAGGTTATACTTACGGACACATCACAATCAGACTAGTTTTGAAACGTCCATTACCTTATTAGGTTTATAAGAATTAGGCCGATTTTCACCAAAATTTTACACACCTTTTACGTACCGAAACATTAGCAAACTCTTCTCTCCGAGCTATGCATAGCCGCTATATTGCTTAAATGGATCAACCAATCGATACATCTGGCAGGGTATATATAGAGAGACCACAGTTGGTGGCACAGGTTATTTGTACTAGTAGAGAACAGTCCATACCTTTTGTGATTTGTACCT